>NW_022639485.1:1562638-1594386 GCF_010583005.1 Odontomachus brunneus | reverse complement strand
CCCGCCCCCTCCCCCGACCCGCCCTTGTCCCATGCGTTCGTTGCAAAGCGATCGTCGATAGCTGATAGATCGGATCCGGAGAGTCCTCGCTCCCTCCTGGCCGAGGCGAGAGCAGGTGCGAGACGAAACGTCGTGGCGTGATATATCATCGCCGGGCACAATGGCTTGCTGCGAATTCTTTAAGGTGAGTCCGTATTTCTTCATTTATGATAGATGAGGATTACGTTTCGGACGGGGTGGAAAGAGGACCCGTGGCGTCCTCGAATATCGATTGTATCGCGGGGCCGCGGAGAAACACAGTCGCCCTCGCGACGTTGAGGGCGCAGCTCCCATTTTCGAAAACTCATCGCCGTTCTCGCGCGTCCTCGTTGAAAAAAGAAAAGGGAGTGAAAAAAATATCTCGGGAACATTACGCGAAGGGAGGATCGAGTCGCGAGAAGTGGACCGGAGTGGCCCCAATAATTTTTAAATATGAAATCCCCTTTTAAATATGAAGCCCCGTCTCTAAAGTAGACCTTACAAATTACGGACTTCAGTCACTGCGCACCGTGAACTCTTTGCATACGTTACACGATGATCTATTACTCCACATTTATCCTCGCTATTAATTGTTGATACGTTATCAATTGATACGTTGATTTTCACCGATTACGCTAATGCACAACTCAAATTTGAGTCATTCAAGATATAGGAAATAAAGATGCAATTCGCGCGATATATATATTCGTTATTGACTGGTTTCGTTGGCTCTCTATCGGCTACATATTCAATTTATTGTATGCAGATGATTACATTTTATACCTAAATTCACCGTTCGTTTATATAGTTTCGAATTAGACCTGTTCTCTTTAGTCGCACTGGCACTTTGCTCCTTTTACCTTCAGTGCTAAGTTAGCCTGGTAGAAATTTAATGCAGTTTTCGATCAATTGCTGCGCAAAAGATGTGCCAGATCTGAAGCCATTTATTCGATGAAAACAAAACAGAAAATGGACAAAAAACTATTCAATTGATTAGTCTACCGCTTATAAAAGTTCACAAGTCTGCCGCTTATAAAATGGACAAGTTTGCTCTAGTGATATTTCATTTTTTATACCTTCTGAAAAATTTTAATGCTAATCATGGCGCAGAAAATCTTCGGTGAGTAATATATATTTTCATATTTTTAGGCTTTTACGTGACGTTTTTCATAAATATCTAAAGAAATACGTCCTTTTATCTTGTAGTTGTATTATTTCATAGTTCTGAGTTTGAGCTAATATGACAGTTTTTACTTATATCATTACTATTAGAATAGTCTAATGTATTCTCATCGCAATGAAGTTCTATATTATTAACATATATTCCATTTGTCTTTTACTCAATTTCATTTCTAACTTTAGTTGTCATCTCTGTTACAGGAATAATTAATATTGTCAAATGTCTTATTTCCTCCAATTTCTTTTCTACGCGTTTACTCATTGTTCACTCGGTCTTCCCCTCTATCTGACTCCTCGTACTTAACTTCAAATCATTTTATATTTACGCATCACGTTAATCAAACATTCGCACACTTACATGTCATCTAACCGGTTTCTGCGCAATCTTACAATAAATGAAAATACATTACAATACTAGACAATGACTAGTTAGCTGCCTAAGCAAACTGCATACGTTTCTACCAGGATGTATACTTGCTTCATTGTAATGTCAAGGAGCGCAACCTGGCTCAGCTGAAAAAGAAACGAGCAGTGCTGTTGTTAACCATCGCGACCGATTTGACTCACTGCGGTTCGCACAGGTGGATCTTTCCCGTTGGAACAGCCTCCGCCGTCGTCGACGTCGTGTCGTATCGATCCAGCGGCTCTACCGCGTTCGATATCGCGCGATCGATGCGGCCTTGGGGCGGAAAAAGGAGGCGGAAAAACCGTAAATCGGGATTAATCGCCGCGATGCGAATTCCTCGAGGCAACGGCGGTCTACCGCCGGCCCGTAATTCGCCCAAAGGCAACGCCATTCACAATTCCCGTCTCTGCGTCACCGCACAGTCAGTTAAGCGGCCGTCCAAACGCGACGCGCGAGTTTAGTTCGCCGCGCCCCAGCGGCGCTACATCCCGCGGGCGCAGCAACTTCCGCTCCGCCGGGAACGCACCTGAAGAGAGTCAAACACTATTATTTCAGTTATCCTTACCGCGTCCCGCGACGTCTCATATTGTTAGTGACGCGGACGAGGAAAGTTCGCGAGCGAGTTGCCGGCATTTTGCATGCGCCGTCGCGGGCTTAACTCTCGTGCGCGAATTATTTCTCTGCGCCCTTCGTGGCTACCTTTCCTTTTCCGCACGAAAACGAAAGGTTGTTAATTGTTAATAAATTATTAATTTACATGCTGATAGTTTCAATTTCACTGGTTGTTTCGATGCTCAAATTTGATTTACTAAAGATGCACTAAAGATCACTTGATTTATAATATATTGTATAATTACATTTCATGCACGCAATCAGTGAGATGCGGCAATATTATAGGTCGTTAATGATCATCGTGGGACTCAGCGTGTTAATCCTAGACTGTCAATATTACACTGAGGAAAAAAATACTTAGAAAGAGTGCGGTCAACAGTAACCTAGATGGTCAAAAAATTTTGAAACATTTTGGACTTAAATTAAATGGTGCGTAGATTACAAATATATAAGTGCAAAAATGGTCGAACATTAGATTCTACAGATGTGGACTATTGAAAACTCCACTTCCACAAGATGGCGCCATACTTTCGCAAGAGGAAAATTCCTTTCAGATTAAATCGATCTGTATTACATATTTGCAAGTGATATATATATATATATATATATATATATATATATATGTGTGTGTGTGTACTTGCATATTTATAATCTATACAATATTAACTTTATTTTAAATCCAAAATGGCTTCAAAACATTTTGGCCATAAACCTAGCCCAGTGACCTATAGATACCTGGTCACACTTTTTATTTGTAATATATAAAGTTTATTTGCATAAAAACAAAATTTATTTCATAGAAATAAACTTTATTTAACTAGAATAAATGTTATATTGCCAATATGAAATCATATTGATTTCCTTGTTTCCTCACTTGTAATCTGCTTTAGTATTTACCAATTACAATTTTAAACTTTTTTTAATAAATCACAGGAAATGATTTTTTGAAGTGCAGGGCTAACATTGGCAATCTAGAATTAACTATTTTTTTTTATTTTCCCAATGACCTGCACGACACGATCGCGTTATGAATTTTTTCAATAAGAGAGATTCAACTTGGAATCCAATGTCAGAACTCGACACGTTGCTGTTGTTGCACAAATTGCACCTGTGAAGCCCGCGAGAGAATCACACCGATGACGTTTCACCACACTCGCGATACACACGACATTTTTTTTTCGTTGTATCGCGCGTGTTCGCATTGATTTCGCGTCTTTAGCGTGAAACAAAACGCTCGACACCCTCTCTCGTGTCTCCGTAACGATCACGAGAATCGCGAAATATGCGTTCTCGCGGAGATATGAGTTTGGTGTTTTCGGGAACCGAGTCCTGGTAGAAAGCCGCATTGCGATTTCCCGATAATCGCGAACAAGCGTCACCCAGGAACCTCGTCATCGGCACTGTGTAGTTAACCGTCCCGTTGGACACGCGTCTAACGGGACGGAAGGTGGAAAAACAAAGAAAAGCACAAATGAAAAGGGAAACGAAAAGTGAATCCCAGCATCACAGCTTTGCGTGTCTGTCCTTGGACGCAGCTTGAACGATGGCCGATTCACGCGGCTTCAAGCCAATAAACCAGTTGTGGCAGAGCGCGACAGTGTCGACGGATCAGGATTCGGAGCGCCTCTACGAGGAGATCCCGGGCCTCTCGGGGTCCCAGGATACGGAGCCGACTGGTGCCGTCGTTGGAGAGGCGCTGGGGGAGGAAGAGGAGGAGGAGGAGGAGGAAGAGGAGGAGGAGGAGGAGAAGGAGAACGCCGGTGCCAGAGGAAGACTCGACTTCGGGGCTCAGGTCGGAGGTAACGGCTCGGCTTGGTGGCGCAGCGGCAGGCCAGCTAGGGAGGAAGTCGCCGGCGGCGGTACCACTCGCAGCAGCAGGAGCGCCGGCAGGAGCCGACGGGCGAACGGCGCGGAATCGCGCGGCGGACCGGCCGATCGGCCATCGGGTGCGCGTCAGACCGTCATCAGCAGGGTGGAGGAGGAGCAGTATGCCGTGCGCAGGAGCCACGTGGAGCCCGGTACAGGCGCCGTACTGCCGGCTTCTGCTGCCGGCCTCAAGCTGACCAGGGGGCGAGCGAGCAGCAGCAGCAACACCGTCGCCCGGTACTTGCACTCGGGCAGCACCAACGCCGCGCATTACCGTCACCATCACCACGGGCACGGCCAGTACCCTCCCGTCGTCAGGACGACCAGTAGGCAGCACCGCCATCATCACCCCGGCCGCGGCTCGTTCAGTAATGAGACGCAGGAAGAGGTACAGGAGGACGATGAAGCCACTCTACGGGAGTTGCTCGTAAGGTACGTTTGTTCTCTAGGTGTGTGCGCGCGCGCGCGCGCGCGCAGATGATGAAGACGATGACGACGATGAGACACTACGAGTTACGACCACGACTGCGACCACTACGATTAGTCTTCCACACACTCTCTTTTGCTCACATCGATGTACACCTCCATCGCGGACAAATTGTCGGTTATCGCGTTATCGAGACAACTGCAGGAACCCTGTCTTATTACACTGTGCCGAAGAGGCAGAATTGTCGTGCGAGTTTTGTTGATCTCTCGATGGGACTGTCGCTTGATACGAACTCGTCTGGACAAACGCCCGAGAATCCCTGCGCTGACAGAAAAATATCTGAACGATAAAAAATATTTATACAGTGTAGGTACCAATATTGTACTAATATATGTATAGGATCTGACAAGTCTCATATTTCGACAGCCTTCTTGCACTAAGATAATTTTGTTCAACAGGAAAAATATACATATTTCGACAGTATTCTTGCATTAAGATAATTTTGTTCAACAGGAAAAATATACATTTTTTAAATATTTCTTTAGCTTTTTATGAAAGCAACTTGGTTCAATTTAAATGAAGGAATATAGATTTAAGTAAACATGCATTTAACATCTGAATAAATCTTTGTTATTTTGCAGATATTTTTTCTCTCATAGCGCAGAATGATCACGGATATCATTTCTTTGCGCGATCGTGCACAGAAAAAAATTTTCTACTGCACTAAAAAATAATTATACTCTGAAAAAATATCCACGTTATTGTCATCATTGACTTAATTTGTATCATTAATCGGGACTCATGTGGCGGACGGTTGCTGAGCCTCACCAGATTCACAGCATCCTCGGGCCCGGACGCAATCGTTATCGAAAGACCAACGAGGCTCACATGATAGTCCGATGTCGATACACAAATTACGTTATCCGCGAGGACGATTGGCGTCGCCACCGATGTCTTTAAGAATTATCTGGATTGTCGGACGTAACAGCGCCGATAGAAGTTTGCGAGGGACCTACATCGCGGACCTCGTCCACTCTTGTCGACGCCTCCTGACTGTTGCAAACTGTTGTTCGCGACTTGCCGAAAATCTGCGCGCTCACGACGACCCGCTTAGTAGGGCTACCTTTATTTATCCCTTTTTTTTTACGTAGAGGATACAATTGCTTTCTTCGTGTTGGACGCGTCTCGAGCCATCGCGGTTCTCGCGTCGAACGACTTATGAGCCGGGGGCTCACGTGTGTTCGAAACATTCCCATCACTCGCACTGTTCGCACGCGTCCGCGTCGAGCACCTCCACGGGTGATTCGCGAGGTAACGCGCAAGATGAAGTCAACCAATTTCGCGACCGGGCCGACCGGAGACCGTGGAGGGCATAACTCGGCGGACATTGCGGGCGGATGTTCACGAATTTGTACTTGAAATATTATTATTCTAACATAGTCTAGCCTTAGAATTCTGTATTGACTTTCACATCGTAGTGTGACCTCTTTTTAGGATCTTATATAGAAACCATACTTTACTCTTTCCATGACGAGTGAAGCGTAGACAGTTTTTTAGTACCTATCTCTAAATCTCATGGGTGGCATGATAGGAGTCGCCATTATTCGAACGTCAACCCGTTATTATTCGAACCCGAATCATTGCCTCTCGTTGCTTCCGAGTTTTCCAACGTGTGTTCACACTGAGAGAAAAAATATCTAAAATAATAAATAGTATTTATTCGATGAATACTAATGACACGTACCTGTTTTTATATTTATATACATATTTTAACATTGAAAAACAAATATTTTCAAATAGAAAAATATATATTTTCCTAAAACCGTTGTTTTTCACGGAGGCAATCGTTTGTTCTACTTAAGCCAAGGGATTTCAATTCAATCTGTTATTGTGACATTACTAGAATCTTTTATCTTTTAGATATTTTTTCTCTCGGTGTGCGGTGTTCTTAAATAGCGGCTAAAGTGAATCGCCCGAGTTACACGAACAGAGAGAAAGTCGTAATAACGCTTGATGAGAGCGTCGCGAATGATTCTGCGCGAGTGCAGCTCTAAGATAGGGTAGAACGAGTCGCACGAGCGACTACTTGTCATTCTTGCTACATCTCGAGAACCCTCCGTCGTCGCGAAATTCGGTTATTCCGACACTCATGCTCGCCCGCCGGTTCGTGTAATGGAGGCTCCACCAGTGCTAACATTAACAGTCACGAGAGACTCGGTCCTTTGAATCTCACGAGTGACTTAGCTTAGTATCTCCGGTAGAACAGCGTGTATGAGCTCTCGAGACTTGCATACCAATCAAGAGGACACTCCTCGCTCTCTTTTATCCGCTGTTAAAATGCCCTCCCTCCCTCCCTCTCCCCTCACGAATCGATAACACTTACTTATCGATCATGAGCTTCGCTGACTGACGAAAACGACCTCACGACGTACTATTCCATAAACATTGTTCTCTCGAGAACCTAACTGTGTTGCAAATGCGTCCAGGTAATTCCGGCCTAAGTGGCGGTGCCTTTAGTTACGACAATTACGTGAAGGCAAAAGAAACGAGGAGAAGACGAAACAACAACAATGAAACAAAGAACATGAAAAGAGAAAAATCAAGAGAACAGAGTAGAGTAGGAAGTCAAGAAGGAAAAAGAAAAAAAGAAGACACACACACTTACACACATACACGAAGGAAAAGAAAGAAAGAAACGGACGTTTTTCCCGCTTATCATTTTATATTATAGACTCTCTATGTATCCGAGAATGTGCAATGCAAGGCTTTGTGCCATGCCATTCATCATTTATACATAAATCACACTCGCTCTAATACCTATTCTTGTACATACTACACACTCTCGGTCTCATAACAGTCGATAATCAGACACTACCGATACGTTGTTATGGTTACTTACTTGAATTTTTTGGCTGCGGCGCTCGCAGGCTTACCACTGATTGCTCATTCCATTCGAAGTCATGTCCCTCTCGAAGTCAGGTGCACAAATAAGCCGCGCAATAGCACCCGTAGCTACATAGAGTCCGGTGACGAGGAGTAAAGACGAGAAACCGACGATAATGATATCCGGTTTGTGTGGTACACACGGGATACGGGGGGCTTAGTTGTCAATGGACCGATTCGCGATGAGATATGAATTATTAGGCAAGAATTATTATTGTAATCGGTAAGAGAGTTTTGAAAGTCACGGTCGTGAAAGATAAAAAATCACGATTTACCCTGAAATTCACGGGAACAAAAGTAATTCATCGCTGCTCGCGGTAGATTTCCCTCTCTGTCTCTTTCTTCCTCTCTCTCTTTCTCTCTCTCTCTCTCTCAAATTCAAAGTTTCCCTAATTATCTTCCATAATAGGGGTTTCAGACTTGTCAGAGTACTTCAGATATATCGCTCACTTTTATGTGTGTAAACACAAATAGATAATCACGAACACGATTTTCCCGTCGAGTGGCGAGGGCCGCGCGTGTCGTAGATCCACGTAAGACGACGCACTATTGTTACTACTACTACTCTAACTACATTTACTTGTTGCTCGATGTGCCATCGCTGTGACTTATTTGTGTGCGTGTCTGATTCTTTATCACTCATGAGGTCATGCTGATTTTTGTAAATTATTTTGCCGACTGTTCGTTCCGCATAAAGTGATGGGCCATTCAAATTGCAAGCTCGCTTGTGGACGCGGGCGGCTAGGCAGGGGTGAGTAAGCTGGCGGTGCGTCGCATGGTGATGTGTGAAAAGTCTCTTCACACGTGACGGCTCCGTCTCTTTTTAGAAGAATTGGACGTTACGGTTACTAATGCGAGCGAATATATCATTATGACATGATTTTGACTGAACCACGACTGTGTTTCCAAACTAGGTAAAGTTTTACAGAGTGAGTGAGATAAGAGAGGCAGGGGCGGGCGTCGTCGGGCCTTATACCCCCTCCCGCCACACGTTACCCCTCCACCTTTGGTTGTGGACCCACTTGACAACAAGCAGTTCAGAGTCAATTGATTGGATTTGGTGGATAATCCAACGTACGTACATATGTCGTGAACAAAGCAAAGAACAAATAGATCAGTGAGAATAAGACGAAATACTGAATCAAGAGGAGTGAGTGGGGAGGCATAGAGGCTACTGTAGTTTCGGAACACAGCCATGGTCTCCCTACCTCCCAGGTACATGACAACATCATCACTGCTCTCTCTCTCTGTTTCATTCATTTTTTTTTCTTCTCTCTTTTTCTCTGTCACCTCTCTCTCGCTCTCTCTATCTCTCTCCCGGGTTTCTATTCTATGTACACATATCAAAAATAGTTTTGTACTACTTTTGAGTTACGCTTCTTCCGAAGCACGATTAATTACGCTCGACTGGCCCGGTATTATTATACGAACGAACTTCAGTATCTATTTTGGATGCAAAATTAGATCTCTAGTTGCACTCATCCCGAATGCGTGCCCACGATACAGACTCTTGAATGCTTTAGATCCTTGATTCTTTTTTTCCTTCCACCTTTCCTCTCTCTTTCTCCTGTTTTCCCTCCTCTCCTTCTCTCCTCTTTCCTTCTCTCTTTCTCTTTCTTTCTCCGATCCGTCGTTCTCCATTCACCTAGATAGGCAAGTGGTGCAATCCTTTATTTGATAAGTGTACATACGTCCATCTCTCTCTATATGTCTATTTCTGCCCGTGAACCCTCTATCTTCTTCCTGTCTCTTACTTTATGCCTCATCTCTCCGCGTCTTCGAATCATGTGCTCATTCATTTCTGCTATTCACCTGTCGCTCATCACACATTTCTAGAAAAAAACCTCTGTCTTTCTCTCTTTCTTTTTTTTTATTACATTCTCATCTTAAGTCACCCTTTTTCTGCTTGGCTGTGCACATCGATCGATGAGTTTGCTAATTCACCGTCGTTTCGAAAGTTTCATGGTCCTTCGTCACATGTCTTTTATACATGTATCGAGTGCGTGCGTGTGATCAACCATTATTCACTCATTTGCACATTCCCGCATCGTGGTCATAGAATGATCGTACACTGAGAGAGGAAAAAAATAAGATCCAAGAGGCGATATAGTTAGGTTCGCGAGACTTCACGGACGTAGCATTATCATTTTCTGACATTGTTCCTGACATTGTTTCAGCAAGAGAATACATTTGTGAGAAGATAAAAGAAAACAAGGCACTTTTATATATAATATATATATACACACACGCGAATTCACAAACTTCCATCTAATGTGTGTGCACAGCTACGAAGAATATATTTATATATTCATATGTACTCTATATATATTATTATATATACCACTAGTAGTGTCTGTCACCCTCACACTCACCACACACATTTAGACGTGCTTTTAGTGGCGTTTGTATTTTGTCTGCTGTTGTTTTTCCCTGCAACTTGTGACATATTATATATATATACTTACTACATAAATATATACTATATAAATAATAGAGAGAGAGCCAACTGTACATATATATATCTATATCTGTTCACACGTGCTATATTCGCGTATATATGTATATATACAAAAAAAAAAAATATATATATACACATATACACATCCAACGTTCCCATGGCTGCCGAGCTAACGCTGGTATTTTCGAGCTCTCGCGGAAAAGGTGTCCCATTGCACCTGTTGAATCGTTTTTTCCTCAACACTGCACAGCTCTACATACGCCTTCGCATACGTCTCGTGTACGTTCGCGACGGCAACATTCGCGAAAATAGAATATGTGGCATAAGTGTATAAAGCGAGAACGCGTCGCGACTAATAAACGCTCTCGCACGGCTCGGCAGTTAAGTGCGGAGGTAGTTGGACTCTTAGGGACTTAGGCATAGCTAGCCTTGATTTGTCTAGTGCCAATATGCTCGACTATGTCGATCCGCTCTACCGTACGAATCAGCGAGATTCACGTAGGGATTGTGTGTGTGTGGGGACAGTCTGCAGAAACAGGTCAGCGTTATGAGTTCGAACTTGAATGCCAAGCTGGACGAGCTGCAGCAGCGGGGTGACCGCCAGCTGGAGACTACCGTCGCTCTCTGCGAGATCCGCACGCAGCTGCAGGAGCTCACGAAGAGCGTAGAGTCTTGTCAGAGCGAGGTCAGCGAGGTGAAGCGGGACATGGTCGCGATCAAGGTACACTATTCGGCGCGTACGCGCTCTTCGACCTAAGCCGACTTTGCTCGTCGTCTTTGAAATGTCCTGATGAGCCCACACTGAGAAGGAAATGCTTGAAAACGTATTAGTTAAAAGCTTATCTCTCTTTTTTTATGAGACAAAATTTATTTGTGTGGTAAAGTTTATATCTCACAAATAAATTTTCAAGTATTTCATTTCTCTGTGTGTGCATAACTATTCTTTTAATAAAAAAAAAAATCTATTCTTTCTTCGATAATAAAAGCGTTAAAAACTTCATGATTAACAATATGACATCTCTGCTTAAAAAATCCAATAAGAGAGGACTGATGAAAACATATATATAAATTCCATTATGAAATATTATATGATACTGACTATATGATCTGAATTTATTATTTCTATAAAAAACTTCAATCTTTCACATTTTAGCTCATATAAAAAAAATTATCAGTTTATTTTGTTTCATATCGTAACTTAACTTTAACGATTAAATGTTATAGTAAACAATGAAATGTTTATCTGAGTACACGTGCCTTGTATATATTCTTATTATCTTTTATCAAAAACACGATTTAGTTATATAGACTTTTTTTTGTGTAATTCTATCGAATCTTTTAAGCGGGATCTTCGCGACGGTCAGTGTAGTTCTTTTTACTGACGTAAGAATCGCGTACTGGTATATATGCAAATATCTAAGATGTGTTTTTTGCGCGCAGCACGAACTAGATACGGTACAACAGGTTAAGGAAGAGATAGAAGAATTGCGGGAGTATGTGGATCGACTGGAGGAGCATTCCCATCGGCGGAAACTTAGGCTCTTGGAGCAGGTGACTTCCGACTTTGAGTAGCGACGTCGTTTGTCTCATTGATCTTCTTATGTTTTAAGTTTGAGAATGCGAGTTTTGAGTTGCCACGTCATGAATACTCGGTCACGTCGTTGTGACGTCGTTGTGCACTTTTCTTATTTTCTTATTAATGTATGATTTTTACGTTCTGAAGTATGTGTACGTGTGTGCGCGCGCGTGTGTCAACGATGCAATTAATAAAAGTTTGCGAAACAATTCTATGTTCATGTATTTTTATTTTATTTCACGGTAATCCTGTTATTTTACGACATACTCGTCTTCCTCTCCTCCCCCTCTCATTTCCCTTCCTTCTATTATTCTGCACATTTTTCTTTCTCGAGCATATATATTTTTGCTGCACTGAGTGTTAGGTGTGTTGGAAAAAATTGTATTTTACGTAATTTCACTTCTCAACGTGAAATTGTAAACGACAAATTCGGATGCTTGCAGGGACTGACGCTTTTCCTGTCATACGCGATACTGGCTGCCGTTTTGGGAATGTTGCAGTTCGGATACAACACTGGAGTGATTAACGCGCCTGAAGTGGTACGCCCTTTAACATTGGCACGACGTGCCACACATATGTGTGCCTCGAATAATTGCCGCGAATATATATTTATGTACATGTCCAATATCTCTCGCTGTGTATGATTCATCGTGCTCGAATTTTCTTGCAGAATATAGAGAACTTTATGAAAGATGTGTACAAGGATAGGTACGGGGAAGACATTTCGGATGATTCTGTTAAGACATTATACTCCTTGGCCGTGAGCATATTTGCGATCGGTGGTATGCTGGGTGGCTTCAGCGGAGGGATGATTGCTAACAGATTTGGCAGGTTGGTGTGCCAACCGACTCTTTGAGTCGTCCTTCTCGATTTTAACGAAGAGCTCTAGCGCTTTCCAAATTACAATGTCCGTACACTTTCCCCGTTTTGCAAAAATTCTTCTCGCACCTTTTTCAACGAAGCAACGCTATGAATACATACATGTATTCAAGTGCGTATATTTTTAGACTCTTCTTTTTTCAGAAAGCCATATCTCTATGTACAGCATTTCAGAAGCTTTTTATTAATATTACCAATACAACCCATTTATATTTGTCTATAAAATTCTTGAAAGTATCTTGAAAGTGTTATTAACACGTTGATTGCCATGAAGTTTTCGGAAAAGCTTATCATGATGCCAATTTTTTTTTTTACGTAATTAATTTCATACGTGAAGAAAATATGTTTGATACTATTACTTTTTGAAAATAAAGAAGTCGGTAAATATATTATTACAGCTACAGAGAGAATTTTGTAGTAAAAATTAGAAACATAATCAATTTCGCTAGATACATGTCAAATTTTTTAACAGTACGTTTTTAGAGTTCCTGAAGAAGATAAATGGCATATATGAAATAAATTACCGCAGAATATCGATCTATTCTTCGATTACATAATTCTGTAATAATTCCTGCTATGAAATTTTCTCCGTGCAGTAGTTAATGTGTTAATATATTCAATAATGAGATAAAATATTGAATGACATCGCATCCCCTCCGTAATTTGGAAATCTCTGGAGAACGATAATCGGCCGAGTCGTGCAAAGCACGAGTACGCGGGAATTAACTGTGATCTTCTGTTCCGAATGACAGAAAGGGAGGCTTACTGCTAAACAACGTGCTGGGCATTTTGGGGGCGTGCCTGATGGGTTTCACGAAGTTCGCTAAGTCATACGAGATGCTGTTCTTCGGACGCTTTATCATCGGTGTCAATTGTGGCTTAAACACCTCGTTGGTTCCCATGTACATATCGGAAATAGCGCCATTGAACCTGAGAGGCGGCCTAGGCACGGTGAACCAGCTCGCTGTTACGGTGGGCCTCCTAGTCTCCCAGGTGCTGGGCATCGAGCAGATTCTTGGAACAAACGAGGGCTGGCCCATTCTCTTAGGACTAGCTATCTGTCCTGCCATTCTACAGTTACTACTGCTTCCAGTTTGCCCGGAATCTCCAAGGTAAGGACGACTTGCATTATCGCGCGACCGAAAAGAACGCGTTTCTGAGATTTTTGCCCGAGTGGACTCGATCCTCAGAGGAGTCCTCTCGAAGGATTCAGCGTGAGAACGAGCTCCATCTTCAGATCGAGCAGGATTCAAAGATTGACGGCGGGAAATTGTTGCGATTTCAGATATTTGCTCATTACTAAACAGTGGGAGGAAGAGGCTCGGAAAGCTTTGAGAAGGTTGAGAGCTAGTAACCAAGTAGAAGAAGACATTGAGGAGATGAGAGCGGAGGAACGAGCTCAACAAGCTGAGTCTACCATCTCAATGACAGAGCTTATATGCAGCCCAACTCTGAGAGCACCTCTCGTGATTGGTGTGGTTATGCAACTTTCGCAGCAGCTTTCGGGTATCAATGCCGTGAGTAACCGTTTAATCGCGCACGACCTCGCGTTTTTCGACGTTCCTTTGTTACGTCGAAGATATTATTAACGTGCACGGAGAAAAACAGATTGACTGAACTAACATGACAATGACACAACTAACTAAACGCGCTTTGATAGAAGGAAACAGGATTTTTATTCTCTCGAGAGTCGAATTTAATCTATAAGAACCAGAAATTCTGTTTCCTTTGACTAAGATGCGTTTACATAATCGTCACGTTAAAAGAAGATTCTGGCTTAGATAGAAAAATACGCAATGTTTAGGAATCTTTTTCAAAAAAATGAATAAAAATATTAATAGGGCTTGAAATCTGTTTATCATTATTTTGAGAATAAAAAAAATATTTTAAAAAATTGAAATTCTGTCCAGCTTTTTTGTACTAAGTGCGGTGTCGCCTTTAATTGATGGATAACATTACAGTTTGTGTAATAATTTGAAATAAATGGGACAAGAAAATAAGAAAAACTGTATTAAATTTGTTGAAGGATGAACTTAAATCCTTTGAAAAATTTCCAAAATTGATATTTTCCTTGAAACACTAAATAAAATAGAAAGAAAGAGGAATACTTATAACTTCGAAGTATTTTCATTTTGTCAAATATTCGACTTTCTGTATATAACAAAACTGTTCCAGCAAATTTAATACAGTCTCACAATTTTATAGTCCCATTTGCTTTAGATTATTACGTGAGCTGTGATATTTCCCACCAATTAGAGATACGTCCCACTAGTTAGAGGCTCAGCACAAAAAACTTGGGCCAAAAAATTCCAATCTTTTTTTACATAAAAGAATAATTTCTTTATATTTAAAACAATGATAAGTAGTACAATTAAAACCCTATATTTGCTCGTTTCTGTGAAAAAAAGATTAATCGAACTTTTCTATTATTTTTCGGTCATTTTAACTAGAAACCATCATTAACTCAACCAATTCTTTTTCTCCGTGTGCGACAATTTGACGCACGCCTTTTAATAATACCGCGTTGTCGCGCTTTGTTTGCAGGTATTTTATTATTCTACGAATCTGTTCACTAGTTCTGGTTTAACGGACGAGAGTGCCAAGTTTGCAACCATTGGCATAGGTGCCATCATGGTTTGTATGACGCTAGTGTCCATCCCGCTCATGGATAGGACAGGAAGGCGTACATTGCACTTGTATGGTCTCGGTGGCATGTTTATCTTTTCAATATTCATCACAATTTCATTTCTCATAAAGGTGAGTTGGAATTCCGACGCGCCATTTTATCAGAATGTAAGCGACGCGCTCGTTACTTTTTCAATGATAAGCTGCCGATCCGTTTATGGAGTTTTCGGCCCGTCGGCATTATTTTAGGAACAGTCACGAATATTTAATATTATCGATTCGGGAAATTCGTCGCGCGGACGTCCATTGTCCGGCAATTTGTTCGAAATTGATGAACTCAGTAAGATAATTAATACACGTCACATATTCCACGTAATATTCCACATCAGTGGCGATAACGTAATAATTTATTTCGGGCGTCATCTGGAAAAGTACAGTTCGGAAGAGACCGATTTTGCGAACGATGCGCAGCGCGTGATACGTGTCGGCGAATTTATTTCTCCATATGTCTCTCCGTAATCTCGCTGAGAGAAAACTTCTTGCGCTTTTCACCCGGTGGAGTCGCATCACGAGGAACGTGAATCTGTACATAGCTACTTATCTGTGCTTTTGACACTCTTATGCACCTTGGCGAAAGGTGTACTTAACACTTTGTTCACAGCTGGAGTGCAGCACTGCACCGACAGTGAGAATCACAACTGATATCTCTTATAACGAATTCTGCATCACTCGATCGACTCATGTTAATTTCTTCCCGCCCCCCATTCATGTATTTTATAAGTACGTCCTCTACCTGCATGCCGTTCTTCTCATTTGCCTCGTAGAGATTTTACGTCGCAATACGTCACGACACTGTCGCATAAACTTTTCTGAAGGATGCTCGTAATATTTTTTAATGACCGTCGCAACATTGTGTTGTTTGATAAGTAGTTCGGTAATATAAGTTCGTAGAAATTTTTATGAAAAAACTGATATTTTTCTAATTAGATATAAATTAATCTTTTTGTTTTCCTCGAATATCTTCTACACACAGAAAAACATTATCTTATTGTTGCAAAACAGGGATTGATAAATTTTCTTTCTTTCTTCCAAGTAATATTTATGTTCAACAAACATGCAAAAAAATAACAGAAAAATATTCTATTGTTAAGAAAAAGAGAAAAGAAACGATTAATCAGTTTTCTTTTCTTCTTTTAAGTATGCAGATAATACAAAAGAATGTTTTCTTGATAACAATTTTAAAACATATTTAAATATTTTAGAAAAGCCCTTTATCATGTACTCAAAAGAAAAATTTATTCTTTTCTCAAGAATATTATAAAACTTTATCAAGGAAAAAGTTGATTCAACATGTACTTCATGTACTAAACAAACAAAGAATTTCTTTTTGACTTCAATATTCTCGATTGAAATAAACTTACCAGAGGATTCAGAATTTTTATTCAGTATATTTCAGGTAAATTTAATGCTTATAATGAACTTATAATGAATTTGCGAATATATATTTGCGAAATATTGGAAACAAGTAACGTTTATTTAAACACAATATGTATTCTTCTGTGCGTACTATTGCAAAGAGAAAAAAGGAAAAAATAAAATTATGTCTAATTATAAGAGTAGTGGCTTTGAATTTTTCGTAAAAATCCCTACGAACTTACGAACAACTCAATATTTTCAAGAGATACTCGTGGTAATTTGAACGACTGCTTTCAAGCGTCATCGCGCCGTAATCCCCGGCGGCGAGGACGATATCAGTGATCGATATAGGAGACATAAAGGAGAGGGAGAGGAGGGGGACGTAAGAATAAGGTGAGAACGCGGAAAAAGACGCAGAAGAAGACGCAAAACGAAGCGCAAAGATTCGAACGGTGTCGTACGTATTGCACATCGCACGCCGTTCTGTTTGTTTTACTCCGGCTTTACTGGTAGTACTGCTTTTTGTAACCCGCTTCCCTCCTCCCCTTCACCACTGACGACCTCTTTCGTGACTGTCTGGAGGAGACGTTTATACTTCCTGTTATTAATCAGCCTCTGTTCTATACTTGGCTCAAACCTGTCACTCCGTGTGTCGCATTACATCAATGACCGACAAATTTTTATCGATATGCACGCTCAAGTGCGCTCCAATAGTAAAACATACAGTTGTGCAATAAGTGATCTCGGATTTCTCAGATCAAATAAAACGATTGTACGCTTCTACGTCATTAGAATTTCGTAAAATAATGTATGTACCGTTTTCATCCACGATCTTCTGCCATCCTTAGCATACATATTTATTTCATGAAATTTTATATAAAAATAATAAGTTGCAAGGTGCTGTTTCTTATAATTTCGTGTTCTGAATGAAAATTCTCACTGAAAGAGTATTTTTCTTCTAATAAAAAGTGGGCTATTAATAGGAAATCTAGATATTATTCTAACTTTTCTCCTGTTAAATCAAGAGGAACATGTTTACTTGAAGCAGAATACCCTCTTTTTTACAAAGGGGTAGCCGCTCACACAGATCGAGGTGTCACTTTCGCAAGAATGCCTTCTTACTAGAAAAAATTTCTATTAAGAATAAGATTTGTACTGTAGATAAAAGACGAAATTCCCCTAACTTGAAGAATATTACGTCTAGAATATTTTCCTTTTTAGAAAAATCCTCTTGAAGCCATATATAAAAGTAAGATTTAAAGAATTCCGCTAAGATAATTTTATATCTTTTAAATATACAACGACATAAAAATCTAGATAATATAAAACACTTTGAAATGACTCCGGATGCACTCAAGACGTCCTGGCACTCCCCAAGACGTCTTAGATGATTCTTGAACGTTTTGTGCTGTCTGGAAGTATAATCGTTACGTTTCATCAGCAAAATCCGAAATTACTCATTAAACAACCCACTAACTTCTCTCACAACGTCCATGGAATCTTACTAAAACAGAGACTCGAAGGGAAACCTCAACCGCTCAGATTCGTCCAGCAGCGATGCTTTCACGCTTCACTCGGGAAATCGGTGAAGGGGTCTGTTCTGTGTTTGCCGATAGTGCTCGTCCATATTAACGATCCATATTAACGAAAGTAGTACGACTCGCGTGTCGCCTCGTTTTACCGTGATTACGGGCAGAGGACCCGACAAATCCCGGAAGGGGGAAAACGGAAACTCCTTACGCTTCCCTCTTCGAGGTCGCGTACGGATATTTCGCGATGGTAGAACACGACGACTACGCCACGACCGAGGGCATTAGTCTATTCTGTAGAGTCGAGGTCGAAGCGATATCCTGGCACCCATCATGAATCTCAGCGTGCTTCACCGCTTGACGAGAGAACGGTACTGTAAATATAACTAGGCACCGTCACTATTATATACGAGATACTTCGCCGCCATCACGTCGCAATGCCTTACGTACACAGGATTGAGCTGCGCACCGCATGCCAGTATATTATACATCTATTTATATACATATATATATACATACAAGTTACATTTTGCGCCTACACATGTATCATTTTCGACGCATATGAGTTCTCGGCTTTGAGTTCGCCTGCCGTATTATGGTTCCGTTTCCTTTTCTCCTGAGGCTCCTCCAGCTGCTCAGGAAAGAAGAACATGATTCTACTGCCTGATAGGAGTTCTTTGGTTATGTGCAGGAAATGATCGACTGGATGTCCTATCTGTCAGTGGTGTCGACATTAAGCTTCGTCGTGTTCTTCGCGGTAGGACCCGGATCGATACCCTGGATGATCACGGCGGAACTGTTCTCGCAAGGTCCCAGACCGGCCGCCATGTCCATCGCGGTCCTCGTCAATTGGATGGCTAATTTTTTGGTTGGCATCGGTTTTCCAAGCATGAAGGTGAGTGCTAGACGGCGGAGACGATCGGCTAAGGCCGATTGACCCGACGAGTTCTTGCCGATTTCCTTTTACGACGCGTAGATTCATCATACGAGTCGAGTTGTCCGTGAGATTAACACTTTGATAGCTAACACTTATCGCGGAGAAAATGTCATCTGTCGGCAGATTTCGAAAGCTCGTTTAATATAAAAAGACGAACATCCTTCTTGTACATGAATATGCAAATTCCTACACTAGCAAACACTAACTAACAGTAACATTATATTAATATTATAATTTCCCACTCGACGTACAACATGTGTTATATTGTTATAACATGTATTGTATTGTTAAGAGAGAAATCATAATGTTGGTAAAATGTCACTGTCAGCTGGTGTTTACTGGGATCTTTGCATATCTTCATACATCAAATCTTAAGGATCTTGGTCCCTTACTAAAACTCTTGATTAATGATGTCAAAAACGAAACAATGTACGTTGAAAATTTTTGCAAAATACATTAAAATAAAAAGACATGCCCATAAAATGACATTAAAGTGCTAATCTTGTACTTTGAGATGACATCGATGAAAAATTGAAAAATTAACATGGTCATAGTTAAGCAAGAATAGTTCAAGCCACAAAATTATGATTTTTAAATTTTTACTCTCTACCAATGGGTAGTCCATATGTCTTTTTACATAAAACAAAAAACATCCAAGTCTTATTGAGCGCTTCACATTAATTAAAAAACATTTTTTACTTCCTACTAGTTTAAGTATTTTTTACTTCCCGTGTTTTTTACTCATTTTTTCAAGGATTAAGCTTATCAGTAAATATACTTGAAGAGAAGGAAATTGACATGCCTAATTTTTTGAACGATTGCGAAGAACCTCAATGTATAAATCTCTATACTTTTTTAATCAAATTTTCATCTTTATTTTTCTCGAAACGCGTACTTCATGAAGGTTAGATCATTCTTACATGACTATAACCAAATATGTTTGCTGTTTTTCGTGAGAAACTTTAAATTACTGCTTCTTCAATGTGGAAATCACTGTTTCGCAAGTTGGGGCAAAGTGTACGGTTCTGTCTAGAATATATCAGTAACATTATATCGACGGTACCATCTCTTTGCCAATATAAAAAGTAAGAAGGACCTAAAGTGCACATAATTATACGCAATGTGCCTCAAAGAGTTAAGCGGGAAGCATACACTTTTGCATAAAGGAATAATACATAAGAAAATTGACCAATCAGAGTCCTTGATCTTCATCGTGGCAATAAAAAGGACTCTAATTAGTTCACTTCCTTATGCGTTGTGTATTATGTCTTCATGCAAGAGTGTGTGCTTTAATGTTACGCGCGATTCTGACGTCATTGTAAATTTGATAACGCGAGATCGGCCGCAGATTCGACTCGATACAAACGCGGCTGCGCGCACGTTTCCTCTGTTGCAGAGAAGCCTTGAAAACTACACGTTCCTACCGTTCAGTGCATTTCTAGCCATCTTCTGGATCTTCACCTACAAGAAGGTTCCTGAGACTAAGAATAAAACGTTCGAAGAGATTCTAGCTTTATTCAGACATGGTAACGACAGGTACGCAGCACATAAGCAACTTACTACCATCCCCAGTACGTACAATAGCAAAATGTTCTATACATAGCTGAGATCTGCATACGTCTCCCTTTAGTTTCTTTCGAGAGGGAATTCTCTTCGGTACCTTACTATTACATACCTTATACGTATATATAGCTTGATATACCGCGATATATACTCCCACCTCATCCTCCACCTTTCCCCTCCCCTCCGTATAGCCACCCCTCTCTCTCCCTCTCAATGTATCCCGATTCATTTCCGACTCCGGTACGCATTCGAAGTATTAACGTTAAGTAATGGATGATCGAGCTCACGTTTTCGAACCTAATTAACTGCACAAGTTACTAACCGTTAATTGCACCAAAGGAGAAGGAGGTTCTAGAGACTTAGTAGATCAATTAAATATACACGCGCCGCATTTGGTGTATGGAGATACTGTTATCGCAACCGTCCGAGCGTTCGACCATCCGTCCGTCCGTCCGTCCGTCCGACCGACCGTCCGTCCGTCCGTCTACATTTCGATAACGAAAAGTGTGTTATTTTTAATAAGGAATTTCTCGCGAATCTTTGACGATGCATTTTATACATATGATATATGCATATATATACATATATATTTATAATTTATTAAGACGATTGTATATATGTATATGTATATGTGTACATATAATATAATATACAATAGAATGTGTATATATATATATATATATATATATATATATATTCTCTATTGTATACTATATGTGTATACATATTATACATATTATACATATACATACATACGTATTCTACTCGACGCGGGACAGCATATTACGCTACGCATTTTGCATGCATCGCTGTTTGTTCGAAGCAATAACAGGAGTTCAACTGTGATAAAAAGTTTCGTTTCTACGATAGAGAGGAATTAAGTTGTACTCTTATGTGCGCGGACGTTTGTACATATGTCTAAGTAGAACATTCGTCATATCGTGGATCTCACGCTGAAAATCTCGTCACGCCGCGCTTGTGGTTTTTTCTTTTCGATCGCAAATTTCTCGATATCTTCACAAATTCCCCTGTTTTCTTTCTTTCTTCCTTTTTCTTTCATTTCTTCGTCGAGCTATCGGACGTAGCTGACGTACGTTTTTGCATATACTTATTACGAATAAGACGCATTATCAATTAATCGATAGCGGATAGAAGACACACCGTGCGAATCATGTGTAACAGAGAAGATTACTGTACGAGAGAAAAGCGTAGAAAAGAAAGAAAAAAAAAACATGAAAAGAAAAACACAAAAAGAAAGAGTCTCCGTAGTAGGTTACTAGCTTCTGAAAATGTCGAAGAGTGTAAACCAAAAGGACGTAATTTTAGAATCCCGTGAGTGTGGAAAATTGCAAGCAAGGTGCAACAGTTCAGCTATCTCGCTCTTGATCCCCGCAGTGTAGACGACACCTTGTTAAGATTACGGAGAGAGGATTGCGAGAACGTGTCTGTGTTACATAGAAGGAACGATCGGCCGATCATGTGAAAACCCGCCGTAAACGATTTGTCGGGAGATTGCGACTTTCTTTCTCGAGTAATGTAATTTGTAAGACACGTTATTTCCTCGAGTCTCGCGTTAGGGAAGAGAGATATTGCAGTCTTATTGTTATATATTTTCAAAACCAAATGAATATATTTTCTCTCTTTCTTTATCTTTCTCTCTCTCTCTCCTTTCTCTCTCTCTCTCTCTTTCTCTCTCTCTTTGTTTAACGTACATGTACATGTATCATTTCAATAAAATTAATTATTTCATGGTTCTATCTGGTAACGATTTGCCGTTGATTTCCGTGTTTCGTTACTACGACGTCGACAACTGTGTTATTCGACATATCGTAACTGTGCTTTCTGTGTTATTGGGAGCAGGAGCAGCTTGCGGGACAGCAGACTTTATGGGTGAGTCCTGCTACAACACTTCCTGTTTACCTGTGGTGGCTTTGTTACGATATTATTATACGAACGTATACCTCTCTTCCCCCGAATTACCTTAACTGCATGAGGATATAAAACGATCAAAGACACCACTAGTTACATCCAAAAGAGGGATTATTTTTTACGCATCGAGCGCAACCGTACGACGGATGAGAGACACGATCGATCTTAGTTTCTCTCCTGCGAGAAGCCTAACTGCTTGAAGCTACCCGCATGAGGTTCGTCGGGAAATCGTTTCGTGAGACGTGACGCAATCGAGAGAAACGGACGCCGACGGAGAGGCGTTTTCTCCGTCTGTCCATTTCGAACGCTTAATCTATCTGTGTTTTTTTTTTCTTTTTCATCTCAGACGCAATCATCAGAAAAAGGCGACCGACGATGACCGCGTTGAATCGTCTAAAAAATAATCCCCAGCCAACCATGCGACTATCATAAAACTTTGGTCTAACGGCCTGGCATGTCGAAACATCTTTACTTATTTATCAGCTCATGCGAGTCTCCATCCTCTCAATGCGTAAACAGTCAGGCTGACTATATAAAAGAGACAGATATATGTACATATATATACATAGCTGCATGGACAAGTTGTTACCATATATACATATATATATATTACATATATGTATATATATATAAATTGTTCCTCTTTCTTTTGTGGAGATACATTTCACAGTTTCTAAAAGTTTGTCAGGGCTATTATGTAAACGTCGTCGTTGCCTCGCGATCTCGACTCCGCGATTCTGCCCGATCGAGGACCAGTCACACTTGCTGTATCCCCGAGTCTCTCGCCTATAGCCGACACGCGCGTCGATTTGCGACACTTATAGTTACCGATCCAGTCGGGCCTCACTTACACGGGATTCGTAAGAGAACGGAGGTGCGAGAGGCTAGAACGCGCGAACGAACGCGAGACGGAACGCGTCTCGGAGATCAGCTACATAACAGCCCCGATCACTTGACTACCTCCTGGAGCCTTGTATCTTACAGCATGCTCCTCTTAGTCTATTACAATGCCCAGTAAATGTTTCGGCGACAGGCGAGTCTTGGAAGTCAGTTTTTTATGTCGATATAGTTGGCACGAGTTTTATGGCGCTGTACTGTGCGACTGCATGCGTTCTCTAGTGCTTACGTTACTGTTTGGCGTTACGAGCGATTCCTGAGTTGTGTTGAGAGACACGATATTATATCTCGGCGTTTGCGATCGACGTGCGGACGAGCGGCTAAGGCCCTCCCCCTCTCCCCACATTTCCCCCCTGGCGCTTTTGCAATAACGTTCCGTTATTACACGTGTCGCCGTTCGCTGCGACTCGAATCGAAAGAGAACTGTAGGGATCTCGCGCGAATTTTCGCTCCTCCCTTCGTGTTTCTTGCGGGATAAAGAAAAACCCGAGGGACGTTTTTCTTCTAGTTGCTGTTCGTGACCAGTGCAGCTCACGATCAACTCGCGTGCGAGAAGTTTTCTTTTCGCCCACCCCTCCATCCCCTACCCTCCATCCCGATTCTTCCGCCTTTCTTTCAAGAGGACTTTCTCTGTGCCGCCCTTCTCCCCCACGCCCGATCAAAAGGTTTTGCCGAAACATTCGAGAAGTGTCTCCCGCACGTCGGGGAGAGATCAGTGGCTGATGGTTGCTAGAATCCCTCAAATAAGAGTCTAGACACTTCTGATTTCTTACTGACAGATTCAATTTCTTGTTTTATCGAAAATGGCGGATCTGTGTATTATCATACAAAAAAACTCTACAAAACACTATAGACTTTTGTGAAAATAGAAGAAATTACTATTTTATGGGAAATGGGAAATAAATTCGGAAAAAATCAGTTTCTTAGAAATTAAAAGATCTATTTTATTAATTATTTTAAATATTATAAAGTAAAAGAAGGTTTTTTCTATAGAGGTTAACTCGAGTCGCGAGCCCGAATAGATTCTCTTGATTAGTGAAATAAACGCCATTTTCGACGGAAATTCAAGCGCTGTCCAGACTCGTGCTTAAGGGATTCTAGTGGCTATCGCTGCAGCGTTGCTTTTTGCGCGGTTTTTACAGCGAGAGTTTTCTTGGATTTGTCGGTCTCGTCCGGATGATCCGATTAAAGAGACAGCGTGACGCGATCGCGCTCGTGTTTTGTTGATCGGACGTTAACTGACGAAGATCGAAGGTAATGCGCTTGAGCTTTTAACCCTCGCTCTTACGGGACATGCTTCCTCACGAGGACGCACCCCTTCCTATCCACGCGAAGGGGGACACGGTGATGGGGGAAACCAGGACTGGTGGATGCTAAGTGTTTCGCGAATTTGCTCGTTAGCCTGTAAACATGTTCGCCTGCCGAATAACTGACAACCTTAACAATCTAACATCACTGCGCAACCTTCTAACAACTCTCCGAGCCTGTGTTCGTGCCGACCCATGCGCCTATAGCTGAATTAAGGGCAAGTTCTGGTTGAGATAGCCGAGAAACAGGTCTTTCGAATTCTTTTTTGAAGAAGTGAGTAAAGATATCGATACGGGGTTTTGACCGCGCCATTGATCCGCACCCCAAGTTACAAGTTAAGTAAAAAGTTATTGTTTTTAATTTAAATCCCGTCCAGACCTTTGACACTAAACGCGCTGTCGTTAGACGCCTCTAGCTGATGGACGACATTACAGTTTAATAATCTATAACAGTGTAATAATCTATAACAAATAGGACAAGAAAATCTAAAGATTGTATTAAATTTGCTGGAGAGTTAATGTAAATTCTTTGGAAAACTCCCAATATTGATATTTTTTTCCGGGACACTAGTAAAAGAGGACGAGAGAAAGAAAATGGCTTGAATTTCGAAATGTCGCTATTTTGTTCAATTTCTACTTTTTGAAGTATTAGAGTTTTTGAATTTTCTCGTCCAACTTTGTTTCATATTATTGCACGAGCTGTACTGTTGTTCACCAGTGAAAGGCGTCCGGCGACGCCGCGCTTGGCACGAAAGGACGAAATCTCAGTTCTCTTTTAAATAATCTTTTTACTTCTAAAACAATCGTAAATAGTATAGCCAAAATTCTATATCTTTATATATTTCCTTGAAAAATATTCGTAGAAACCTTCTATCTTTTCGGTCTAAACCAGAACCTCTCTTTAACTAAGCAGAGTCGGCCAATCCTATGCGTTAAACACTCGATTTTTCTTTCTTTCTTTCCGCCACTTGACTCATTCGTGACACAAACGGGGAGAGGAGACGCGACCGAGCACATAAGCAGTGCGATTTGAAGTCGATATCGTTTACAAAATTACTTCTTATTTTCCTCTTTTTTGTTTTAATACGACGAAAGATTTCGGGGTGGTAAAAGTGCCTAAAAGGCTACGTAGTCCGTAAAGAAATAACCGTGCGAAATTCGGTCGAATTGTCGCAAATGATAAAAATTATCACTAATGATCAGGGAGAACTTTAGATATTCGCAGTCAAATAAAATAGTGGACATGTTAGCGGGACAGAAGTGTTTACGCGCAGTGTACCTTTGCTCTCTGACGGTCGAAAGCTATTTTAGATTTGTTTAGATCTCACGTCATTCATCTAGAGTGTGCCGTCTTTCCACTGTCATCGTACGACCAATTAGTTGTTGCAGTCGATTGTTTTTTTTCACGGGAAAATATACGTATGCAGTTTAGAGAGAGGCGCATTAGTTGTCGCGGTGGATTTAGCGTTAGCTGCGACATACCTGGCGCGATATAGTTGGAAACACGAGCAGTCGATGTCTCATCAGTCCAGTTGACGTTCTAGAGAGAGCAGAAGGAAATAGAGTCGAACGTTTTCCCTTTTGTGTTCCTCCAACGTAGGATGCATTGTGCGTGAACGTCTTAGAGAAGCGCGTGCAAGCTTACGATAGGTACGACTCGCGCGCGAAAGAAAAAAATAAGAGACAAGAAAGAAAGAAACAAATTAAAAGTAAAAAAAAAACAAAAGAAAATAGGATTTCTCTGAAAAAAAAAGCAAAGCGCCGTAAAGCGATTCAAGGAAGCTCGATGGCCATGTAACGTTGTTGTCTTGCAGGGAAGAGGAGCTCACCACTAACTCTAGCAAGGAGACCGTCCTATCTGACGTCACCACTGCCAACCATACGTACGATACCGATAATCAATAAATCCTAGACAAACGGGAACATTCGTAATCATCAATCCGTCTGTGCCGTGCGATCGGGAAAAAGTGAAAGAGAAATGTTGAGGCGACGTGTGGCGCGTTCAGCCGGACCTAGACATTGACCTAGACTATAATCGTTCACGGATGAGACGAGAGCCGTGCTGCTCGATAGAACTGCGGGACAACTGTCAATCGACACGCGCACCGCGTATACATATGTCTATGTGTATGCATGTGCGTACGAGATCCGCATTATATACGTATATACAATATACAGTTACTACTACAATTTTCGATCTCGAGTGACCGCTCGCTAGTATCATGTATACCACGTACGTATTACGAATATTTCGGCATCACCGAGTAAGACCGTATAGACTTGCTGTGTTGTGAAATAAATCTGTTTCCTTACCTAATTGTGCAACGGGTTGAGTTCCCCTTCTTCCGAGCCGACAAATCGATACCCGTAATCGACACTAACTAACAGTAATGTTACGTCAACATTGTAATTTCTCATTCAATAATGCAAGTGCGACGTGACACACACAAAGAAAATGTAGCGAAAATTGCAACTGAATCTTGGTCATATCGGACCATATAAAACCATATAGAAATTATGACCACACGAAAGAGAAAAAATATTTAAAAAACGAAATATATCTAATTGGTGAATATAGTAATAATATAATAATTTATATTAATACACATATATTTTTTATAATAAAAGCAAAAATTTTTCCGAAATGAAAAAATATACTTTTTTTTTAAAAACATCGCTTTTCAATTGTTTATTGTATATTAATGAGAAAATTTATAGATTCACGACTGCTGTGCCCTCATCGCGGCCATCTTGCTTAATGACGTCAGAGGCGAGAAAACGTATGTCCAAAATTTTTGCGAAGAATACGTCGAAATAAAAGGTTATGTTCATAGAATGACACTTACGACCGATTGAACAAATTTGTAAGATAGTCCGAATTTTCCTTTAATTCTAATAAACTCTTTTATCCTAATAGTCAATAAATAGTCGTAAAATTAATGCGACAAAATTAAGAGGAAAGGTAGAACAAAAAGAATGGTTGCATGTCATGTTAATTTTACGGTTATTTATTGATTGTTAGAACAACAGGAAAGTTTTTGGAATATTTTACAAATGTGCTCAATCGATCCCAAGGGTCACTTTTATGGACATACCCTTTCATTTCAGCGTGTTTCGCGCGAGAATTTTGGACACGCGTTTTCTCTCGCTTCTGACGTCATCAATGGAGAGTTCCGCGGCGAGGGAGCCTTAACCCTAGAAGCCTAAACATCAAAAAGTTACATAAACTCTAAACATGGGTAAATTTTACCCATTTTCATTTGCCCCGTAACTTTCGTAACAATAGTAAAAGTTCAATGTTTTTTTTTAATTAACGTAGAGAGCATCGAGAAATATGAATCTATTAATGTTTCTACGATTCAGTGAAGTTATATAACGAGAAATTAAATGAGGAAACGAAACATAATTCTTTTAAGAACGATAACATTTGCAAAGTTGGTCTGGAAATTGTATCCATATATTTAGGGTTCTAAGGTTAAGTAAATGTGTTATCAGTATCCACTGAATAAAGATTTTTTATCCTTTAGATATCTTTTCTCTCTCACATGTCCACACACAGTGTACACATATCTGTTGAAAAATATTATATTCGTTTAATTTCTTATTAAAAAAAATTATTATAATTGTACAAAAGAACATTGGAAAACGGAAAATGGAATAGGAAAATGGAATAGAACATTGGATAGGAAAATAAAATATAATTTTAACGTCATCCTTACTGCAATATTGTCTTCGTGTGTGCGTTGCGTGTAGCAGTTACGTTATTGAGTAGGAAGTTATAACCTCATTTTGATGTGATATTACCGTCGATTGGTTTTTATTGGGCGGCTTGATTTTCCGCGTGTGTTTTCACACGCGGAGATGGAGGTGCGCGAAAAATCTCGCGTTGCGTATCGTCAGTGCTTTGATCTCGTCGAGATCTCACAACTCATGTTCCCTTGGATGACTCTCCCCATAGATAGGCAATCGTCTCGATCGAATTCCTATTAGGTATGTAATCTTTTGCGCCACAGGCTGCCGAACGTTTTCGACGTTTGATTGATTCCCCTTCTCTTCTCCTTTCTTTTCTTCTCGTTTCTTATCCTCTTGATTTTCGTGAGCATACCTGTCACGAGTTCTACTACACAGGCCAGTGAAAACGCTGTAACAGTACAAGACTAGAAACTGTGAAATGAATCATTACGTACATATAATTAACACTTGTATTGTCGAAGTGTAACACGTCCGCACGAGTACAGCTGTGCATCCGTGGATCCGTCGAGTCATGCGTGGATCCACGGATCTCTCCGAATCTACAATAGATTGTAAAGAGTAAATCTCGAGTGTGTGATTCACGTTTACATATATATATATGCACACCCGTAGACGTAACGTAACGGAGGTGTCTTAGGGAAAACGCAATTCGTATAATAACCAGCTGAATTATTATCTGGGATGTCGGCGGATAATTAGAAGCACTCTCTCCCTCTTTCTCTCTTTCTCTATCTATCTATCCATCTATCTGTCTATCTACCCCTCTTGCACAGTGCGGGAGGAGAATATATCTTTGTTTCACTTGTTATACCGCCACATCGTGAAAGCCGTATAACGTGCGAGCATTAGCGTATAATATCGACGAGTCTGCGTTTTTTCTTTTTGTAAAATATTGCCACTTTGAGTTCCTTTTGCATTTATAGCCATTTCTCCTACATCGTATCATCATCAGTCATTCGCTCCGACTCGTGTATCATTGAACTACGAATGAAAGCTCAACGGATATCCAGTTGAGCCGATCGTGTCGATAAGTTAATGTTAAAGTCGCAAACGGTGTAGCTGGCTCCGAGAGACCTCCGAGTGAGGAAAGGAAAGTAAAAGAGAATCACGATCGTGCGGTGAGAAGTTAAGTCATGATTCAGCCCGTAGTGTATTCTCGCGTACGCTGCGAACACGGTGCATGTCGAACCGACGCTCCGCAGGTGGATTCGTATAATGAGGAAAAAGAGTGAAAACATTAACAAACAAAAAAGACAAAAAACACAAAGAATCAACCGAAATGTTTGAAGAGGTGGAAACTTGGACAAGTCGCGTGATGTTTTACAGGAGCATGCTAAACTGTGTGAATGCATTAGAGGGACACATACCGCCAGCAGAGAGCGCAGCCCTGATGGTGGCGGAGGAGAAGCCACATCCCGATTCATGTAAGGCTTAAACAAAAAACGAAAAAAAAACGACACAAAACCCGACCAATTACGTCATTCGTAATAATCTGTGATCCTTATCACCTACGTCCGGGACAAACAATTCTCCGAACGCGCGGCTGCAAATGGCGATCGGGTTTCGATGGCGATTCTTTCTCAGCCGGTCACAATGACCGGGACGATCAAGTGTGCTCGATTCGATTCTGGGTTTAATTTCGGCGTGATCTTTCCTGTGTGCATTCTTTTCCGCAAATAATCGTGCGGTACTTATACCAATTGTTAACTGATTAAAAATCGAAAATGTTGCAGTAAAAGTTACAACAGAATTTTGTAATGTGGGGCCACATAAAAATTACAATCGAGATTACTACCTGACTTTATAATATCCTCGTTACCCAAATTCTCTTGTAATTTCCCTTCATAATCTTTTCACTTTGTGTGAAACTGCTCCAAACTCTATCCTTCTCTTCTGTTTCAACTGTACACATCTATCCCTTTATCTTTTCTCTTCCTATCCGATCTCTTCATCATTCTCCTTATTTCCTCTTCATCCTCTTTCCCTCTAGTTTTCTTCCATATCTTCCCGATGAAAAATTTTTCATGCAAAATTTTGTATGAAATTTGTCCATACATAATTATGTATAATTATATATAATCATATAAATTATACACAATTATGTATAACAATATGTATAATTACATATAAATTTATGCGTAATTATGTAAAATTATATATGAATTTATATATATAATTATACATAATTATATATAATTATATATATAAGTAGAATGTATGAACATGAATGGACAAATTTGATACATAATAATATATAATTATATATAATTATATATAATTTTATGTAATTTTACATAATTATGTATGAAAAATTTTTCATTGGGTTGTTAATTTTATTGCTCCATTTTATACTCCTTTACACTTTATACTTTAAATGATTCATCTGCCTTTTTCTTCATTTCCTATAATTTCTTTCATCTTACATCGCCAAGTTTTTCATATCCTATAACCTTCCTCATATTCTTTGCACTTCGACCTTCTTATTTGCACAGTACCACCAATTCTTATGTCTTTCAATTCTTATATCTTTATTTTACTTCCTTAACCTATCAGATAACGAAATCTGTCCTCTTTATTTCTTGAATTCTCTTTTTCCTTTATCTTACGTATGTTTCTGTCTTCTATTATACATTCAACCTATTATACATTTCCCCAATCGATAATTTCCTCTGTATTATCGTACTAATTTAAACTCTAATCTGCATTACTTACATTGTTCTACCTAACTACTCGTTTCGCCATAACTTCTATTGCCACTTTTTCCGCCCTGAACCCTGTTTTCCTATCTAATGCCTTAGTTTGTCTTCATTTACATCTATACTTCATTTACTATCTATACACTCATTCCTACATAATTTTCCCTATTTAACCTCCCATATTCAACTCAATACACTAAAATAATTCCAAACTAATACATCACGTTAATCAACCATCCATACACCCGCATGTCATCTAATCAAGTTCTTGTAAAATCAAATATAATAACGTAATTTTCACTGCAATATTTTCTCCGTATGTGCTGACTGACCTCATTGATTGGAAATTAATGAGATTAAAAATTAATTAAACGGAAAATTAATTGGATTTTTTGTAAATTACGAGAAAACTCATTTAATATATATTTCCCGACAATTCATTCTCGAGTCTGATCACCTCGATCGTCGTGCGATCGCGAAATTTAATTACGCCTTTCACGTTCGCGTATTCTCGATTCTATTCTGAAGAGAGCGTCAAGTCGCAAAAATCGGTTGAGATCGATAAAAATTGCTTGCCGCTCGTTTTTGCTGCTCACCGACGAGGTAAACGGTGAGTTCGAGGAGCAATTAATGAACGAATTAATTAATTCACGTACAAATCGATTGCAGCAGCGTTCACTCGGACGAATTGTTTGCCGCGTGTCGCTTTACCCGCGTGACCCCCCCCCCCCC
>NW_022639485.1:1562187-1562628 GCF_010583005.1 Odontomachus brunneus | reverse complement strand
ATTCTGCATGCCATAATGCCGTATATGTATGTTCGTAAGTTTCTCCTGATTTGTAGTCTCATTGTGGAACATCTGTTTTGAATTTATTTGCGAACGTTTCTTTTCTGCTTTCAGTATAATTCGAAAGTGCAGAGGCGTCAAAGTGCTACGACAGTCAAAGTATACATTGCCGCTTCGCTACGAACAAGACACACACGAGTGTTCATATATATTGCGCGAACATTATTAAACCGTAGCTCTCATCTATCTTTCGCGCGTTGACAATAGTAAATTTAATAGGCCAACATGAGGTGGATTTATATAATATGAGACGACGAGAGATCAGCGTGACGCGCTCTGAAATTTCACACGTATTATACATATATACATACATATATATATATATATATATATATATATATATATATATATATATATATATATATATATATATATATATAT
>NW_022639485.1:1510527-1562170 GCF_010583005.1 Odontomachus brunneus | reverse complement strand
ATATATATATATATATATATATATATATATATATATATATATTCATATACATATATATATGTTGAAAAATTGAGGAAATCTCAGTCCACTTCCGACGACTAATTCGCACGTTTGCATAATTTAGGCGCAACTACCTAATCGAGTACATTTATGAAATTCTCTTTCTCTCTCTGTCTCTCTCTCTCTTTCTCTCTCGTCTGTTTTAGAGAAAAATCGAATTCTCGGGATCAAACTCGAGAGTCTCGAAATGGAGGACACTTTTCTCGCTCACTTTCACACGTTCTTTCATTCTCACTCTGTCGTTTTCTGTCGCGGTTACGTTGACTAATTAAGGATCGCAGATCTCTTTCTCTCTCTCTCTCTCTCTCTGATTCCCTCTTTCCCTGTCCTTTTTCCTCTCACTCTTTCTCCCCTTCTTTTTCTGTCTCTTTCTCTCTCTCTATTTATCTATATATCTATTTGTCGTGACATTACTCCGAGACTCGGCGGATTTTTTCACGAGTTTCGTTCATCACTAGAGCTTATTTTTCTGATCTGTGTGTGCGTGGGTGTGTGAGTGTGCGTGTGCGCACTCGTGAAAATGGAAGTGCATTCTAAAAATGAGTTGTAACAGCGAAATCACGTACAACAAACGAACGATCGACAATTTCCAAACGTACTGCCCCTAGGAAAAGCAACGTCTGTCTCGGCGATGTCTCCTTCATGATACTCCGTGATGAAAAATATATGACTACGTATTTCAGGATGATAAGCTCTATGTATGGATATCTTACATACATCTATACTTTTATTGTCATCTCTCTCTCCTTCTTTCTCTCTCTCTCTCTTTTTCTCTATGCAATATATATATATATATATATATATAATATATAATATATAATATATATATAATATATATATAATATATATAATATATATAATATAATATATATATATATATATATAATATATATTATATATATAATATATAATATATATATAATATATATATATATATATATATATATATATATATATATATATATATATATATTATACAGTATATATTGCGAACTGTCATATATATATATATATATATGACAGTTTTCCATTCTGTGTGTATTTCTACACTGTCTCTGAACTTAGTTGACGCTACGTGTATAATCTTACGTATAACGACAAATTGGTAGACACTCACGTACCGCTTTGTTTCTCTACGGATATATTATCGTATATTATTATTATTATTATTATTATCATTATTATTATATATATACGTATAATGCGCTATCGACACTGGCCTTTGTAGTAGTTTAAAAGAAAGCGGGCCAACTGTGAATTTCACATTCTAGACACACGCGCATACTGACGTAGCATCCGCGAGGGCGGTCCACGAAGTAGGATCCGTCTGGCCGCGCGACGAATTCACCAAAGGCCGATGTACATATATATACTTGGCGCGTTGTCGTCGTTGTTGTTAATGTTGTTGCAGTTAATGTTGTTGCTGCTGCTGCTGCTGTTGTTGCTGGCGCTATTAATTTTGGTACAATTATACCGTAACGCGATTACGACTACTTATTACTTTCGCAGCATGAATGATGTAAGGGGCATGCGCGCATGAATGTAATCTCTCTAGTTGCGTAGGAGCAACGTCTTTTCTCGGATGTTTATCTCTGCGTTTCGGGAGGGTCGACCGTGGACGTTCGGCTTCGAAAAAGCAGGAAGGAAAAAAAATCAACGGAGGAAATCCTCGAGTCGCACTTCAGCCGAGTCTCGGATCTCTCGTGTAATTGTTTCGATCGTAGTCGACCGGTGCAAAGAGGGACACAAATTCTCATTGACATGCACCACACACGAACAAGTGTTCGCTGCAACTCCCCGAACGAACCGATGCTTCTTCACATGACTTGTAGCCGGTTTCACCAGCGTCGATTAAGCCTTAATCTGAGCTTGAACTATGTTCAGAGAAAGACTTAAATTCAGATTGAGGTTTTATCGACGTTTAAGGACGTTGCTTATGTATTTCGTTGCAGGCGCGCATAATTATACGCGATCTCAGAAGGCAAAGTACTCACTTGTGCGCTTTCTTTCCTATGAGGTTTTCTATGAGGTTTGTTCCGAATGAGCTTACTGAGCTTAATAAGACCACGCACAACTATGTGCGTCTGTCAGGTAAACGTATAAGCAATCCGTCGTACTGACCGGTATAAATGCAACACTCTTTACACGCAGAGAATTTCTCTCGAGGAAATAAGCACTCATTAACTGAAGAAGGACGATGGTAGTCTTGCCTAGCCAGTACTTTATATATTTATAATATAGAAAATATTTGAAGAAAATATGGGAAATTTTTATTAATTATTATTTCAGATTTTTACTGATTTAAATAATTTTGTGCGAATAAATTATTATTACAATTGTTACAATTATTACAAATTATTATTAATTTTAAATAATTCTTAATTATATATGATTATTAATTTTAAATAATTTCCTTAATTTTAAATAATTTCAAATTATTTAAAACAATCCAAATTATTAATTTATTAATTTGGAGGGCTAAGAGTAAAACTGTTCACAAAAGTATAATTTTTTCCAAGAAGTATAGAACTTTTCCAAAAGTTTGGAAACGCGTGTAAAAAAATATTCCCATACTGAATTATGTCTTTCATACATATGCATTGCTTTATTGCTAGACGGAGGAAAAAATCTGGTCGATTTAGTCTGTCGATCAACGATTTTGGTTGAAGAAAACAGAACCGAGCTTGGCTTGTACGAACCAGAAATTCTGCGTTTTCTCCAAGCCAAACTCAACTCAACGAGTTGACTTGTGCAACAGTTCCTTTACAAACGATGACGAGCAATGCAACGCGACACAACTGCCAATCACTGCTCAAAAGCGCAACAACGAATATTCCGTTTTCTACAATTCTCATAGACGCGCATACATAGTATTGTTTACTATACGTTACATAACAATTGCTGCCCAGATAACATTGTTTCCTATACTGGCACTAGAAATAACGAGCGACCCCCGAGTTGCAGCGACAAAAACACACACATCAATATGGGACACTTTTTACTCTTCTGATATCTTTTCGGAGTATAGTAAAGTATACCATCACATACACACACAAGATATATTCAACCGAACTATTCATTTGCTGTCATACAAAAATTCTGGCTCTCAGTATATCCCAGTCGAACAATATAAAAGCCTTGCAAATAATATTATTAGTTGCATTATCCGAAAAAAGAATTGTCTACGTGTATCGACAAAATCGAATTATTTTCCCGTTCGAGCGGAGGGGTTCCAGTTCGCCGGAGGACATCCGCGGGGAACGGGCGTCTCACGATATACCTTGAAATTAATGAGCGAGAGACAGCTCGCTTCACTATTACCGTCCGAATAATCGACCAACTACACACAAAAACCCCCGATATCGACGCATTCGCATTCGATTCATGCGGATTCAGTGGATCATTCTCCCACGAGCGCGATCGACCTTCTTTCTGGCCAATGTCCACAGGTGCGCTTGAATTGCATGGGATTAGCTCGAGGAGACGTCGAGAGAGTAGTGGCTACAAAGAAGGTGCTTTTCCCGTTAAGCGTCACGCTGCGTCCATAATTCACGTCCCCGAGAGCAATAATCGTCTTGGCGACGGCGAGAAGCAACGTCGTCCTCCCTCCTGTCTCGAGTACTAGCTGTGTCCCGCATTTCTCCGGGAGTAATCGCTCTCGAGTCCGTCACGACGAGTTACAATTTGACCGGGGCGACGGCTAAGCCGACCACTTACTCAGCCCCCTTCTTTCTCCTCGTCTGCGAGACAACAGTAGAAAAGCTTGCTTGCCGTCTTACGAGTTTCACACATGCATACATGCATACCTACACACACACACACACACACACACACACACACACCCAGCAGACACGTACGTATCTGTAGGTGTTTAACGCGCTGTGCTACCGGAAGTAGTTTTGACGAGTAACACACGACGTGAGCGCGCGCACGTCCCGAGAGGAACTCGCGTCGAGACTAACGTGCACCCCACAGTTGTGTTTGCAGCTGGATCCGAGCGCTCTTCCGTCGCTCCCGCTCAGCCGGAGAGACCACCGCCCCCGCTTCCCCCGCCACGCTTTCCGAACAGCGGTGTCTGACAATGGGAAACAGCTCCTCTTAATATCGGTAACCTAGTGATCATGAACGCGCCGATACCGTTGCCGCTGCTGCTCACCACCAGCAGCCTCAGCCTGGAGAACCAGCTGTACGAGATCATCACCGAGAGCAGCAAGGCGTGCGCGACCTTCCTGCGGAACAGCCTGCGCCGCGCCACCAGCCTCGGCTGGAGCGCGAACGAGAGCTTCGAGAGGGCGACGAGCGACGCGATGTGCAACGAGCAGTGATGACGAGAGGGCGAGAACGGAGGAGGACGAGGTACCTGGACGAGCGGAAGCCGGACACTAGGACGCGTCTCGATCGACGACGCCGAGCCACTCGCCGAGCTCCGTCGCGACAGTTGACCCTTGAGACCGGCGAGAACGGCCGTCGTTCGTTGGTCCGCCTGTCTGCCAGTCAGTCAGTCTGTCTGTCTATCTGTCTGTCAGTCTGTCTGTCTTTCTGCGAGACGAGTCAGATGAAGAGCTCGCCGGGGGCCGATCGGGGTAATTGTCCGGGGGTGAGAGCGTTGAACGTTGGACGCTGGCCTGTCGGCGGGGGAATGGAGGATGAAACGCGACGTGTCTCTCTGAGTGAACCGCGGCAAGCCGCGGAACCATCCCGATCGAGCCTGACGAACTCGAGGCGATCCGATATGCTGAAATTCGGGGTGTTTCACGAGAGGGATGCTCAGATCGACTCAACTCTCACCGGCTGATCCCGGAGGGTGATCGACAGGGCGTCTAAGCAACGACGATGATGACGACGAATACGAGATGGGACGATCCCCGGCCGATCTTCCCTTTAAGCGAGCGAATCTACGGGGGGAAGACACCGCGCGTTAACGAAAGAAAGGACGATGACACACGCGTGCAAGACGCGCACTGATCGACCGGTCGGTAGATTAACCCGAAATGTTGCGAAAGTGATTTGTGCCTAGATGAGTATGCGAAAGGAACAGAGGAGAGAACACATGAGAAGGAGGGATGTAAAGGGACGCACAAAGGAGAGAATTGCGATCTGAGAGAGCCGCGATTGCGATCGCGAGTGCACGCGCGTGCACACCACGAGAGTACTCGAGACGGAAATACGACGGAAGAGATGAGGGGACTGCTCGAAGGTCGAAGGGCGCGATGTCGAAGGATATCGAAACGCGAGTCGGCAGGGCGCGAGAGCGAGCCCATGTCGAGTGAGCCACCCCTTCGTTCTCGGGCGAAGAGGCACGTGTGTGTGTATCTATATATATACATTCACTTTTATATCATTGATTTTCTAGGACTCATCGGGACTGCGTGTCGCGTTTTTGTATCACTGTCCTCTGTACGATTCATCGCGCACCGTGTTGTGTGTAGTCGGGCGCCGTGCGCCGTATTACCCCCGCGTTCTCGACCACGAGACGGCGATGGCGATGACGACGAAGACGACCGATGACGACGTTGACACGACGGAGACGACGGGGATGGGGTGCGCACTGCTGTGCGCGACTGCCAATTTACCGCGACAAAAAATTCAAAAGATTCTACGACCTGCCCTCGAGACACTGTGATATCTTTTCTTTTCGTCATTCCCGGCGCTCGGGTCCAGATATCGTGTCGGGAGCGAGTTTTATCCATTCACCGCGGCTCCACGAGGAAATGCGCCGGATTGCGTTTGCGGGGGAGCAGTCTCGCTCCCGAACGATCGAGGATCTGTTTGTTGAGAGCGAGGAGATGCGAAATAAAGCGAGGCATAGAGATAACTCGCCGCTCAAGGTTGTTTCGAGGCCTGGAGGGAGCTGGGGAATTGAGGGGAGTCGATAGAAATCTCTGCTCAACAAAGTCGGAATGAAATTATTGGATTGATGACCGTCAGAATATCAAATTGTTCTTGAAATTACTCCCGACTGCCTTCTCATTGCGACGAGAGCTTTTTTTATTGACCATGCAATCGCAGGAGGAAATCGAACAGTGCATCATTTGATTCTGATATGACACAGGAAAATATCATTCTGCTGCTAAGAAAAAGCCTACTTTACTTCTTTTGAGCGATGTTGAATTATCTTCGACAAAGAACTACTTAACGTTCGATTACAATTCACGTCCAAGCCCAGTAAAAACCGGCTAACAATACATCAGTGTCATAATTTCCCACTCAACAATATAACTGTTACATAACACACGTGTTATATTATATTTACATCGTTGAGTGAGTAATTGTAACATTGATGTTATTGATTGTTGGTGTTTATTGGGAATTGATTAAATTTCTTAATGCGAATTTGAGAATTATTAACGACCACACTGAAAACGATTCGTATCACAAACGTTTTCTGAATATCTGAATTTTTCCATTTTGCTAAAAATAGGCACCATAATTGGTTCAGTAGACAGAGCATTTTTATTGTCACACCCTAAGCATTATACAAAAAAAATTTAAACACGATAGTGAAAATTCTATTAATGGGTATCCATTGGGTTTAATTTTGAGAACAAACAGAAGTCTTTTAAGTCTATTAATTTCATTAATGGACACTTAAGGCTAACATTATTGACAATCATGATAATTCCAATAAAGATAATAATGTACTTCGATATTTTATCATTCCATACTTTTAGGAGCTTTCAGGATAATTAAGTTACAATTTCAAAGGCCTGGACCTTCGCGCTACTTATGAAGATTTACATAAGTTTGACAAATTTATTAGAGAATTCATATGATAGATTTGCAGATACATAAATTTGTAAAATACTTGAAACAAAAGTAACATTTATTTGAACGCAGTATGTATTTCTCTGTGTAAAGGTCAAAAATATGCATACGAGGTAGCATAAAATTTTCACGAGGAAGAACAAGGATATCCTCGATCTGATCTCTGGTCTTGAAAAATCAGGGGTGGAATTTAATCGAGGGAATTCCTATCGACGCCCCTCAGCCCGACCACCTCGCCAGGCTCATATTGCGGGCAGACTGAAGAAATTTTTTCGTTGAAATCTTCGGAATCGGGAAACGCGCGAAAAGGGAATGCCTGCCTTTATACAAGCCGCGGTGCGCAACAGTGCGTTAATAATAGACACGAGGCATCGCGACTCGAGATCGTCGCGACTTTCGCATCGAAGATCTTAGACATTGAGCATCGAGACCAACTGCTTTAAATTAACAATGAAACAAAAAAAATGAGGAAGAAGAAGGAGAAACGAAGACGAAAAAGCACTGTATTAGCTTATCTTTCAATTGTAGCCGCGACTTCCACAACGGTTCGATCGCGTCGAATTCATATACGGTGCCTCTCGACCGCAGTACATGTATATTCATGAACCAAAAGATGAACCATATTTTATCTTACAAAACGCAGAGTACACTACGGCACACTTTGCGTTTCGGCCGAGTGGATGCATTGATCCCTTGATTATTCATGCCTCGGATATTCTTATGATATACTTTAGAATTCACTCTTCTAGAGAAACAGAGAGAGAGAGAGAGAGAGAAGAACAGAGAAAGAGAGAGAGAGAGGAAAGAGAGGGAGAGAAAAAGAAAACAAAGGAGGAGAGAGAGAGAGAGAGAGAGAGGGAGAGAGAAAGAGAGAGACAGAGAGAAAGAGAGGATAGTTGCAAAACGTATAAATAAAAGCAACTGATTGCAAAAATGATTCTTCGCAGAGAATCGTCCTCGTGAATCTCAGAGAGATCAACAGAGAGTCGCGTGCACTAAGGAGAAAACGCTTAGGAATTTATTTGTAGGATATAAAGTTTATCTCACAGAAATAGCGCATTTCGCAGAACTTTATATTTCGCAGAAAATAAAATTCGCCTCTTTCCGAAATAAGCTTCACATCCCGCGAATGAGATTTTAAGTATTTTCTTCTTCTTCAGTGCAGAATCGCGAATCTTTGATCTTCGGGGTGGAGGCTTCTGCACTTTTCGTTCAGCTTGCGAGTCGACCGGACACACGCGTCGTCGATCGCGGCGACGACTGGAACAGCGCGATCGAGAAAGCGCGAATCGAATCGCGTCTCCTCGGTCGAATCGCGAGATCGACAGAAGCAGCGCGCGACTTGCGCAGAGGCATGCCTTTTCTTACTCCGCATTGATCTCTCTTCCTCCCGCGATCGATCCTCTCAAACGAACAAGTGCACGCGACTCGGGGGCCTCCGACGAGGGGGAGGGGGACGATCCCACGCGCTCTCTTTTTCTCTGTACATACATGTGTATATACTTGTATACTTCTACCGCATCTGCGACGCGTCGAGATGATCACTGCCGATCATCCAGAGATGGCATAATAATCCCTGTACAAGTAGCAATAGCGTACTCCGTTCCCCGCTGAAGAGTAGCGTTATCGACGGCCGGGGGGCAAACTGGAGGAACAATGGGGCAGCGCACCCCCTCGAACTCGACTCGGACAAGCGTTCTCTTCTCTTTCACAGATCCTAAAATTCAGTCCCTCGCTCGGAACATCGATCGAGCATCGGGAACAGCTCCTTCGAGGAGCGTTCTGTCACTTCCTCCTCAGCAAACATGGCGGCTTGTTAATGACGACAAGTGACGCATTAATTGCGCGTTAATGACGTCAGAGACGTCGCTAATAATACGTCATCGTGTTTGCTGGGTCACTCGCGACCACGAGCGAGTACGAGCCGGAAATGCGCGGGGCTTGCGGCTTCTCTATCGTTTGTCGTTTTACGTTACATTCGCGCCCGCCACATTGTCGATCAAGCAATCATTTCCCCGCGAATCCGCTTGGTTCGGCTAGCGAGAATGAAGGAGACTCTCACCCTCCGTCGATCCTCTCAACTTTCGACAGCGAATAGATCCAACAACCGCCCATGCGATCTGAATATTCACAAGCACGACGCGGTAAATAACAGCGAAGACTCGTTGCGTTAGTCCGTGAATCGCAATTAGGCCGATTGGCGAAGAGATCGATCAAAAGAAATCGACGAATCGATGGGCGAATTCGTGCACTAAGATCGCGTATAGGCTTAAGGTGCGTCTAATGTCCGTATTCAGGCCTTATATTTAAGGCTTTCTTAAATTTATCTTCAGATGCTCTGTAGCCAATAAAATGATCCATAGAGCATCTGAAGATGAACTTAAGGAGGCCTTAAATATAAAGCCTGACAATGAATATGGACATAAATCTTCTCTATTCGTCTCGAGTCTTCTGACCAAGTGTTCAGTCGTTTAAAATAACAGTCGTTTAAGAGTAACTTAAATTCAGTAAGCTCCCTTGAATTAACGTGCGGGAAATTTTCGGCTAATAAGAGCCAAACGCAGAGATCTCAGTTGCTAAATTTATACGTTTAAAATACTGTGTGCAAAAAGTGTATAACGGTGTAGGCAATTTTGGCACATGCAATTATACTGTCGAACATACGAATTTAGCAACTGAAGTTTTGTGTTCGGCTGTTACTGGCCGTAAATTTTCTCGCGTTAATTTCATTTCTGAGGAGCCGTGTAGGATAATATGCTTGCTTTAGAACTCCTTCAAGTAACAGTAACATTATATGAATATTGGAATTTCCCACCCAACAATGCAAGTGCGATACAATACGTGTTGCGCGTAACAGTGACATTGTCGAGTGGGAAATTGTAACATTGAACTTTATTGTTACTCGTTGTTCACAGGGTCGTTGTGTCGCTTTAATTTGTTTTGCATCTTCTCGAGAGAAATGAGGAGGGTTAATGCTGTTAATTTTGACTGCCCGCGTGTCCGGATCTTTCGGTCTAAATAACTTGGGTATTGCGGAGTGTAATTAATTTCAAATATTATATGATTTTTAGGTTGTTAATTTTTCTCTTAATGACAAAGAACGAATAAATGCATTGCTGTTTTGTAACTAAGGTAAAATTATCAATGCTACGACTACATTAATAACACTAAGACTGAACACTCTTATTGTTTTGGTTTTTAAATATGAATATTTAAACTTTTAATGTAGAATATATATAACAAAACATATATATATATATATATATATATATATATTCTATATTGAGAATTTAAGTATTTATATTTAACACAATAAAAACGTCCAGAGTTAAGAACCAATGTTATTAGTGTCATTGATATTTTATCTTATTTTATTTTATCTTATTTAAAAACTTAAAAATGCTGTAATTTGTTTTTAATATAAATGACATTCAATGCTTTATAATATGCAGTATATTAACTTAAGGACTTGTTATTTTGTCCCTTTTTGTTATTTTGTGTTCGTATGCCTTCTGCGGCAACTTGTGTCTTAATTTAACGAGTACACGAAATAATTTGAGTTCTCCAAATTATTGATGTTTTCAACAATAATAAGTAACGAACAAATGCATTGCATATTCGTAACTATTTATTATTTGCCCGCGAGTAATTCCCGCAAGTGTGTTGACACTTGTTGGCCGAGTTACGTTGACAGTACTAGTGAGGAGAGTTACACCGAGAAAAAAGTACTTAAAAATCTCTATTTGTGAGATATAAAGTCTAATTTTGTGAAATAAACTTGTAGCCCACAAACAGATTTCCAAGTATTTTTCTCTCAGTGTACGTTCCAGCAAACACCAACTGGCAATAACGTTACATCAGTGTTATGATTTCTCAGTCAACAATGTAACTGCTACGTGCAACATGTGTTATATTACGCTTACCTGGCTGAGTGGGAAGTTATATTATTGATACAATGGGACTGTTAGTTGGCATTTACTGAGGCTCGCACAGTCGTCTGTAAAGAGACGACGTTACGCCGAGAGTAGGAAGCAACGAGGAGGACGTCGAAGATACTTGCGCTAATTTCTGGCGTCGGAGTTTCGAAACGCACTCCGGCTGATTCCTCTCGTGGCCGGCTCGAGTAATTCAATACGCGGGACGACAAACGGCACGGATACGACTTCGGCTGCTGCGTCGCGATGTAAACGCAATATAATATTTAGGATAAAGGGAACGATCCCGAGGGAACGCGAGACGGGAAGCAAGACTAATTAATTAAGCGGGATTCGCGCGCACGGAACGTCGTATGATATCATTGGAGTGAGCGACCGAGATTGAGGAAGTTCTTAATTATAAGTTGTCCAAAACATACAGATTCAGTGAGAAAGGCAATAAAGCTATTGAGAACTGAAGATATGCTAAAGTAGATCTCCTTGCATTATGGTATTATCAGAAGGAATCCAGGATAATATGAAAATTATCGATTAAAGAAAAGATACTAGGCTAGGCGTATATATATATAGAATTATATATATATATATATATATATATACATATATATACAGGCTATCCTTAGGATACCCTGTATAGCTATAGGTGACAGTGACATTGATATATATATATATACATATATTAATTAGCTTATATATTACGCGCGACGTAAAAACGAGCTAATTAATATAATTAGAGAAACTTCTTACCGCGTGAGATGGGCGAATAAAATTATCTCTTTTTTTGTTTCCTTCTTTCTTTCTTTCCGTCTGTCGGTCTGTCTGTCTCTCTCCCTCCCTCTCACACGCATCCTCCGGTGCGACGGCTGTATAATAATCGCGGATCGTACGATCGCCATTATACCTGAATTTTGAGGGACCGCGAGGAACCGCGTATATATGTATATACATATATACATATGCATGTATATATACATATATATATTTACACATATACACACACACATATATATTTTCGCTCAAACTAAGTGCGCTGAGTATTGTAAGGAGTCCGAGGACTCTCACGAAAAACTTCAAACCCTTTATCTCTCTTTGTCTCCCTCTTTCTCTCGACCTATCTCTCTTTCTCTCTCTCTCTCTCTTTCTTTCTCTTTCTCTTTCTCTCTCTCCGATCGGGCGGGATCGGTTGGGCGTATCGGATTATTAAGCGAAGACGCGCGGTATTAAGCTAATAGCTGTAAAACTATTCGACTCATCGTGCTGTGAAACCCCCTTTCGATCTACCCACCAATATCTCACACCGAGAAAAGGCATGCTGCGATATGTGTTCACAAATAAAACGACAGATCATCGTTGACACCGCGCGAAACAGTCCATCTGTTCATCCATTATCACGCACGCGCGGCAATTTCTACCCGCGTGCGTATGCAGTATGCCGTGTGACCGATCAATTACCGCGATCTCTCTCTTTCTCTCACTGTCTCTCTCTCTCTCTCTCTTTATACGTGAGCGAGGGAACGAGAGGTGTTTTTCCGTGCCTCCGCGACTCTCCCGCCTTCCCCGCAAGTCTTCGAGAATGAGAAGCGTCCCCGGGCACGGAGGACTCTTTCCCTTGATCCTCGCCTGCGAAAAAGATTCACTTATCTGTAATCGACATATACACACACACACACACACATATATTCACACACTGTCAAACGTATACACACACGCGCGCGCGTGTGCGCGTATATGACACTATAACGAATAATTCGTTTCTAAAATTGTAATAACGTATACATATATACATATAATATGTGAAATGGCTACCTTTAAAGAAACGCGCGGAGGACCTAATGTGTTCCGCGCTCCACCACAACTTTGTAAGAGGATAAGCAATGAATTTCATCAATGGTTTCTCCGAGTCAATGACACGCAGTATATATTTAATGAAAAGAAAAAAAGAAGCTCTCATCGAGTTAATTACGAAGTTCATAGAGCCTTACGGACGAGAAAGAAAGAAAGGAAAAAAAAAAGATAAAACGGGAAAGAGAGAAGAGAGTATATAAGCAAAAGCAAAAAAAAGAAAAGGTAAAAGAAAAGAAATCCACGCAAAATTTCGAACAGTCCAGCGAAGTTAAGTGATTTAACAATAACGATTTGTATAATAAGTTCACTGCCACTCAAACGACTTGCGCCCCTTAGGTGAGCGCCAATATTCCAAGATGTGAATGTGTACAGTTATGTGAAAAGTACTTAATAACGTAATTATATTTACATATGATACTATAATTAGCATTATGTAAAACTAAATAGCATGTAAACGACACACAACACACACACTTTAAGAGTGGTATACATACGACGTAGGGTATATAGATGACAACAAGAGAAAAGAAAGAAAAAAGAGAAAAAACACGTAAAATGAGAGCACGTCATTGATCGCAGAGCTAATCCCAGTGGAAAAAGAAAGAGAAACGTTTACGCGCCCGCTCATTTGTATATTACGACATATTAAGGCGAAAGAAAGAAAAAAAAAAACGGGGAAAAACGAGGCAAAGAAAACCAAACCGAAAGAAATTAGCGCTACATAATCATAAGTTCTTTCTCTCTCTCCACTAACTAAACAGATATAATCCAGTTCGATTTTCCGGGTGTACTTTCTTTTCGCCGCCACCGCCATTCTGTCACAATGTGAGGGAAGTGGGGTGTGTTTACTTTCTTAGCCGTATGTTTTCATTGCGATCTGCCCGAACGAGTGTCACCGTTCGTTCGTCCGTCGTCGGCGGACCCGGTGAGACTCGATCGTGGAGGCTTTAAAGTCCCCGGCTTTCCGTTGTTATAAGCGCGACCGGCAGCGACTTCGGCGCTCTTTCGGATCGATGTGTTGTCCGTACTTTCGCGATTTTCGTCTCTCTCAATAGAACGTAATGTTCTGCGTTGCATTTGTTAAGTGTTATGTAATCAAGTTCTTTTTATAAAAGCCCTTACATTCTCTGTGAAAATGTTTTACTCTACCTTCTCGCCATTCCCGCCGTAGACAGACAGGGTTGCCTGCGTAATTGATTGCCCTTTCAATTGATCATCGTGTTTGAAATTGAGGATTAATACGAGCCAATGTAATTGGAAATCGTTTAACTGACAATTGACTTTAACAAACTCAATCGAAGATCGTTCAATAGACGATTAGTTTCAATCGACGTTTGATATAAGCCAAAAGAATCAAAGATCATTCTATTAACAATAGGACTTTGCAGGTATAATTAAAAATCGTTTAATTGACGATTAAACTTGGCAAATTTAACTAAAGGTCGTTTATTAGTAATGGTTAGAAGTCTTAATTTTTTGGCAAAATTCAATCTTCATTTGAAAACTAGCAAAAAGAGCTCAATCATTGAAATATTCCTCATCTTTATCGATGATCTTCTGCAGCCTCAGTAGTATGTAGTTGTGTAGCTGTGCGTTGTCATGCAGCAGGATGACTTTCCGGCTACCTTGACTAGTAAACGGCTTCTTTTCCTCCGGTGCATCACTCTAATTGATAAGTTATTGTTGGTTGTGATTGGTAACTGTTTCATTCGATTCTAGCTGCTCATAATCAAACACATCTTTCCTGCATTATCCTTGATGCCACGATACTTCGATGAATATTATCCAAAAAGTGAATTGTAAGTATGAGTAACCCAACGCTTTTCAATGAAATTTTATACGGCCTTTAATTAAATTTGTTAAGTCCAATTATTAATTGAACGATCTTTGATTTCCTTCGCTCATATCAATTGTCAGTTGAACCGTCTTTAATCGCTGATGTCAATCGTCAGTTGAACATTCCTCGATCGATTCTACTCGAATCAATCGTCAATTAGTTGAACTGAGACCTATTTGTCCATATTAGTTATTAAATTGAGAGAAATTTAATTGATATTTTTGCAACACTGATCGAAGATAACCATATCGCGTGATAGAATGTGCAATATATTTTATTGACGAACTCAACATTTTCTGATATACACAATGATGTGTCGGATGAATAATCAATAGAATATCAGTATAGAAAATCGTTGATTCAATTAAAAGGCAAGACGCAACAGTTGCTATGCGTCTTACGGCTTGCACTCCTGATGATAAGGCTCTAGGGTTCGGAAATCTCTCCAGGTTGGTGGCAGCGCACTGTGCAAGTGTAAGCCGCAGCGTTTGCAAGGCTCGCTGAACAAATTGTTCAGACTGTGGAACCACGTCTGAAAGTAAAATCAAGAAAATGTGACGCACGATAAATATACCACATATAATGTTCTCTATGTAAATATAACATTACGTATTAATGATATATAATTATATATAAATTAATTATATATATTATGAATATATAATAAATGCATGCGTCGCATATCTTGAATCTTTAGATAATAGGTGACTTTCACGCAAATCGACCATTCTGACTCAACAATATTCGCTTTGCTGTACCCATTAATGCTAATGTTCTGCTAAGAGCGTTAATGAATCGTTGATTACCATGAATGACCGCACCGCCAGTTCGGGCAACGTAGGCGAATAAAAATGCAACATTGCAGCGTTTGCGTTTTCTGTTACTTTGCGGAAAACCTTGTATCTGGACTCTGTCCACAGATCCATCGTCTCGCCGTAACCCTTCACCACGACCCACTCTATCATTAAACCCTTGAAGGCTATCACCGCCTGCAGAACGTGACCTAAGGTGACGTGTAATACCGCATTCGACGCGAAGGGACGCGACACGGACACCGTCATATCGTTGAACATCCGATCGAACGTTGATATCATGCTATCGACTTGCCTGTTCAAAAGTATACATTAAGTATACATTAAGTCTCTTTAGTTTCACTGCTGTGGAATCCTGGATTGATAACGTCAGAAACAAGAAAAAATATGCCAGAAATATTTGCATACTACTTTCAAATATTAAAGATATTTATATGAAAGAACATTTTATATTACTTGAATACGTTTGTAAAATATTCTGCAAACTACCTTTCTCTCTATACAATCAATAAATGATCTTAAAATTAACATGACAAAATCATGAGAAAAGGTAGATTAAAGAGAAAGTTCTATATTATATGTTACATTAATTTTATAGTTATTTTAAGTTTTAAGATTATTATTGAGTGTCAGGGAAAAAGAATAATTTATGCAACATTTTACAAGAATTTTTTGCATGTGTTTTTTCGCTTCTGATATTATCAATCCAAGATTCCATAACAATGGGAAACCAGAAATCCTTAAAGTTTATTAAAGACAATAAAATGTTTCGCAATGAATCAAAGGTAGCTTACTGTTGGGATGCATTGTGATTGCTAGTAGGAATTCTTCCCCTTTTAGCTCTGGTCGAAGTTGTATAGGATCTCTTCAGGGAATTTTGGCTGAGCAATGCCTGGGCAATATTGCTATACTCGTGAATCTTGTCTATCCATTTGTAGCTATTAACAAGTGTACTATAGAGTCCTTGTCTCTCCTGTGTAGTCTCTTGACTGAGAAAAGTTGTGCTAGCTAAATTAAATGGACCTGGTGGTGGATTTAAACTGTTCACTGCCTGTTCTACATCCCTGTAAGATATTTGAGCATGAACTGGTTCTCATAGAGGTTAATATATGGCTTAACAATAAATCTTTTCTTATTAAAATCCAATATTTCAATCTTAGTCATTGCTAGAATTTACTTTATTGACTTAATTTACCAATTGCCTTAATTTACCTTAAATTAAGATTTACTGTGGTTAACAATTCCTGCAATTCAAGCAAATACTTGGATTCTTTGTTTTCTTCTCCATGTTCTGCCCGTAGACCATTTCCAAGAGACTCAAACACTTGTCCAACACTTGAACGAAGGACCTTAATAGCTGTTAGTGCAGTCTGTAGTTGTTCCATTTTTGTCGATTACAAAATTGTACTATTGCTGCAAAATACAATGTAGATCTCAATATATGATAAATTGACACACAATACAACACAACACAATATTTTCCACAATATTTTCACAATATCTAACTAGTAATTTGAATTTAGTAAATAATAATAAAGCATATTATCAAATGACACTCTGAATGTTTTACTTAACGTTTTCACAAACAATAGTTCTTAAACTTTGATTTATCCGTTCCCTAGTGCATTATTTGTATGCTAATGCAGGTTAAGGAGCAACATATTTTCTGTTTTATTCTTGCGTGATGCAATGCAAGAACCAATTATGTTTATTATATTTTGCACGTTGTCAATTATACGTATAAAATATTGTAACAAAGAGTAATTAATTTTTATTAACTTACTAACGCTTTTTTAATGCAAGATTTGTGACACTTCTCTTAGCACATCGAATATAAACAACAGTTTAATCACACTCACAAATAGATGAGTAATTTCTCTTTTGTGGAAGGATTTGGAATTAGCTTTTCACTATTTCCAAATTTCAATAAATTCTATCTAGATAGTCAAAAAGACTTGTATATTTCACTAATAAGTGGAAGAAAATGTTTACATAAACTAATGTTCACTCGTGCTATTGGAGAATAAAGTTTATCTGACTCGTCGTTGAAATGTGCTACTTAAAATTAAAATCCCTTCTCACCCGCCGTTGAGTCGTACCACGACCTCGTTTTCTCAAGGGGAATAGTGGCGACTCGTAACGGAGGCTTCGAAACTAAAACGCGAGATAACGGGCTTATTTGTAACGGGTCATTTTATTTTATGACAAAGTGTAGTTCCAAAACCTCCACTACGAATCGCCACCGTTCCCCTTGAGAAAACGAGGTCGTGGTACAACTCAACGGCGGGTTAGACGAGATTTTAATTTTAAGTAGCACGCTTCAACGATGAGTCAGACAAATTTTATTCTCCAATAGCACGAGTGAACATTAGTCGCTACCGTCCTTGGCGTTCCGAAATTCACTGCCAGTACTGAAAATAGTTCATGTGACGTATACTATAGAATTTCAGCAGTGGCAATGAATTTCGGAACGCGGCCCTTGACAAACTAAGTTCGTGATACAACTCCGTTCGGCATTGTAAATCTAAAGCGAGAAGCATACACTCTCGCATAAAAACATAATACATAACGCATAAAGAAATGAACCAATCAGAGTCCTCATTTTTATTACCACGATGAAGATGAAGGACTCTGATTGGTCAATTTTCTTATGCGTGTGCATTATACCTTTATGCAAGTGTGTGTTCCTATGCATCTCGAAGATGCATAGAAATGAAAAAGATACAAGATCTTGTATCTCTCTCACTTCTGTGCATTTTCGAGGTAAAAGAGCAATCCGACGTCTTCGGTTTACAATGCCGAACGCAGCTATTATAATGCAGGATTCACACCGCGTCCAATGTCCGACGTACGTCCGATATCCAATAGGAGAACAGTTTTCTAATAGAGGATTCAATTCTCCATTGGAAAGTTATTCTTTTATTGGATATCGGATGTCGTATGTCGGACATCGGATGCGGTGTGAATTCTGCATAAGTCAGAGGACTTCTTATTTTTAAGTAGTATGACTAAATAAAGAATTAAACAACCTATAATTTTTTTAATTTTAAAGCATTGTCTCTATAATTAATACGATTCGACAGTATGTGAAATAACTTCTTATTTTCATTTAATATGGTTTACTGCCATCTCAGACAATTTCTTATTTCAAATGTTTATTTCCGAGTAAAATTCTAGCTATTTACTAAAATGTTCAGTGAGCACTTGTATGATTCTGGATGTACCCAATGAATACACGTGACTATTATGAATTTCAGTTAGTTATTAGATACGATCTCTTTGAGTTGATATTAAGCGGCTTCAGCACATCTTTTATTACTGCTTTTAAATTCCGAGCAATATCATCGATGGTGCAAAAAATTACGACTATTCACGTGACAAGAAAAGGTAATTTTGATTACAAATGTCAAACCAAAGTGAATTGACGAACAAAATACAAATATGAGTAGTACAGCGGGATCTGGAGGACCCAATGACACAGTCGCGAATACATTTATGACAAACGAGGACGAATCCGACGAATTGTTCTCAGGTAATAATTAAACTTCTTGAATTGTTTACGCGTGGGAACAGTGTCGTTTCTCTCACACACCTGAATTTCCAGATGATGAGAGCAGAGAAATTAATTACAGATCTGATGTCTCCTTGGATATCTCAGTTTTACAATCTGAAACACCTTTGTCATCGATTGACAATTCAAACGCAATGTAAGGCACAGTTTTATCTATTTATGTACATCAAATACACAATTAGCTTCTCTTGATTTCTCTGAATCACTGATTTATATTTTTAATGATAGAACACCAAGTAATGCGGTAATTCCATCTACACCGTTGAGTTTAGTGCCTTTTCTGAATAAAATAAACGAACAATGGACTAGTGATTTAGAAACACCACAAGCTGACAGAACAGCTCAGCTACATGCAAGGTTTTCAACGAGTGCACCAAAAAATGTAATATATTTTGTTACAATTTGTGTTATATATATTTTTTAGTCCATTGTTATATATATCTTAATATTAAGTTATTAATATTTCAGACAGGGGAAACACCTAAACTTGAGCAACACACACCTGATATTTCATCTGCTAAGAGTACAGACAATAAAATTACTTCAGATTCTCCTGTTATAGTCACCAGAGTGGTACGAAAGCGTCCTAAGCGACGCTGTATATTTAGATCTTCCATATCTATTGATACATCAGCTGATATTAGCAGTGAAAATATTACTGTAGGTAAACAAGAAGAAGCACCATTTGCTGCTGAGTACAATACTAATCTTGTAGCACAAGATAATGTTACAGTATTAATACCTCATATTGATAGTGCTCATGGAAATAAGTCTCAAGTTCATGATAGGATAGAAAAAATACATAGTAATGAGAATTTCAACCAACTAAGAGACACTGTACCTGATACCTTAGATTTAGCTAAAAAGTTATATAATGATGCTTCTTTCAGTAATATAGATAAATCATTTGTTAACAATTACGAGAAGCAAGCAACAATAGATAGTACTCTACAAGATAACAGCAAACAAGACATTGTAAATACCTATAGAGAAGAGTCGCAAACCTTAAATTTAAATAAGGAAGAGAAGGAGAGTGTTGGTTCCTTTACTGCACATAGTTCTATTAGCATTTCAAAGGAAACATTATTTAAAACAAAGATACAAAGATTGACAGATGAAGTACAAAAAGAAAATCATGAGTTACTCGATAAGAAAAATTCTGTAGAACAAATGGATCAGCATTTATCACTCTCCTCAGAAGTATTACAAGATGTTAAACGGACATTTGCAAATGAAAGTATTGATAAAGAAGACAGTATGCTTCTCTTTTCAACTGCTAATGATGTTCGTAGCAATGTTTATGAACAAACGTCATCTAGAGTAAAATTATCGTTCGAAAAAGAATTAGACGAATCCTTAGAACTTAACGCTGCGGTAGAAGCCGATGTTCATAATAAAGAGAATAGATTACAAGAAATAGAAAATCTGAGTATTGGATTCCAAACTGCACGCGGTGCACCTATCAATATTTCAAAGCAGGCGTTATCTAAAGCGAAAATGATGTTTGCAAAAGAATTAGACGAATCCTTAGAAAATAACGTTGCGGAAGAAACCAATATTCATAATAAAGAAAATAGATTGCAAGAAATAAAAAATTCGAACATTGGATTCCAAACTGCTCGCGGTGTACCTATAAATATTTCAAAACAGGCATTATCTAAGGCAAAACTATTGTTTACAAAAGAATTAGACGAACCATTAAAAATCAATGTCACTGAGGAAGTTAATATCACCAATGAAGCAGTTCAAGAACAAGAAGTAAAAGCTCCCAGCATTGGATTTCAAACTGCTCATGATGCACCTATCAATATCTCAAAGCAAACGTTATCTAAAGCCAAATTGTTATTTGCGAAAGAATTGGACGAGCCACTAGAAATTAATGTTATACAAGAAGCTAGTATTCAAAATAAAGAAATTACAACTCCGGACATTGGATTCCAAACTGCTCGTGGAGCGCCTATCAATATCTCGAAGCAAGCGTTATCCAGAGCCAAATCATTGTTTGCGAAAGAATTGGACGAGCCATTAGAAGTTAACGTTGTACAGGAAGCTAATATCCAAGATAAAGAAGTTTCAACCCCGAACATTGGATTCCAAACTGCTGGTGGAGCGCCTATCAATATCTCGAAGCAAACATTATCCAAAGCTACATCGTTGTTTGCACAAGAATTGAACGAACCGTTAGAAGTTAACGTTGTACAAGAAGCTAGTATTCAAAATAAAGAAATTACAACTCCGGACATTGGATTCCAAACTGCTCGTGGAGCGCCTATCAATATCTCGAAGCAAGCGTTATCCAGAGCCAAATCATTGTTTGCGAAAGAATTGGACGAGCCATTAGAAGTTAATGTTGTACAGGAAGCTAATATCCAAGATAAAGAAGTTTCAACCCCGAACATTGGATTCCAAACTGCTCGTGGAGCGCCTATCAATATTTCAAAGCAAGCGTTATCCAAAGCCAAATCGCTGTTTGCACAAGAATTGAACGAACCGTTAGAAGTTAACGTTGTACAAGAAACTAGTATCCAAAATAAAGAAATTACAACCCCGGACATTGGATTCCAAACTGCTCGTGGAACACCTATCAATATCTCGAAGCAAGCGTTATCCAGAGCCAAATCGTTATTTGCGAAAGAATTGGATGAGCCATTAGAAGTTAACGTTGTACAGGAAGCTAATATCCAAGATAAAGAAGTTTCAACCCCGAACATTGGATTCCAAACTGCTCGTGGAACACCTATCAATATCTCGAAGCAAGCGTTATCCAAAGCCAAATCGCTGTTTGCACAAGAATTGAACGAATCGTTAGAATTTAACATTGTACAAGAAGCTAGTATCCAAAATAAAGAAATTACAATTCCAGACATTGGGTTCCAAACTGCTCGTGGAGCACCTATTAATATCTCAAAGCAAACGTTATCTAGAGCCATATCGCTGTTTGCACAAGAATTGGACGAGCCATTAGAAATTAATGTACAAGAAATTAATATCCAAGATAAAGAAGTTACAACTTCGAACATTGGCTTCCAAACTGCTCGTGGAGCACCTATTAACATCTCAAAACAAGCATTATCCAGAGCTAAATCGTTATTTGCACCAGAATTGGACGAATCATTAGAAATTAACGTTGCACAAGAAGCTAATATCCAAAACAAAGAAATTACAACTCCGGATATTGGATTCCAAACTGCTCGTGGAACACCTATCAACATCTCAAAGCAAGCGTTATCTAGAGCCAAATCGCTGTTTGCACAAGAATTGGACGAGCCATTAGAAATTAACGTACAAGAAATTAATATCCAAGATGAAGAAGTTACAACTCCGAACATTGGGTTCCAAACTGCTCGTGGAGCGCCTATCAACATCTCCAAGCAAGCGTTATCCAGAACCAAATCGCTATTAAGGAAAGAATTAGACGGATTACCAGAATCCAACATTGCGGAAAGATCTAATATTAACAACGAAACAGTCAGAGGAGAAGACGAAAAAGTTTCAAATGTTGAATTTCTAACTGCTCGTGGTGCTGCTATCGGTGTCTCTGAGCAAGCGTTCTCCAAGGCGCAAGCATTATTCGCGGATCAATTAGATTCCCCAGCGGAATCGTGTTTCCCAGAGAAACGCAAATTGACTTCAGACGACAGCACACCTCTTGGCAGGGGCTTCGCGTCCGGCTGGAAAAAGATGCGATTCAGCAATGAATTCGAAGGTAGAAAGTTATTTGCCGACTGCTCGAACGCTGTCGATATGGACGACCTGACGGAAACCTTATTGGAAAATTCTCGCATCCCGAGCAAAATGTCTGTAGATGACGACGCGGAAGACAGAAAAATTGAAACATTTTACGCGGAATCAACCATGATTGCGGTAAATGACATGGAATGTTCGAATGAGAAGAACCAAGAGGATCCCGTGGATTCCTTTCTGTACTCGCCTAAGAGGGATGCCTCAGAGTTCTCCGAGCCGGACGCGATGGGCAGTCCCGTGATAGGGAGGCAGCCTGCCTTGAAGAAGCGCTGGAGTCTAGAGCAGCGTAGGGGCAAGCACGATGCAGCACAGTCGGACCAATCGCAGGGAAACGCGAGCACCACGATAGCACCGCCACGAGAGAACGCGCCAGTTCGTCGTGAGAAGACTCACGAGGAGGAGTCGCAGAGGACGATGCAGACGGACGGGCAGAAGCCGGAAAGTAACAGCGATTACGGCGACACGCAGATGATGATGGACTTTATCGACGAGTCGGCGCAGATACTACAAAATCGCCTGGAGGTCGCGTTGGAGCAAGAGGAGATCATCACCCGGAAGAGACGGCATAAGTCGAAGCAATCCACGGGATATCTGTACCACCTTAAGCAGACCAACTTCGAAACTCGCATTTCACTGAGAGATCTTGGCAAAGGCGCGCCGCCTACGCCGCGCACCTGCCAGGAACTCATTGATCAACGGATACCGCCGAACATCTTGGCGATCTCCGCCGCGACTTCTGCGTCCTACAAGCTCCGCTGTTCTGACTTCTACGGCAGCGACGTGGCGCGCAGTAACGTCCGCGGGTTAGAGCTGAAGGACGGCGCGCGCCTCATCATGGACGAGAACGGGTATGTGGGAGTCTGGGAGTTCCTGCGTGCCTTCCTCGCGAGTCCAGGCGTCGACCCGAATCTTATCCCGGCCCGGTGGATTGAGAATCATTACCGGTGGATCGTGTGGAAGTTAGCGTCGATGGACAGGATGAAGTTCGGCTTAACCCAGTTGTCCAGGTAAAGAGATCTATTTGGTTTCTGTTTGATCACTTTATCTGTTTGCGATATCGGTCTAGGTGATCGATGGAACTTGGCTAGTTTCTCGATCGTCGAAAAAATAACGCATTAATAATTCTAAGATATCTGTATTGAGAATAAAGATATCTAAAAGATAAAAAATATTTATTTGGTTTGGATATTAATAAAATATTTATTTATATATAATTTTTTTAAATAGAATCAACAATATTGCTTTTATGAAAAATTACGGTTTTAAGAAAATGTATATCTTCTCATTTGAGAGAAATTTTTTCCAAATGCGAAAATATGTATATATATATTCTATGTATTAGATATATATATGTGTATGTATATATATATATATATATATATATATATATATATATATATAATTTGTATTATATACAAATATTTTTATATATTAAAAGTTTTATACAGAATGTCTGACAATAAATTACACATTTGTTGTGTGCAGATTGTGTGCATCAACTAAACAAAATTTCTTTGCCATTTTGTAAATAACTATGTAGGTTTCTAGTTAGTAATTAAAGAAAATTAATGCATGCTTGTGCATGATAATGCACCTATCTTGTCTAATAATAACTCAAAATAATAACGTAAAATTTTACGTGGTTATTTGCGAAATGGTAGAGGGATTTTGGATTCAGTTTGATGAGTTCTACCTGCACGTGTGTGTAATGAATTGTCAGACACTTTATATATAAAATATGTATATATATATTAATATAAGTAAATATATGTTATTGATACTAATCAAATAAATATCTTTTATTTTTATGTCTTTTCCTTCAATATAGAATATCCTTATCCTTCAATATGTCTATGTCTTATCCTTCAATATAAGATATTTTAAGATTTTTATTCTTTCTGAACAATAATTATTCGTTCTTGTGTTGTAGAGCGTTAACACCTTCGCACGTGATGGCGCAGTTAAAGTATCGTTATGATCGAGAAATAGATCGATCCCAGCGACCGGCTATACGACGTATCCTGGAGAAGGATGACGTCGCGTCCAAGAGGATGGTTTTGTGTGTTTCGTCGATTATGGAGGTAACGTACGATTTGAGATTGACAGTCCGGGTGCGCAAATGTCGAAATTGATTTTAGATTTCGCGGAAAGATAAGGTTCATTCGTCAAACGGATATTAGATTCAACAAAAGATTTTTTTTTTGTTATAGTTTTGTTATTAGTTTTGTTATAGTTAGATTCAACAACTCCCGAGTAATCACACGACGGACTATTTAAATATTTACCGTACAAAAAGATAAAATAATTTACGTGCAACAATAAAAAAATCTCCAAGAGAAAAATCAGCTGGTCGTCAAGATGGCGATTGTCGAGAAAGATCAGCTGATCATCAAAATGGCGATCGCCAAGGGCAATCAGCTGATTGTCAAAATCAGCTGATTGTTAAGATCAGCTGATCGTTGTAGCAGACGCAGTGCTTACACCCAAAACAAAATCAGTCGTAAAACTCAATATCAGACCAAGAACGCGAGAACGAATAGTGGCTGACAAATCGTACGCTTAATGCATTTCGATTTGCAGAATAGCGTCATAGCTAATTCCACCATAGAGGTGGGCAAGAGTCCGCGCGTAGGAGTGGTGAAGTGGAAGATCGAATTAACTGATGGCTGGTATAGTATACCCGCCTGCATCGACCTTGGCATGGTGAAGAACGTATCGACCGGCAAGGTACGGGAGGGCACGAAATTGTTGGTGTACGGCGCGGAACTGCTCAACTGCGACGTGGCTTGTTATCCGTTGGAGGTAAGCTATTCTGCGTCGAGATCGGCACGCGCGATCCGCTTTTAATATCACAACTTTCTCTACCAATCAAGCTAGCTAAGCAGTCAAAATAATCTCTTATAAAAATAATCTCTTATAAAAAAATCATTATTTATAATCCCTTATAAAAATTATGGCGAAAGTATCAATATGCGGACACGCATCTAATCCTGGTTATTCTTATTAGTATCTTATTATTATCTTATTATTATCTTATCATCTTATTATCTTATGAATGCGTCATACACGTGTGATCCTGATAGCGAGTTAATTGACGTTGAATAAAATAAAATAAATCAGTATTTTTCCTCTTGTGCATTACGTATTTTTTTAGAAATCTGTCATTCTGGCCGCTTTGATAGAAATAAGTCGTTAATACTCGGTAGTTTTAATGTTAAATCTCTTGTCTGGCGCACAGGCACGGGCTGACGTGTGCCTCAAGTTGCACACGAATTCGACTAGACGCGCGCGATGGGACTTGAAATTGGGATACGCGTCGCCCTCGGGACCGATACCCGTGAGACTGCGCGACGTCTGTCCGAGCGGCGGCTTCATCGGCAAAATGACGATCGTCGTCGCCAGAGTGTATCCGATGTTGTATCACGAGAAATCCGCATCCGGAGAGTCGGGTAAGGCACTTCACAGTTTTTTTTTTTGCTTTAACACGCTGACTGCCACATGTGGGCCCCATTAGACCCAAATTCTCGGTGTATCGTTATATTAAGAAAATGTCAGATACCGAAATGCAGAAATCAAATTTTTACCGACTAAAAGTCAAATTTTTATTCAAATTATAAATACTGGAATATTGAAATGAATACAAATTATATACGTGATATTGTTGCAAAGCAAATGAATTTCCGCTGATCTGCTGAGAAGAAAAATAGAAAGTAATTTGAACTACGAAGAATTAAGGGGATGTTGGATAATGCAGTTTCATTGTTTTTCCATTTTTTCGTGTAGAAACCATTCTAAACGCTTTTACACATAGTGAAAGTACAAATGTCAATTTTTAATAAAAACAGTGCAAACTACGAAACTGCATTATGTCGGTATCCCCTTAATTCTTCGGTTCAAATTACTTTCTATTTTTCTTCTCAGCAGATCAGCGGAAATTCATTTGCGTATATAATTTGTATTCATTTCAATATTGCAGTATTTAATTTGAATAAAAATTTGATTTTTAGTATATCGACTAGGACGAAACGCGATATCGAGATAAAGTATTGCAAAGAATCCGTAAACTTTTGTTCTTCTCTATTCAGTATTCTTCTAAACATTAGATTGATGCAAAAGATTTGTCATTTTTCAAAATCCTCGTAAGTAAATGACGGAATTTCCGCGGAAACTCACGTGGCGGTCAACGTATCAGTCTGACGATATTTGCATCTCAATGTAATCTTTGGCACTGTTTTTATGCCGCCTTCGACAGTCCTCAGAAACGCCAAAAGCGAGGAAAAAGCGCAGACAGAATACGAGCAGCGATGTCGACGTAAGGCGGAGGCGTTCTACGACAAAGCCGAGGAGGACTTCCAGGAGGAGGATCTGTTGACGGCTCGATCGGGCAAAGATAGCGAGAGCTCTGCGCAGGTATGACTTTCCGATCGCTTGATGATACCGTCAGACATATTTTTTTTCACGGGAGAGGCGGGGGACTATCGAACGTACACGTTTACAAAACAGAAATTTGCCGGCACGAAACGGCAGGACGAGCTGCTGCGCGAACTGCACATGAAGAAGGAGCGCTACAAGCAACAGCTGCAGTGGAAGCTGCGCGAAAGCCTGCCTGCGCCGCGACATGTCTCGCCGTTGCTCAAGGTTCGCGTGTGCGATGGGAACGCGCACGCCATCCTCTCCATCTGGTCGCCCGGCGAAGAGGTCGTCGACGCCCTCAAGGAAGGCGCGTGCGTCTCACTGCGTAACGTCACCGCCGCCGGGAAAAGGTACCGTTCCGCCGCGAAAGGATCAATTACAACGTCGCGCGATTCTCCGCACAATTACAATGCCGCGCGACAGCGTAACGTCCCGACGCGGATTTCACGAGCGCAAAATGCCATGTGCAAAGTGTAACGCAACGTCCATTCGTCCAACAACAGGGGATGCGAGCTACAACTCACCGCGGGTCGCTGCGCGCTCTTCAATCCGGGAACGATGCGCGACACGTCTCATCCGCCCCGGGTGTGCGCTTCGTTTCGCGAGATGGCCAGTCCCGAGTTCTCGCCGCCTTACGGGGAATTCGACACGGTCGGTCTCGTCTGCGCCGTCGGCACCGCTCCTTACGTAAGTGTGCCACACCGCCAGTGTTTCCGAGTTCTCTTCTCTTAACACGTTGACTGCCACAATGACATTGGGTAACTATGTGCCCAAAGCCATTTTGAAATCGACGTGTTATTCTGATATGTTGATTAATTTTATTTATTATTGGACAAAACTTATGAAAAAAAGAAAATCTACGCGAGCAGTTGGCATATGAAACAGAGAATTCTTTTCACATTTTTGTACGGAGAGAATTTTATGGCAAAAATTACTGTAGAATTTGTAACCGAGAAATGAATCGACGTTCCGTAATGCAATTGACTTTCCTTTCATTTTATGTGTTACTTGTTTTTTGCGAAATTTGCAAAATTCCATACGGAGAAAAGAAATATCTAAGGAATAAAAAGTATTTATTTAGTGGATACTAATAACATATTTAGTTACACTGATAAAATAATGCTCAAATAAGAAAATATATATTTTCTTAGCTTTTCATAAAAAAACAATTGTTTATTCTATTTAAATAAAATAATTTGGATTTAAGTAAATGTATGTTATTAGTACCGAATATTTTTTAATTTTTTTAAATATTTTTTTCCCTCAGTATAGAGGTATCTGTTTAGCATATCGTATTTGGTAATTAATATATTAATATGTTAACCAAGAATTTTTCAAGCTACTGCAGAATGAGTCGCGAATAATTATTTGCGGCAGGCTAATAGGAAAGGTGGCTATTAATTAATGTCCCACGAACATTAAAAGACTAAAAAATTTGTCAACACTTGAGATACCTTATCAACATTATTGTCCTCCTATAATCTTTTTAAGAATAATATTAATGCACTCAAGAGGAAAAGCCCCTTATTTACAATATATACGACACAAAATAAAATATGAATAAAATATATACGATACAAAATAAAATCATAGATGAACAGAGACAAGAACAAAAGAATAGAAGCAAGAAAAATATGTTCACACACAAAATAGATGAAAAATATAGAGTATAGAAATATAATTGATAAAATATTCGCGATTGTCATCCTGTGACGACTTTTATGGACTTCAAAGATTCTTAATGATTGGATATCTGAATTTTTTTTTCCTTTTCAGAATGATTGTGTTAATTTTGTACGTGCAAAACTCGCGACACACTCAATGTATATAAAATGATAACTCGACGACGTGTCTATAGGGTATGAAGGACTTCGAAGTCGCGCACTTAACATACCCGAAGAGCGACTCGAGCCACTCGTCTTCATATCTCTCGATAATGTTTTGGCAAGGGATAGCCAGTTACGGCTACGCGGAGATTCTCACCGTCGGCTCTGTCGTGGCGTGCAATAATTTGGAATGGCGTAGGGCGACCTCGTGGAACGTCCCGGTGGCGTATTGCACCGATAAGAGCACCTTCACGCGCAATCCACGGCGGAATCATCTCTACGAGGCCTTCGAGAGTCTGCGCGGCTCGATCACGGTACGCCTCTTTTTTCTCTTGCGATTTTCTCTCCCGATCATTCCTTCATTTCGCTTCTTTCTTGCGAGTGTTTTGTGTCAAACGATTTGCCTTTCAAGGATCCGGCCGCGTACGCCGAGGGATGCACCGCCGAGCTCAACGTGGAGTTGCAGAAGAGACCGGCGAGCACGAGAACGCCGACGCGCTACGCGCCGGACAAAAATACCCCGATTAAAATATACAATTCTGCCCCGGGCTCCGACAAGAGACCGGTCGACCACACGCCGTCGCTGTCGACGCCGAGGTCGACCGCCGTCAACAACAGTTGGAGTTACGTCGCGAGCAGTTCTTCGATACAAAAGCGGCTGGACAAGCTCCAGTACTACGCCGAGCCACCCGAATTATCTCCGATCGTCATCAGATCGTCCAAGAGGGTCTCCTTGGATTACCGATCGCCCGTTCGCGTCTCGGACGCCAACTCGACCGACAGTTCGTCGACGAACGTTACCAAGTCTGGCTCGAATTCCTGTTTGTCGCCGGAGAAGCAGTGACATAATTGTTTGTTCGTTTTGTTTTCTATCACGGGTACTTTAAGACGTTGTACATATATCGATAACTATTGAGTGTTCGTTAATAATAAACTATTTTTGTACCAATTTGACTCTCGCATTTTCTCATATTTCACACCCAGTAGAGTCCTTTTCTGAATTTTTTTCTTTTAGATTCAAAAGCTTAAAAATCCCGACGTTAATTACGCATTTAATCACTCAGAAACAGATTAATGCAAAAAGTGCTGAAAGAGAGAGATGTTTTATTTCGCTATAGAGAATAATACTCTGTGATTTCATTGAGTACTTGTTAGTAATACATTATATCTCTTTTTTACTAATTTCACTTTCGCATTTTCTACTCGCATCCATCAAAAGAATTCCTTTCTGACAAGTAATTCTATTCCAAAGTTACACTTCGATTTCTTTCTAATTTTGCACAAATGTAGAAGTACAAAAAATATTTAGGTCACATTTTTTCATTTTAGTCCACTTTGAGTTTCGCGGGCAGTTTATAGCTTTTTAATGTTCTCACTCCTATCATCAACAAGTGCAACAAAAATGTTTCATTTTGCTGTGGAGGATAAATGAGTTCATTGTGATTTCATTGCTAGTAATTTAGATTTACTTGTTAGTAATACATTATATCTTTTTTTTTTATCAATTCGACTCTAGATTTTTTGCACTCACCAGCAGAGTTTCTTTGTGAGATTTTCTTTTCGAGATTCATTCAGCTCAAAATCTCGATGTTAACAACACATCTGCTTATTCGGAAACAAATTAACGCAAAATGTACTGAGGGAGAGAGACAGAGAAAAAGAGATACTTCGTTTCGCTTCGCGGAAGTTAAATACTCTGTGACTTCATTTCGCCCGTTATCGTATAATATTTTCCTCGGAAAGAAGATACGGTGACGCGTTCAGAGCGACAATTTGCAGTCGTTTGTGAGATATCCATCCGGGAAACGCCGTACACTGATCCTCAGGTGTACGGCGTCGCACACGGGTCATTATCTTGTCCGCGGCGGGTTATTTCGACCATTCCTACAGTTTCCTAAATCTAACTACGTAATAGGACAACGGAGTCAGCCGCGCGAGTCCGCTGCTCGCGCAGGGAAGATTTCCGTGCCGTGGAAAACCGCGGTGTGTGTGGATTGAGAAATACCGTATCTCTGCCTCCGTATACTCAGACTCTGTTCATAGCCGTATATACATTTTGTAAGATTATTGTAACTAATGTAAAAATTAATGTCTATTTCGTTGAAGAAGACACAGTAAAAAGGAAGAAGAAACGTACAAAGAACAGGAAAGTTGAAAAACCGTTCGACAAAGTGTCCAAAGAGTTGAGTATTACGTTAAACGAGTCAGGAAATATAAGGATTTTTACAATAAGTAACATTCGACTTGCATATTTGACGTCAAAGATTTGACTACCGAATTTGATTGCATGAAACTGCAATTTTCTTATATTTCCCTAACTCCTCACTTTCAACGCGAGTAAATTGTTATTTGTCAATTAGAGTTCACGGGTAAAAGGTGGCAGTATAATTTTCGCAACAATTAATGTTTAACTCGCATATTTCGCGCTAAAGATATTATCGTTGAATTTGATTGCGTAGAGCAGCCATTTACTCGCATTTACCTAACTCATTCAGATGTTTCTACTTTGACGCGAGCAAGTTGCTATTTGTCAACTAAACGTGGCAAATGAAAAATCGTAATCTTTTGGTACAATTAACATTCAACTCGCGGCGACTGGTGGCGCCAAAGATTCGACTGTCGAATATGATCGCGTGGAGTCGCCACTTCTCCACGTTCTCTTGACTTTCAGATTATATCTTAAATTCCAGACATTACTCCTCACCTTTTCTGACGCGAGTGGATTACTACCTGTCAATCAGATTTCTCTGAATCAATCGGACCTTCCAATCACGTCGGGAAAAGCGGAGCATTTCCACGTTTCCGCGAGCGTTGCTTGACAGAGAAGCGGATCGCGCGGGAGTCTCGGTCGCGCACGCGCACACGTCGCCGAGAAGGAGCGACTAGAAATGAACGGCGCGGCGCGCGGGCTTTGGCGCTCAGTTTGACACGCACCGGCGTGCCGTGTGCTCCGTTCGGAATTTCGTTTGTTCGCAAGTTGTTCGCACGACGGACAGCGAGCTGAAGACAGCCGCGAGTTCGAGAGGGCAGAGTCAGGTGCTCGCTCAGAAGAAACGGACAGAAGAGCAAAAGCAGAGGAGAAGTCGATCGTGTCGTGTTCGGTTTCTCTCTCTTCCCGACGTGTGTCAGCAACCGATGTCACGCGGCGCCATTTTTCACGCGTGACAACTACGTTCCTTTCGCCGGCTCCTCTCTTTATCTCTCTTTCTCAGGACGAGATCTCTCCGGACGAGCGCGCACTTGTCTCTCTCCGCTCCTTCCGTCTTCCTTCCGTCCAGTGCAGATTGCGTCGGCCCCGTCGTGTATGGTTCTGATCGCTTGTTAACGCGGCGTGACGCGATGACGACCGAGACGACCCCGAAGGTAGAGTTCGCCCTCGGCAGCGAGGTGTCACCCGGTCGCTTCTTCAAGAGCGCGTTCGCGCGCACCTTCACCAACGGCAACGCCGGCTGCCGCGACTGCAAGTCCTTGGATTACGAGTTACTGCACGACGCCGCGGCCGCCGTCGCGGTCGTCAGCGAGGACCTCGGCAACAACAACAACAACAACAACGCACGCTTCTTCTCGCTCGCCGCGAGCTTCACCGACAAGCCGGCAAACGGCGCCGAGCGGGCCGCCTCTCGCCGAGATTTGAAGGAGGTGAACGCCTTTTGTGCTGTTTTGCAGTGTTTTCTTTCGCGTCGCGCGTTCTCGCGTAATGTCGCGCTAACGGTAACCGTATACAGCGGGTCTGCGAAACGGTCTAGACGCGAGCAAGTTGGGAGCTCACGGAACTGTCAAAATTCAGTCATTATGGATGGGCTCTTAAACAGCAATAATATAATTGGGAACGCTAAATAATAATACATAATGATACCAACAATAATTGATAGTATAATTAGTCGGCAAGCACGTCAGCAATGACTTTCAATTTTGACAGTTTTGTGAATTTGCGACTTCGTTGTGTCTAAACCGCCAAAGGTGGACGGTTTCCATCATTCTCTACATTGAGAGTTACAAGACTTCCTGCCCCTTACACGAATATGAAATTATAATTTCATATTAATTAATAATGAATAATGAAATCATTATAATTAAAGCCATTGTAATCTCGCCATTGTAACCAGAGTTACTTATTTTGATTTTCCATCTCAAGCGTTATATCTAAGCCGAAAATCGTGCAACTCTTGATCTAGGGTATGATAGAGCATCCATGGCGCCATATGTACACGCGAAACATCATTCACTGTTCTAAATGAAGACAGAGGGAAAGAAAGAGGGATATTGTGCTATATATATTAGGTCTAGATTCTTAAAATCGCATGTAACTTCTGGACGAGAAATTTATTAAGTTGGTTCAGAATAGTGGACAATGATGAAAAGTCCGTCATGTTTGTCAAATAAATTAGGAAACGCAATTACTAAATTTCATAGAATTCAAGTCAAAGTACCAATGTCTAGACACTACCTAATCCTGGATATTTTTATTTTTCTGGTCTTCAAATTTGAATATTTAAATTTGCAACATAAAGTATGTACACAAGCGCAGAAAAACATAATTTTGTAGCTAAGATAAAAAAAAATTACTCCATTTACTTCCTTTCTTTTAAGACACATATTAATAGTTATTATTAGTTAATATTTGAAACTCATCTCAAGTGAGATACACAAATTCGTATTTAGAGTTAAATGAGAGTTTTTTCAGTCTTTAATTATAGATACGTTATATATGTCTTATAATTCAAATGAAAAATTTAGATCTAACTCTGATTAAAAAAATCTAGAGCTCGTATTAGTTATTGGATGAAACTCACTTCAATGAAATACTCAGATTAGAATTTAGAGTTAGATGAAAATTTTTTAATTAAATCACGATTATAGAATGTCATAATTATCATAATTCAACCAAAAAGCTTGGATCTAATTCTGAATAAAATTTGAGTATTTCACACGAGATAAGTTTCATGAGACAACTATTAATATGGGCCTAAGTAATGGTTATCTATTCTTATCTTTAGCAAAAAATGTCTTCTCTCTCTTGATTATAATCTAGGAATATAATCATCACAAGTCTTAGAAAAGTTTATTATCATATACTCAAAAGAAGAATTTTGATTCTCTTTACAAGAATATTATAAAATTATCAAAGAAAAAATTGATTGATTCTATATAAGAACCAAACCGAATTTTTGTTTCGACTTAATATTTTTGATTGCTAAACTTACTAGGACACAAAATATATTTTGAACAAATTTAATACTATGATGAAAACGTGTGATAAATTAATGCTGAATACATAAATTTGTGAAATATACTTGAAACAAGTAAACACTTGCTTGAACGGAGTATGCATTTTTCTGTGTGTATAGTCAATATATGTATATTCTATGTTAAAAGTTTAAATATTTACGTTTAAAGACCAAAGCATACAACATCCTTAGGTATGCGTTGAAGCATTGGTATTAAAAGCTCACCAATTTTCACGAGTAAAATAAACAAAAAAGAATGACTTTATATTTTCATAGATGTTTAATCAAGATTTCTTATTTTCCACTTAATGTCCAAACTTCCTACGAGAATTTAAGAGAAAAGTGAACCTTTCGCACCAACGTAGTGCACGTGGAAACGCTGCGCAGTTTCGGGACATCCCGGGCGTTCGAGTTCGCGGAGTTAATCCCGCGTGCACGAGATCGCCGAACTATCGTTGTTATTCGAGAAACGATCGGGGAGCGAAGTTAAGTAATCGCGACTTGGATCACAACGAATCGTGGGGAACCATCGAAACAACGATAATAGCGGTGCACTTGAACGCTCACGCTCGCGCGCGCGCGTTCTCGTTTCGCGACTAATTACGAAATTGGAGGCGAAGCGCGATGAAATCCTTGGAGCGCGTTGGAGCTCGGAGCGCACGGACGGACGGACGGGTGCGAATTTTGCAACGCGATTTAAATACAATAAACGGAGTTCTGCCGGATAACAGCTGCCATTGTGCTGGACCCGTTAAATGTCGAAAGATGTAACACGCGCCCGCACGTTCCCGCGTCTCTCTCTCTCTTGAGAGAGAAAAATAAAAGGGATACACCGCGGCGCTCTCGTTGAAGATTGACGCGCTCTCGGCGCGATGCGCGCACACACACACACACACACACACACACACACACACATATATATACACATAGAAACACACACGCAGTGCAGCTGTCAAATAATTTGATACTTTCTATTCTTGACAGGCGGCGCAGTCGACTTCGGACGCGAATGAATTGGAGAAACTTCGAAAGGTGAGTTTATTTTATGCCTCGCCGGCTATTACTGCATATTCATCCTCGATGCATCTTTCCGCCAAACGTTCCCGGCGCGGAAGGATGCACGCGCCGATCTGCTTCTTATTCTCGTTCGACGCGATTCGTCTCTCGGGGATCTAAACGCGCCGATTCCAATCCCCTCAGTGAGTCTCGGGGAGGGTTGCGTCGCATTATGAAAATTGAGGGAACCGATGACACCACCGTGTCGTATATTTTCCACAAACATCCAGGATAAAGTAATGGCTTGTTCGAGAAATTCGTGAGAATTTTTACGAAGAATTTAAAGCCGATATTCTTGTAGTTAGGTATTACTTTACTTTCTCGTTTTTTCCCTGCTACCATTGAAAAAACGGCCAATAGTGGGTGAAGTTATGCCGAACTATAAAATTATTGGAATGTTACGTAAAAATCCATACTCAAATTTGTCGAACAACTCCATATAATGGCATCTGGGCGATCAATGATCGTAGTTGTCCAATGTACATGATTATATACATTCAGAACATGCTTCTTGACGCTCTTTTATTCAAATCGTGAAACTCTTCATCAGAAAGATTTTTTTCGAAATTATTTCGCGAAGAAACAAATTTTACTCGAATAGAATCGAGGTGCCTGGACATAGATTTTAGATTAAAAAAGAGATAAATAAAAAAAGGAAAAATTATATAGTTTGACATCGAGATTATCTGGATAGTCCGGATAGTCCAGATGCTAAACTCCGGAATCCGCTCGAAAGCAGCTGAAAGTGAGGAACAGCTGGAAGCGAGGAAGACCAAGAGACAGATTGCGAAACAATCGCGGACTGCGAGATGCCGAATTATTGTCGGAAAGGTTCTGCTTCCGATCTCGACTAGCAAGCGAGAGGATAGGGGCAGCGACCAGGTGTTCTTTTACTATGGCGTTTTACAGCTGGAAACGCCGAGGCCGGAGAATTCGTTCTCGTTTGCGACTATTTGTGCTGAAAGTAACAGAACATGTGGCTCGCTTTTCCTTATTTTGTTGTTAACCGCCCCCCATCTGCTGTCGCAGATGAGGGGATAGCTAATCACTCGAAACCGCGGGAAAGCGCGTCGGAATCCAGTAACTTATCTTTTTTTTTTTTCGTTTCTCCACCGCCCATGCGGTGTTCCCTACATCGCTGTTCGCGAATAATCATGCATGATCAGAGCAACCTGATCTCGCCTAGAAGTGTCGGGATAAATGCCACGACCTGTGTCGCACCATCCGGCCACCATATATTTGCGCTGTGAGTGGGCCATCTATTCTGGGCCTACTGTGGATTCTAGAAGTCCACGGACTATCCAGCGCCAAGACTTTGGCCCGTGCAAAATAAGTAATTATCTCACAGTCATACTTCCTCACTCGTTTAATTCATCGTTTCATCGCGAAGTAATCAGCCACGTGTGCTTCCTGCGTTACTAATTCCCAATTATTACTTGCAATTTAATTATTACTATCTCTGCTGCGTTCTTCTCTCACCAAGAGATCTACTAAAAGAACTGCCACACTTTTCTCACACAAACAGTTTCTCAAAAAGTTGCTCGGCGAGATATTCGCAACAATTTCTCGGAACCTGCCACGATCGTTACGCGAATGAAGTTGATTGTAGCGCGAGAACGCGTGGAGAACCGAGGAGAGTCTCGCAGGTGTCGGTCGTAATTTCTAATATTTCGTCCAGGCTAGAAGACGCCGAGTGTTCTAGCCAGTGTTTTTGTTTTCGGACTGTCCGCATTTCGGATGTCGTAGGTTCGGCATTCACGGCTTCTCGCGATTCTCGTTGCGCAAAAATCCACGAGTCGCGGCGCGACAAACGTCGAGAGCCGGCAAGGTGAAGCCGCGGAGAGATCGAGCGTTCCTGAAATATCCGTAGGTGGTTTTTCGCTCGCGGCTGGGCCGAGTGGCCGTAGCGGCCAGATCGAATGTGTGGAGCGGAAGTCCGCTTCAGCCCCTCCCGTAATTATTATCAGTCGGAGGGACCGGGGGCCTTTGTGGGACCTATCCGAATGCACGCGCGCGTGTTCGTGCGCGCTCGTCCGACTGCCAGTGACCGGAGCGGGTTCGTGTCTGACGTCATCATCCTGCTTTTTCGATCCCACACTGCAAAGAGCCGTGTATGCTGGTACGAGAGAGAAAATTATCATCCCTTTCCCGTCCCTTTCTCCCTCGCTCGCTCTTCCCTCACCGCAACGACGACTTGACTCGCGTGTGAAACGAAAAGGTCGCGCTAAACAGCCGATGCTGCTAGTCTTCCAACAAATTTCCTTTGTTCGCGCCAGAACAATCGCCCTCTTGCACTTCGGACACGAATCGACGCTCCCCGCCGCGGAATTATTCGCCGTAGCGTCCCATCCTTGATTTTACTCGCTATGTAACCCGGAGAATACTCGAGGATTATAACATACGCATACCCAACTCGTCGAGAACATTCTTCATAGTTTTGTATTTAAGTTTGTCTTAAGTTCATCTTTAGATACTGCACAGCTCGTTTTATTGGCTACAGAGAAGATGAACTTAGGATAATCATGAATACCCCCAGATAGCACAATCCTGACATCCTCTTGGAAGTATTCAGGACGTTCCAGGACTCCTTCAGGGCATTTTGGGAATATTTTGGCAGACTTTAGAACATCTTGTGCTATCTGGGTTGGTCTTAAAATTTTTCTCGGAGACGAAATTCTGCTTGACACATTGTTGCAAATTTAAGTTTTTAATTTAAATCTTAGAATAGAATCTCATTCAAAATTAATAAAAAGTAACAGTATTTTCTCTCGAAGCGATAATGAGAATACTGCCACTCGAAATCGCAAGAGTGAATGTTTTGCTCAAGCTTAGAATGGTTCTGATTCCATGTGTATGTGAATATCTCTATTGATTCATGTGAATATGCTACTGGGAAAATATAATATATCAGATTCACTCTTCAATTCCAAGTGAAAACACTCACTCGACGATTCAGAGTGGAGAATTCACTCTGTGTGAGTGAAGCATCGCTCGAATTCGAATGACTCGGTGGCCACACTACTTTTCAAGTGAAATTTTACTCCAAGAATATTAGGGAGTATTCTCTAAATTTCTTGGAGTGAAAAATCTCATTCGAAACAGTAGTGAAATTATTGCCTCTTGAAGTCGTAAATATTTCACTCTAAAATGTCTAAAGTCTAAAGTCTAAAATGCATTGTATGAGTGAATGTTTCCTTTGATCAAAGTGGAATTGTTCCTGTGAAGGTTTCAAGTGAAAACATTCACTCAACGAGTGAATGTTTTCAGGGTTGAGAATTCACTCCACAGGAGTGAGAAATCACTCGATTTCGAGTGATTCGGTTATCACTTTGCTTTTCAAGAGAAATTTTATTTCAGAAAGTACACTATCTAAATTTCTTGAAGTAAAATCTTACGCAAAAGGGAAAAATGGCATTTCCACTTAAAGTGGAAATAATGAAAGCACTGTCACTCAAGAGCTTAGAGTGAATTCTGATTCCATAAGAGCAAATGTCTCAATCAATTAGAACGAATACGTTCCTCTGGGATCATACCAGACTCAGTCTTCAATTTCGATTGAAGACGTCCACTCGACGATCCAGAGTGGAGAATTCACTCTATATGAGTGAAACATCGTTCGAATTCGAGTGACCGAGTAGTCCCGCTACCTTTCGAGCGAAGTTCCACTCCGGGAGCCTCCAAGAGTGCAAGTCGTCCGCCAAGCGGACCTCCAAGACACGCAAGTCGTCACGCAGCAAGGTGCAGAATGGATCTCGCAAAAATCGGCGTGACGATTCACCGCGCGGAATTAAGATACCGGTTTGCTTTGTCGAGTTGGTGGCGCGTCTTCGCTCACTCGCTCGCGGACGATTGAATTCTACCTGCGCGCGTCCCTGGCGGAGAAGCTTTATTACGGTAGGCGCGATTAAGCAGTCACTCACATAAGAACGACACCATTATACACTCACCCTCGGGAGGTGCGCGCGAAAGATACCTCATTGCCGCCTGCATTTGCACACCTGCGTAACGCATACATCACGCCGCGACACGCATCGTGATTCCCGTCCGTGATTCCCCTCTCCCCGACCTCCGCCGCCAACGGTTTCGCACGTTTTACGAGTCGAGCCGGATAAGATACGATCGGCCGAAGAAGGTACTCCGTAAGGGCCGGAAGGGCCCTTCCCGTTGATTGCGAAATCGCGTCGTGCCAACCGGTTTGGATAACGCAGACGCAACCCTTTCGTCGTGACGGCAACTTTCGCCTTCTCGCGTTACGTTTCTTCTCTCGGAAAAATTGCGCGCTCGGATGCGCTCGATGCATGCAAGCCACTCGCCCGTTGCTGTTCGCCCCGCTCGGCCGGAAAAACCTCAGAAAACGCGCATTGTTTGTACGGAACCAGGAAGAGGTAGAAAGATTCTCGGCCGTAGGGCGACTCGGATCGATTAACACGTTGAATGCCGTGCCGATTACCAGGAATCGGTGCTATAATATTGCCGCGTCTCACTGATTTAACGTAATTCAACTGCGTGTAAATCAAATGTATAGCCGATTGAAGATCAGCGAAACGTACTAACGGGTCTGTCATCGCGAATTGCATTTATTTGCCGTATCTTGGGTGATTCAAACTTGACTTGAACGTTGGGATGATTAATGGAAATCAAGCGTGGAAATCAACAAGTTAATCATTTGTATCAGAAGCGGATGCATCCGTTCATCTGCACATGGTCTGATTTTTTATGAATTTCTCTTATTGAAGATGGATGGAATTATATAAAGATCATGTGTTTTTGATCAGTTTCATTACATTTGACGTCGATCTGAAGAAAAAGTTAGTGATGTACGCGTAATTTTAAATATTCCAATGATACAAATAGGTTAATTATTTAACGGGACCCATTCCCTTCCCGCTAAACTTCCCCAGACTTGAGTTAAACATTGAGATAATTAGTGAAAATCAACGAGGCACATATGCCGCGTGAGTACCCGCTGATTATCTCAATAAAACAGATTTGAATTTTACTGATTCAGACAGAAACATTTTTACTGATTCACTTTGAAAGAGTAAGTTCCGGTCTACAAAGGGTGTGGCAAGACTTTAGCCGTTTGTTCCAAGACCAAAACTGCAACAAAATTTCTGGCAAAGGACGTTTCTCTCATCATCATCACGATCCTCAAGTTCAAGTGCTATCACGTGACTTCCTGCAGCGCGGGGAACGCCTTTGGTCAGAAATTATATTGCAATTTTGGTCTTAGAGCAAAAAACTGTGGGCTTATTACACCTATCGTGGACCAGGACTAACGAAACGGCGATCCCGTTACTCGCGAGGATGAATCTCGTCTCTCTCGCCGCGAAACCTACTCGTTAACATCGCGAGACACGCGGTTAGCCGCTAATAATAAGAGAAAGATCGCACGCGTTCTCTCGCTCGGTCGACGATTTCCAGCCAAGCGACCGTTAACCTTCGTGCGCCCGCGATTCCTTTGATCAATCGTTTTTCTTTCTCGATAACCGCCGTAACGGTTCAGTTACGCCGCTGCGATTACAAAAGGGAACGTCTTTTTATAGCCACCGTTCCGTCACCCTTCCGCGTTGCGCCATTCGCTCCTGTTGTGTAATATATATCGCCAAACGCACGTAGTATTTGTTTTCCCACTTTTAATTCTTTTTATTTCTTTTTTTTTTACGTTTTAATTCTTTTTTTCACTAAAGCTTTATCTCATCGATTTAATATAATACAGCGGATAATGTCAGCCACGAGAACTAGGTCGCAGTTGACCCGGCTGTAAGAGACGCGTTTCTTCCGCCGTGAAATAGTATACTTCTCGTATTTTTAGAAAGATACACGCGCACGGATTAGAATCTTCTTCGAGGCTGGCTGCGCTACGATATGCTCAAAGTTCCAAAATCGACTCATAAAGATTTCAGCGTTTACTCATCATCATAGGAGAAGGATCAGCGGGGTCAAATGGATACGATAAATGCAGTGTAGAATTTTTTTACCGCGGTGAAGAGCGATTAGCTTCCTTTCGCTCATGTTTAAATGGCGTCGCTATTTTTACGTGGCTTCGCTCGTGGGGGACACAAATCTACGCAGCTTCCAGAGAATCTTCTCGATATCTGTTTAACTTGTTGCACAGCCGGGATGTACGATGTTTACGGCGCGAAGTGGATTTGTGAGCGGGCCGCGAAGTCCGTAAGAAAGGAAGAGATTAATCTGTCGGGCAGGGCGAGGTGTTACTTCATTTATAGAGCGACGACGAAGCGTCGCTGCTCACGCGTCCTCGCCGTTCTGAGAACGACGAAGAGCAGTTTCGGAGACGGCGGCGATAGAGTATCGTAACATTGATTTTACTCAAGGAGCTATCAAGTACGAGCGCGCGAGAGAGCGAGAATGAGATACCGATTGAATATGATCGGATAAATATTCAACGTAAACACATCGGCGCTTCAGAGAGATTAGTCTCTGAAGTCTAAGTAGAAACTACTCGACACACCGTTACCCGATGTTACATTAATATGTGTACTTGATGCAATTTAATGTAATTTATTTAATGTAATTTAATGTAATTTATTCATTGGAATTGTATTTATTTCCGTATGTATGATGTTTTTTATACGACCAAGTATTAATAAGTACTGACACACTGTTTTCATATTTGGGCACAAGTACGCATCACAAATCGAACTCGTTTGGTCTCAATGTGTTATGTACTCAAAAGAATATACGTCTTCTCTATAAGAATATTATAAAATTTTGTTGAAAAGAAAGTTGATTCGACTCTATGTAATAAGTAAAACGAATTTTCCTTTTAATTTAATATTCTTGGTTGAAATGCTAAACTTATTAAGATTCAGAATATGTTTTAAATCAATTTGATGTTCATAATGAACTTATAGATTTATAGATATAAAAATTTTTATGAAATGTTTGATACAAATAATATTTACTAAAATACAGTACGTATTTTTTTGTATTCATGCTTAAATACATATGAGAGGACATATAAAAAAATCAAGAGAAAATTAACATGTTTGGAAGAGAAGGAACAACGATCGTCACTTTGAATTCTCTTTTATCGATAAAAGTGCCTTTAAGTGCCTCTAAGACTGAAAGCCAATCAGAAGGCTTATGAGCCACATTGAGGGCCGATTTTTCGACAGTAGATTGAACTTAGATTTAAATTTGAACTCCGTTTAAACATATCAATCGTACATGGTTAGAATGAATTTAAACTTAATATCTACTGAGAAAAAAAATATGATTGAAAATTTATTTACGGTATACAAAATTTATTTCTGCGGGATAACCAATTCGACGGTAATTTAAGAGCAATTCTGAGCATTCCAATCTATGCGTCTATGTTACATATCTGAGAAAACCTTGGGAAATTTCTATGCGGGACCCTTGTTTGCGCATTGATTTCGCGCTCGGCGAGCGCGCACGAAATTTTATCATCGTTAACCCGCGCACACACGTGTTGGAGATTCCGCGTGTCATCGGCATCGCGATGAAAATTGCACGTTCCATTCAGTTGCGTCGTGGAATTCGCTACTATTGTTAGATTCGCGCAGGACGTACATCGCAGAGGAGTTATCTCTTCTCTCTTTTCCTCTCTCTCTCTCTCTCTCTCTCTCTCTCTCTCTCTCTCTTTCTCTCGCGATGAGGCAGCACCGTTATTCGATATTGCGGGGACCAACCCGCTTAACCTAGCGCCTTGTTCGCGGATCGTGCTATTTACATAACCCGGGTCCATACGTTATAGCGTGCTCGCGCGTTCGCTCTCTCTCGAGAATGCAGCATCCAGCGCGCGCGGTGCGCTCTCTCGGCGCCAGCCCCCGCTCGCCGCACACGCTCTTCCGTTGCGCACAGCCGCATATCACTGCATGCCGCAATAATAATAAAGCCGCGGCGAACGCACTCGTGAAACTCGACTCGACGTAGCTTGTGGCCTTCGTCGCGCAGCTGGCGAGAGTCCGCGGGGGTGGACGCGATAATAAGCGGGGCGAATCGCGATCCTCATTCCTCCGCTGCGTTTCAGGGCGCGCGTAAGACGCTTCCTTCTCGGATTTGGTTCATAGAAGATAGGGAAGAAGAAGGAGAAAGAGAGGAAAACACGGAAATGTCGGGCGGAAGGACGCGGCGCAAAAATAGCGGCTCGAGATCCGTGTGTTCCGCGGCATCTCTTCGGGAAAGAGTTAATTTTAATTCGACCGCGTTTCCGCGTTCCTCTTGTCGTCCGCGCTCCGAGGAAAGTCGTGAAATTGACCACGGCTGTTGGAAATTAGCGTCATTAACACGCCTTGCCCCCGTAATGTCCCTTTAACGATCTGCTAAACGCGCCTGATTTATTTTCTCTCTGCCCGAGCACGCTTGCGAGATGAGGCACGGCCGGTTTCACGGGACGCGAGACTCAGCGCGAGATAAAGTCCTCGTCGTCGGGTTTCTACGGGATGTTAGAGTTATGATGACACAGGCTTCGAAACTGGATCTTCTGCGGATCCTCCGCATCTCCTCCTATATCTCTGTCTTTCTGCTTCCCCCCCTCTCATTCTCTTTCTCTCTTGATTTCTTGCATGTTTCTATAAAGATAGGAAATATCAACTTATCCCGACTACCCTGCCATCGTTTCCGCTATGATTACTTTAATTATCGCAGACCTGCGAGATGCTTGAGCGATCACCGAGTTACGCTGCGGACGAATCAGGGCGCGATATTATTAGCCGGATAATCGATATCCATCCTTCTCGGAAGATAGACCTCTCAAAATGAATATGAATACACTTATAACCAGCAGACAAACAATGTAATTTTCTCGAATGTGGCACAAACTTCCTATTTACACACAGAAAAATATCATTCCATCGCTAAGAAAAGCGATTACTCAATTTACTTTCCCTCCCTTAAGCAATGGTTGTCTTCAACAAAGAATATTTTCTTTATAATAGTCTTGTAATAGATATACTTAAAATGTACTTATCACACACGCAGATACACACATACACACACATACAAATTTGAGAAAAGTTTATTATCATGTACTCAAAAGAATGTACGTCTTCTCTATAAGAATATTACAAAATTTTGTTGAAAAGAAAGTTGATTCGATTCTATGTAATAAGTAAAACGAATTTTTCTTTTAATTTAACATTCTTGGTTGAAATGCTAAACTTATTAAGATTCAGAATATATTTTAAATCAATTTGATAATGAACTTATGATAGATTTATGGATATACTAATTTTTATGAAATGCTTCAAGTAATATTTATTAAAATATAGTACATATTTTTTTGTATTCATGCTTGAATATGAGAGGACATATAAAAAAATCAAGAGAAAGTTAACATGTTTGGAAGAGAAGGAACAACGGTCGTCACTCTGAATTCTCTTTCATCGATAAAAGTGCCTTTAAGTGCTTCTAAGACTGAAAGCCAATCAGAAGGTTTATGAGCCACATTGAAGGCCGATGTTTCGACAGTAGATTGAACTTAGATTTAAGCTCGAACTCCGTTTAAACATATCAATCATACGTTAGAATGAATTTAAACTTAAAGCAACCTAAGTTTAAATTACCAATGTGTGAAAAATAGACCCTTAAAGTCGGTTTTTCAATAGCAGTTTAAATTTGGATTCAAGTTTAAACTCTATTCTAACAATGCGTTTGTTTTGTTTAAACAGATTTTAAGTTAAAATTAAATTAAGTTAAAATTAAATTTAAGTTTAAACTATCATTGAAAAACCGGCTTTCAGAGATACTTTTATGAACAAAAGAGAGTTCACAGAATAAACGCCAAAGTATCATACAGCCATTTTATTCCACAGGAGAGACTCGGTGACAAAGTCGCTCAAACTTAAAAAAAGAGAAAAGTGTAAACCTCAAGATTTTATGTTCCTGCAAGTGTAAACCTCAAGATTTTATGTTCTTGCAAGATTTTTTTTGCGCGACGTTGGTTTCAAGATAAGGAGGAAGAAAGATTCCCGGTGTGAATTCAGGCTGTTATCCTTCCCCGACATTACTCTGTTTAATGTGTACACAACGCATGTGTTACGATGCGTACGCGATAAAGCGGCGGCCTGATGAGAAAATCAAACGGATTTATCAGCGTGTAAAATTTATTCACGAACGAGCACATCCTCCCGAGAGCGTTCTTTGTTGCGTTAGCGCGTTTGTTCATCTAGATAGAGGTCAGAAGATCGAGATCCGCTTGTAGTAGCGTACAACGAACGTTTTCCTTCTTCCTCACACTTCCTTTTTTTCAGAGGAACTACGCTTGCTCTCTTTCTCTCTCGCAACACGATGTGTCGCGCCTCTGTCGGAGCGAGAGTAATTCGCGAAGGCTCAATTTCACGGCAGGATATTTCGGGCGACGTGCACAAGCCAAGAATGTCCGCGTTCTCTTCACCCGAAGATCGCCCGGGAAATATTTACGCCGATCGTTGTATGTAAATTAAATTCCTCGAACGTCGCGAACGTCATATCGCGCTGGTGTGTACACACGCGTATAGAGGCGAGCCTTGCTACGTTGTTGAAAGCCGTAGGCAAAGAATTTCGGCACCGCCGGGGTACTTACCGCGGAGTGTAATGAAAATGCACGCGCGCGTCTGTTCCGAGAACTCACCGGAGACGAATTACGTGTACGAAGTGATTTAACGTTACGTCACTTTCGTCCGATTGTACCCTACCTGGTCATAAAGCGCAGTTCAATGATCCGCGCGATCTAGTCCGTCGAGATCGTAACGAGCATTTCGCTAATCCTCTCTTCGTTCAACGGCTCGAGAAGCGATCGCCACCAGCGCACGACTTTCGACTCCCAATACGTTATTTTCAATTTAATTGACGCGAAACGCGCCTGTTTCTTTCAATCGATGAGTTCACGTGAAAACAAAGTTGCGTTTCGAAATAATTTTCTCTCACAAAGTCCTGAATTTCTGTTTTATTTACCTGAAATTTTAGCTTTTGAAATCTTTATAGTTTGTTAAACTTTGTAAATCTAATTTGCCAATTATATCTTAAACTTTGCTCTGTATATAACATTCCAATTCCCTTTTAATTTAGTTTATTAAATCTTACGTGAATTGTTATTTACAAATTATTAAATTTTATTTACAAATTCTGGTTTCTCTGAAATATAGTTGATTAAATTTTATTTTGTATAACTATTTTATTTTAAATCCTACTTTTTATTTTATTTTATAAATTCTAATTTTTCTGATCCCATCAATGCCTAGTTTCAATCCTAATTCTAATCGCTTCCGCTTTCAATTCTTTAATTTCGAGATGTTGAACAACACGGCGTTATTCGCGCGGCTAAGAAAACTTTATCGTGTCTGAGTAGATCGGAGATAGATTTGACAAAAGTTTGATTTCACCATAACTCATGGTGACAACGCACTTCTGTCGTTACATTCACGTGTCCCTAGCGACATTCTCCCCCTTAACACTCCATTTACTCGCGAAATGAGTGATGTAGGTGTGCATTAGCGGCCTTATTAACAGCGGCCCTGGTTAGGAAAGGCTTTATTTGACTTGAACCACAATGTCATTACTCCTCTCTCTCTGCGCAGTCGGGCCGCGTTCCACTCGGGTGCCTCAGCCTCTTCCGGTTGCCTCTATCCACGAAATACGCACCTTCACGTGCGCGTACAACGTGCATTAACCGCACGCATTCCTACGCTCGTTCGTATCCTCGTCTCTTTGTCTCTTTTGCCGGGGGAACGTTCTCGCGGGCAAATCGCCGCGTACACGTACGCGGATCGCCGCGCAGTGTGACGTTAATTCGCGACATTTATTAGGGCAGAAGTATGCCGGGACACGCGAGTTGCGGAATTTAAGATATCGCACGGTCGATTGCGAAAAAATTCTCTAAGAAAAGCGTACAAACCTGGACTTGATATTCATGCACTGAGAAAACAAAGTGGTTCGGTCGACAAAATTGACGGCTACTCTCGTTCATATAGATATTGTGTCCCGATCAACAAATTACTGGACAATGAAATTAATGAATTAATAAACTGAACAAATGCACGCGTTGGCACAGCGATACATCGCCTAGATATAGTTGCTGACCACATCGTCGAATCAATTGATAACTTTGCAGCAATTAGGGACAAATTTTCTAGTAAAAAATTATTATAGAATATTATAACCGAGATTAACATTCCACGTACGGAAAAAAAGGTATGGTTGAATTAACCAAATATCTGATCGAATATGAACGATCCAGAAATTCCGATTGAAGTAACCCGAATTCTGTTTCAGTTAATAAGATTTTTGGTTGACTTAAACAGACTTCAGGTTACTTCAATCGGAATTTCTGGATCGTTCATATTCGACCAGATTTAATTAATTCAACCAAACCTTTTTTCCGTACAGTAATTTATTATCCTTTCGTTTCATACTGTGAGAGAAAAAAAACTAAAAAAATTATTTACTTGATAAATAATTGTGTACTAATAATATATATTTATATATACTAATATAAAATATTTTTCAAATAAAAAATATTTTTCAAATATTTTTCAAATAAAAAAATCTACATTTTCTTGAAACCTTAGCTTTTTTATAAAAAAGCAATTGTTTATTCTATTTAAATAAAATAATTTAAATTTAAGTGACTATATCATTAGTGCTCACCAAATAAATATTTTTTTATTTTTTAGATATTTGTATTCTCTTAGTGTATTTATATTTTAGTAATTGAAATGTGCCACTGGAAAATTTGCTACGTTTTTGGCGAAATTTTCTGTATTTCTTAGCAATATAAACCTCACTTATAGTTTATCACTGCACTACTAGAAATATGATAAAATTGAAAAGAATTAATATGAAAGAAACTTGTAATATTCTCTCCGTGTAATTTGTTTAATTGATTGACACGGTTACTCAAACAAATTTTATTTGTTCAAGAAGATTCTCGTTAATCTCACCACATATTTTCTTTTCTCAGTGTATGCATACAATTTTAAGCTCAAAAGTGCAATAAGCTCGGAAATGCAAGTTTCACATCCGTGTTTTCTCCTTTGATATTAACACGTTCGCTACTACGCGTCATGCATGTGTGATGCAGCGATTTTCATAAGACCGACGTCACGTATGTGTGTGTGTTTTACGTTATTACATGAAAAAAAGAAACGCAAAATACAAGATATCCTGTGGCGAATTTCTCAGGAGAATGATAACAGCGAACGTGCTAATTCGTGAAGATGTGAAAGATTAGATCCTCTCTGGTATATACATATTATTATTGATAATCTTTCAGAAGTAGTACACTGGAAAAAGGATTTTGTCGTCGAAACGGAAATTTGGTACACCGGATCATAATTTGGCTGAAATGGTATCAAAACCAAATGTTTGGTAATTAGAACAAAAAAATTTAATTGTCTATATGTCTTGCTTTCGCAATAATACATCTACTTGATAAAGGTAAAAAGCATATAATGCCATAACCCCAAATCGTGTGTACCAAATATATTAGTTTCAAATACAAAAATTATTTTTTCTGTATAGGCTATAGACTGGAATGAGTAATACAATTCCAGTCACGTTCCATATTTTGGTGAAATCAATAAGCGGCTTTTCCGTCACACCGTGATATATCGCGTATGCATAAGGATTGCCTGAGTCGAAATTTAGATTCTACGTTAAACCTGCAAGTTCCGACGAACTTGAAGGATCAATAGAGAATCTCAAGATAAATATAAATTAGTCTTACCTTGATGTGCTCCAGATAGTTTATTACTGCTGTTTGCTCCATGTTGTTGATTCTTGAAGAAAGATTTATCTCAGAATTATTTAATATGTGATTATCTCAATATTTTATACGCATTCACTCTTTAACTTAAATTTCAATAAACACCGTATATATGCATTAAATACTTCGCAGACGAAATATACATGTATGTGAGATAAGCAAATTAAGTAATCTACCAAAGAAGGAAATGAAGGAATGAGTAAACCAATAATTTTTTATTCATATTCTTCTTTTTCTTGGTCCTAAAAAGGACTCTTCTCAGTCCTAAAAAGGACTAATGAAGAAGGAGCTGTAAGAATAAGGATAACAGCTATTTGTCCAATAATGCTGCGCACCAAGAGAGACTTGAGCTTGGTATTTCGACACAATAAAGGTAAATAGAAAGAACGGTTGGCAGAGGTAAACAAAACGGAAGTCGCTTAAGGAGCATTATTAGACGCAAAAAGCAACAAATGAGATTTTTCTTCAAGACCGATATTTATAGTTGTAAATTATTGAACATGTTCAAATGGAAGGATAATTACAGATTCCCAGTGATATGGGCCATTATTCATCTATTTAAATTAATAGTTCTTATGACATGAAATAAATACAGACTGACCAATAATCAGAGATTCGCGAGACTACGGTTGTTTTTTGTATAATCATTGACTATGAATACCGGCCTAAATTTCGACTCAGGGCGTCGCCTTATTTCCGGCAAAATGTCCGTTAAAAGCGGACAATTCTATATGTTAATTGATTTGACACACCTTAAAATACATGATGCGTCGCTGCCCACGTCCTGGCTTCCCAATCCGGCTTCCTGGTTTCTCGAATCCGACTGCTCCGTTGTGGCACTGACACTAGCACTGACACTGACACGATACGACTCGATGACACATATCAAATAACGCGATGCCGACGAGAGCGATTTCGATACCGATAGAGTATTTCAAGAGCAGGCGAAATATTTTAATCGTCCGACAAGGAATTTTAATGACACATGTGCTCTCCACGTCGCGATGTGTATGTATGTGTGTGTGTGTGATGCGTGTTGCTCGTCGGCCCGAAACTTACTGACTTGATTACGAGATAGTACGCGACGCGCGCAACACTTCCAAAACAATTAGCACAAAAGGGCGAAGTCACTCCTCAACGGCCATCGAATGATTTGTAAACAACGCGCTCCGCGTCGCGGCGTGCTCGCCGGCTCAATACATAATGACTATCAGTTGCGGGATAGCACGCGACACACGTGACCTCAGAAACGGAATCGGCAAAAGGGCCAAATCATCCCCTCCCCACACAGGAAAATCTTCATTCTACTGCTAAGAAAAACGATTATTTTTCTTCCCTCAAGTGGCTATTTTCAACAACAAAAATTTCTTTGATAATAATTTTTATCCTTGATAATTATTTTTAACCCTTTCACACTGCCGTGTTTTTCCTACCATTAAAATAATTTCATTCAATTGAATAAACGGTTTCTTTGGCATTCAAAACATATCAGTTATCACTCTACTCATTACTGTTGGGACAAATATGTCCTCCCAAAAACTTCAATAGGATATCAGTGTGTGCCCCGACCTTATCTCTTTTCCACTAAAAATATAACTTTTAATTTTTTTGCTAGAATAAAACTTAATTTTTATTTTCTTTCTCTCTCTCTTTTGCGCGCGCTATTGAACTCTACGTAATTTTGAGGTCCTTCTTTTTAAGCCCTCACGAAATGAAAGCTGCAATAATCGCTTATAACATCAAAGAACAATAACCTTTAGCGTTGAGATCCTCCATAGTTACTTCAAATTCGGTGAAATTAGCAGAGTTAAGAGTGGAATTAAAATTTCGGCTTGGAGAGTACCGTGCTCTTTTCATATCGCCGGCATCGAAAAACGGGATCTCCAAAGCACTCCTCTCTTTGTTTCCACGTTAATGAACGGCCGCCGGCACGATAATGAGGAGAAGAATCTTTAAATGCCAGCCGCTATGACTGTCAAGGAAGTCATGATATATAGCGTGACATTCAATCTGAATATTCATAATCGCGGCTCACGACGTTTGCGCAACGGCCGTAGCTTTCGCGACTTTTTGCGCGACCCTTCGGCACGTCGGAACACCGGTTCAACGGTGTAATTAGAGGATCCCACTGAACGGAAGGAGCGGTTATAATCACAGCGTATAAACGTAAATTTAATTGACGGCAACTTAATTAGCAATTTCATCCGCGAATTCTTACCTCCCACGCCGCTTTCCATCGTCAACTATCTGTTACACGTGGAACGGACTGTAAGACTGCAATAAGAGCCTCATGAAAAATGCATACGACTCATCGGTTTGAGAGCTATCGGATCATTTTATCAGCTATCGGAGAGTGAAGATCGACGTGAGAAATAAACATTTTTAACTCGTTATATCCCGCTGTGGAGAGAGTGGAACATCCTCATTTTGAATCTTTGGAGTACATGTATAATTTGAATTTTTTACGTGAAAATTGCGTGTACGATTTGACTATTAATAACCAAAATGCAATTCTAACATACATACGGAAAAAAAGGTTTGGTTGATTTAACCAAATGTCTGGTCGAATATGAACGATCCAGATATTCCAGATATCGAAGTAACCCAAATTTTTTTAAGTTAACAAGATTTTTGGTTGATTTAAACAGAATTCGGGTTACTTCAATCGGAATTTCTGGATCGTTCATATTCGACCAGATATTTGGTTAATTCAACCAAATCTTTTTTCCATCCAAAACTTAAATTCTATAATTTACACATGAGAGAGAGAGAGAGAGAGAGAGAGAGAGAGAGAGAGAGAGAGAGAGAGAGAGAGAGAG
>NW_022639485.1:1447967-1508814 GCF_010583005.1 Odontomachus brunneus | reverse complement strand
GAGAGAGAGAGAGAGAGAGAGAGAGATTCGGAATGAGAATATCCTACACGGGAAAAAAAGATTTGATTGAATTAACCAAATATCTAGTCGAATATAAACGATCCAGACATTCTGATTGAAGTAACTCGAATTCTGTTTAAATTAACAAGATTTTTGGTAGACACCAAACGTGTCTAGTTAAATAACCAGACATGTTTAGTTAGTCTACCAAAAATCTTGTGAACTTAAACAGAATTCGGGTTACTTCAATCGGAATTTTTGGATCGTTCATATTTCAACCAGATATTTGGTTAATTCAATCAAACCTTTTTTTCCGTGCAGCGGGATAACGAGTTAAAAAAAGCCAGTTTATGCGCAAAAGAGCCATGAGTCACCGGATTCCTCCATTTTTGCGGGCGCGCGCGTTCGGATTATCCACGGTCATTGGGATCAATTGCCAGAACCGATCGCTGGTGTGCTTAATTGCCGCGTGACCTCGCGGAACGTGGTCGTAAGTGATTCCTCGACGGGGACGCGACGGCGTTCGCGCGTGGCCGTCGCCGCTCGCTCGCGCGTTTGCGAAAGCTTCGACAACCGTGAACTCATCGCAACTAATATCCTGGGATTAATGAATGCCACCGTCGAGGAGACCGGAGACGCTCGTTGCGTTATCGACCCCGACAGTCGCGAAATGAAGAAGTGCTGTAAGATTAATTCGATCGCGGCGTTCTCACTTGAGGCACCGGGAAAACCACGCAAATTATTGAGTCGATCCATCAATTCGTGCGAATTTTTGAAAATTCAAGTGAATTTTATTCTTGTTAAAAGCCACCTTATTCTGTTCGACAGTCTTTTGTCACTTTTCGTGTAATTTCGTAATTCCCTTCTCGTAAAATTCGTATGCTTTTCCGGCGAAGAGACATTCCAAGTGATTTTCCACATCTTCTAAGGAAGCCAAGTTTATACCATCAAGCAAGTTTTATGATGAGCAAAACAGATGATGATCGGAGGGGTAATGTTAGCAAAATATGGTGGATGAAGCAAAACATCCCAGTCAAACTCTAATCATCTTTAAGGAAGTAAAAAAGCATAATACACCGGAAAACTCATTACCGCCTTCCATTTTCAAGCCGCAACAAATAAGATTGTGCTTCTTTAAAAACACTATCACTTGCATCACGAAATATGCTCTGAATGTTCGCTATCAAAGCATGTTGTATGTAGATGGCCAACTGTATGAAACTATCCTCCTAACACTAATATGCGAATGCCAACTAGACAAAAATCCGCACGAACTTATGGATCAACCCAATATCTAATAAAATATGATTTATGAATTATTTTTATTTACTTTTATTGTATAATTATTTAATATAAAGTCACGGGGCTGACCACGTGTTGCAATTAAAAGCTGATTGGAAAGAATTTATGTGAAAAGAAAAAGAAACAAAAATTATAATACCCTCTCTATGTATAATTCACAAAATGTGAAGAATTTTTAGTATAAAAGTTGCATACTGAGAAAAAATACTTAAAATCTATTTGTGGGACATAAAGTTTATCCATCTTTCTCAGAAAAATAAAGTGTATGGTTCAAAGGATTAAGAGATTAAAAGTGCGTGTTGATTAGCCGCGTTGAAGAGTCAGTCGAGTTTTCGCGCGCGATTCGTAACGAGACCTCGAAGTCCGGTCTGTGTCTCGCATTTTCACTTGTCCTACATCCAGTCGTCGTCCGCGCGAACATCGACGCGGCGAGATTTTACTCGGGGGCCTTCGCGACGAGCCGGGGAATATTGGCACGGAATAAAAATAAGAAAAGGAAAAAAATGAACGCGGGTGTAGGATCGTGTCGGGAGTTTTCCCAGCGGCCGCGCTCGGAACGTCCGAGTGAAAGCCGACGGTGTGCGCCACGAAGCTCGCTGGCGGACAGTGAGCTCGCCGCGAACTCACCTATAATTCTGCATACACGCACGTAACGGCGCGTTTTGTAATAAGCTGCCACGGGGGAGCCGCGTTCTCATCGTCGTGCATATAATAATTCGTCTGCCGCGCGCCCGCGTCCTCCGGGACGATCATTATTCCAGAGTGCTGGGCAAGTAGGTAACCTCTCCTGCCGCGCCGTCCTCCGCCGCGCTTATCTCATACTCGCTCGATAATGAGCAAACTGTTAATCAAACGCTTCCGTCGCACCGTTGCGAATTCCGCCGGCCGCAGCCGACGTCTGTGTTGCGCGACGCCGGTTTCGCGGCGGTTCCCGCGGCTTCTTTTCCGCGGCAGTCTCGAGTAATCGCCGTGGAATCATGTACGGTGATCGATCGCCGTTCGACACGCGCAGAATTTTGTGCAGATTTTGTGGCAGATATTACTGCAGTTTGCCAATGGTACGTTCCACCGAGTCATAAAGAGGAAGAAGAAGAAAAAGAGAAGATATTGCTGTAGAATGTCACAACTGAGGAATAGGTCGATACTCTCAAGATACTATCTTTTCGTCTCATGTGTGTGCCAATTATATTTATAGGAACTAAAGCGTGCTATATTTAGAAACTTTGCTGTTTCTAACGAAACTTGCCATGCTTCTATTAGAAACATAGTAACTAGGACTACTAGAAACACAGTAACGATAATTGCACTATTAAAAATATAGCAAAATTAAAAAAGGAATTTTATAGTAAAAATGACTACAGAATTTTGTGACTGAGAAACGTGTCGACATTCCACTTTCATTTATTATTATCCTTACATTTCACGTATGTTCTATTTATTTATTTAAGTCTCATTATTATATTTTATATTCTATATTATTATATTTTATATTCTTTGTTATTTATATTTTTATTTATATAATATTTGTCCATATTTCATCATTATATTTTATATTAGAAACTGAGATATCTATGTAATTATATTAAAAATTTTATATATTATATAAAAAATTTAGTCTTAATTACTTTTGCCAACAAATATCTATGTTTTTAACAAGGCAAACTTTAGTAACAGTCTAGTAACAGTCTATTTCTGAACAGTTAAAAACACGACAAGATTGAAAAAAGTTGTGTAGTGAGAATCAACGGTGTCTAATAATAAAAATCGCTCCTTGGAATATTTATTGACGACAGTAACTTCGTAATAAATAGAAAGAGGAGAAAAGAGAGAGAGAGAGAGAGGGAGAAAGAGAAGGAAAGAGAGAAGCAGGTGGCTTTTCCATTCAACTACAGAGCTATTAGCACTAATGGGCCCGTAAAGATGTCTCGAAACTGGCAATTCATCGCAAGTCCCCGGCAACAATAGCAATGATCTTTCACTTTCGTGCATAGCCAGCAATTAAAGTCGGGGTCGGGGCTAGAGGGAGAGAGACAAAGAGAAAGACATAGCGAAAGAGAGAAGGATAAGAAGCGCTCGATAAAACAATACCTCAGACTGAACCGAGAGAGTTCTCCTACTCCTCGTCTTCTTCCTCAAGAAGCGCGTCGTAGTAAAAGTGTAAACGCCGGTAAAAATAGCGACGGCAACTTTCAGCCAGGATCGCGACGCGATCGCCGTTTTTCCCCCATAAAAGCATCGCGATCCCCATTTTGCGCGTCCGACACAAAGAGACTACGCAAAGAGTAATCTATTTCCGTCTCTAGCACGGCCTTGAGAGCGTCTCTCCTGCGCTCCTCGCCACGCTCCTCGCGGCGTCGAATGTCCCGTCTCCCGAGAGATTCGACCCCTTTTTTGTTCCTTCCACGTTCCCGGCGAGCGCGGTCGGCATACCGGCGAGATAATTCGCTACGCCTCTCCATCACGCTCCGTCTGATCCGCCGTCGATCCTGCGAATTCCACAGGGCACTTTATGAGCATGCTACATCCGCGATATCGCCGCGCCGCGGGCTTTATCCGCCGGAGAATTTCGCCGGGACGACCGCGTCTCGGTCATATTACATCAGCCACTTCGAACCACCCCGCATTTCCATCATTCCGCTGGTCCAGCGGGGGAAATATTCGTCGGACTTTTCGCACGAGTATTCGCAGAATAAATTATAATTTCGTCAATCGCGAATGGCGCGTATGTTCACGAGGAGATCGTGCTCCCATGTCTTCCTTTCTCGACTACACACTTTTGCCACTCTGGCATTTGTGCAACGAAGAGATTCGTCGAGTTTCTTAAACCTTTATCTTTGAAGCACAAAGAAATATTGCACACATCTTTTTTAATACTTAAAGCAGACAAAATTGAAATTTTGTCATTATTTTTTAATTATTTTTCCCTTTTGCTGAAGCTAACAGATACTTTCGCAACAATACGGTTTTAAATATTTCCAATCAGCAGGATAACGTCAAATGACGTATTAATGACGTATTATTGATGTTAGAGACGTGTCCTATACTTCAAAATGGAGTAATTTTGAATCCAGACTCTGAATCAATGTCAAATAGTTTGTGATCACTTTCAGGCGCAATACAAATTAATTGTCCCAAAACTTTCTTAGTACTTTCTTAAAATGAATAATGATTGCCTCGAACATGATCACGAAAACATACCCAGTTGACTAAAATGACCAGATTTCCCAGCCCCAAATCGGGGACACTTCATAAATGTGTCCAGCGGGGATGTAAAGTCAAGGCAAGAAGTCAAAGAATATTATATATATCTGTGTGCGTGTGTGCACATATTATATAAAATAATATATTTTACTTATATACATATGAAAAATAATTTAACAACAACAAAAACTTACTACATACAGTAAAAATAAGAATTGTTGCTAAACTAAAACTGTTATTATTCTTACTTAAAATTAGGAAGAAAAAAGAAAGTAGCAAAGCTACTGTATTTGTCAGAGCTGTGAATTTTCTTGAGAAGGTCTTTCTTTTTTTGTACAGAAGTATTTTAAAAATTCTCTGAATCGAGATAAATTGGGACGGTTTGGCCATATCAGTGTTCCGGATAGCAAAAATCCAGGACAAAGGATAAAAACTGTTCCGGGAAAAACGAGCCCTTGACATTGACGCGTCTTCGTCTGGTTACGCGACTTCCAGACTTCGAAGAGTCGTCAACCGGCCGGAGTTCACCGGTGAACGCGTACGCGATGTCGGCAGCTCGAGGATAAAAACGCCGTTCGTCGGTTGATTATCCTAATTACGCATCTGTATAATCGACGGGCACAAGCCGTTGTTAATCGGTAATTGTCTTGGTTAATTTATCAAACACGCGCGCGCACACGCGCATGCCACCCTTGGATCACGAAGGCGGCTAGGTATATTGACACAGTTCTTCGCAATTAACCATCGCGCGCGTATCCCTTAATTAAGCGCACGCCGTGCGGCAATTAAGGCCTCGCTCGGCGAGCGCGCGCGTTCCCGGCGCAAAACGCAGATTCAGTACGAGGCTCGTTCTTTTTCCAATCCGGCCGGTGTGCGCCGCCGCGTTGCTGATTTTCAAGCGCGGCTTAGTCATTGCGAGACTATCGCGAATGTAATCCGGCGATACGTCGAGGGGACCACGGCGCGTGTTGCGCAATGGATAATTAAACAGCGCAGCGAGAAGGGTGAGTACACCGTGCGTACGTGCGTACGTGGCCTTGCATTTCGCTCAGGCACGTGCAGCTCGCCGACAGTTGATTATTAATCTAGCAACGCTCGTGGAAAATCGATAGAATTCAGAGCGAAAGGGAACCGGGCGGTTATCGTAATCGCGGTGTTTCCCAAGCTCTAATGAGCGATTGATCTGCGGGAGAAACAGGAAATACGCGGAGTGAAAAGATTGCTTGAATTAACGTGATGCTTGCACAACTGGTTGCATTTCTGTCGAAGGAAACGAAATTTCTGCTTCTCAAGAACCAAGTTCGATTCTGAAGAACCAGAAGTTATTGACTTTGAAATATGAAGAAAATCGAATTTCTGGATTTTAAGGATCGAATTTCTCGATCGAATTTCTCTGGTTTTCAAGAAATTTCGTTTCATTTAACCAAAACATATTCAGCTATGTCATTATTATGTTAATTCAACCAATCAGTTTTCTCCAGGGGATTGTTTGTCAGGTCAATTTAAATAAATAATAATAAAGATAATAATAAAAATAATAAAAGAATCAAGTCCGGTCCTTAAGAGCTAGAAATTCTATTTTCTTCTAATTTCAAAATTAGAACTCTTGTTTCTTAACAATTAAAATTCTTAAGAATTAAAATTAGTTCTTAAGAATCGGAAATTTCATTTCCTTCAATCAAAACGCATTCAGTTGCGTCATTGTTATGCTCATTTCAATTAATCTTTTCAACCAATTTTAGCCAATCTTGACAATAACACGACTAAATGCACTTTGGTGAAAGAGAACTGAATTTCTGGTTATTAGGAACCCAATTTGATTCTGAACAAGCAGAAATTGCGTTTTCTTGCACGTTCAGCTTTATGTCATTATCATGCTAATTCAATATCCAATTGTTGGCATCCCCTTAATCATTAGCATTCTAAAAATCCTTGTTCTTCTCTCGGCCAGCATTGCAGTTAAACTTTTTGTTAGCATCGTATAGTTCCAAAAGAGAACAACTAAACTTCACGACTAAAACGAGAGCAGCAGCTGCTTGAAAAAGATCAGATTCTTTTAGAGTGTCGATGACTAATGGGACTGTCAGTGGATATTTTACTAATCTAACATGAGGTGTTTCACTAATCTAACATCTTGAGTCCGACGTTTGTGCTCGATCGCGTGTGATCTGCTCTCGTCGAGAGGAAGGTTTTACTTTCTTCGAGCGTTCGCGGTGCTGTTACAAGTCGAGCCATGCTGCGCGAGACGTGAAAGTAAGAGCGCATGTAAATATAAGCGCAGAAGCTCTTTTATGGGATGTTGCGAATCGGATCAAGGAGAGTGCCTTCTTCGAGATTATTCGGGCGGTCGCTGTCGCTGTCGCCGCGAGCGAATTTCTCGGTCGCGAGCCGCGACCGACCGGTGTTTGCCTTGTCCCCCTGCGAACGGCTTGACGCTTTCGTGGACACCGAATTTAACGATTATGGATATGTAAGCGAACAATCGCCCGCCGACCTTTACGCGCTTTCTGCTCCCGCGAGGAAACGACGCACGGAGAAAACGCTGCGTTCGAGCCCGACTTTCCTAGCCACCGATAAATCTGCATCCGAGACGCGGACATGTGTAAAAAGTATCTTATTGGTTCTTAAAAAGACTTACCGGGCAGCACCGGCTGCGTCTCGCCGCAAATCTGAAAAACAAATATGCGATTTCGCGGTTAAATACGATAACATTGGGCGCGTTCAGTGGAAAAAGCGCTCAGTGAGCAATCGATGATTACTGGTTCTTACTGTTAGATCCCTAAATCTAGACCAGTTACTTGACGAATTGCTCAACTGTTGTGCAACCGTTGTTTTTATCTTGTTGTTTTTTTCCTAAATCCTTTTAACATTATTTCAAATTAAGTGGACTGTCGGCTGCACAAGCCTGTGACGCAGGGCTTTAGGACAAGGAAGATCCTCGTGGAATCGATTCTTCGCGGGGATGAATCTCGCGCAATGCGACGAGAGGATTACCATGCGTGATCGAGAGGCCGGATCGCGAATGCAATATACGTGCTGTATGTAATATCACGCGTGCAGGGTCACGGTCCGACAGTCGTAATATTGAATATCGGAGCGAAGAATCCGATCTCGCGGGAAGGCGGCGGACCTCAACGGAGAGAGACGTCACGCAATAGTCGTTATCCGCCCTCCGGCGACGCGTTTTAGGTGTCTGCTGTCGCAGGTGCGACGTACGGAGCGCACATGTGTACGTGAACATGCTAGATTCGCTTACGTGTGCAACCGGAATCCATGAGTGCCGTAAGACGCGGAATTAAGGCGCGCCGTTCTCTCGGTTCATATCGATTTCGTAAACCTCTCGATCTCTGTTCCTCTAATCTCAAATCAATTTTCCCGTCCGCGAGCGTATTTCATTCCACGCTGGTTTATATTTGTAGCCTCGTCAGACCACAAAGAACGAGTCAACTCTGAACTTTAATCGATGTTCTGTCTCTTTGCGAGCGCGGAAAAGGAGACTTTGAATAGGTTGGGCAAAATGCAAAAAAGTTCGCAAAAACGTACACTGAGAGGCAAAATAACTAAAGAATCAAACATATTTATTCGGTGGGTACTAATGACATATTTCAATTACTTATTACTTAAACATTTAATTATTTAAATCTGAATTCATCTAAATTTTTTATTCTATTTATAATTATTTATTATTATTTATTATTGTTATTTATTTTATCCTATTTAATATTATTATTTTCCTTTTATTTTCTATTCATTTTAAGTGGAATAAACAAGCGCTTTTTCATGAAAACCTACGGTTTAAGAAAATTATATTATATTTATAAAATAATTCGGAATAATATATTACATTCCCGTACACAATTTTGAGAAAAATGGTTTATCAATACAGAAAAATATATGTATATTAGTGTGAGTAAATATATTATTAGTATTTGCCGAATAAATATTTTTATTCTTCAGATATTTTTTCTCTTAGTGTAAGTCGACGAGCTGTTTCGTTCCTGCAGTCTTCCGAAGTAGTGGACGAAGTTTTGATATTCTCGTGAGAGACAGCGAATTTCTGAACGCTGGTTCTATAATTGCACGTGTGATCATCGACGCGAAGGATCGGTTGAATCTCGGTCGACCGAAATGTTTCATTTATTAATACCAACGAAAAGCCGCGCGTCGTCACCGAGTTCCAAAGTGTCGGGAGGGGATTACGTCACGACGAATTATGTACGCGAGATCTTATCCTATCCCTAATTCTAATGATAGTTCCAGCGACGAAGGAAGCCGTAGAACACATCATGATGGATGACACGAGGAGTTCCTCGACTTCCTGACCCAGATAGATACGGGTTAGCTTCTAAATGCAGTCGCGTGGTCGCCAGAGGGATCTTTTCGGGCGGACGGATAATTTAATGCGGGTGTCCGTTGGCCGGAAGTTTACTGTATCCAGCCGCGTGTAATCGCGCACGAAAAAACTCTGTCCGTGGAATTTCTGGCCCTCGGAGCACTAGAGGAAAGAATTTAATTGTGGATATAGAAGAATCCCTGTGGGAGAAGTTTCCATCACTCCTGTTACTCCATTCTCGATTATCTCGACCGAGTTTCAATGCAGACGATTCAAACGAAAAGAGAAACATTTTCTTTAACTGATCTCAGACAAACAAACTTTTAGTAAATAGTTAAAAAGAACGAGATAAAAGATGTTTTTAGGAATAAATAAATCGCCTTCAGAAGCACTCGAAAGCTCTAAAAGGTATGCAAATAGTTTTTATAAATATCTCGATAAGTTTGAATCATTTTAATAAAAGTCGACGCAAAAAAGAAATTTAATAAATAATTGCTGTATAACTAAATAATGGAAAAGGAATGATTATTAATTGAAGTTAGTTAGGTTTTGCATTTTTCTAAAAGGAAAAAAATTTGTTTCCTTATTTACTTAACAATAACAATAATAATAATAATAATCAGACAAAAGTTCTCAATCATAGTAAGTAGAGAGATCGTTTCTGGTGATCGTTTCTTTCCAAGTTTTCATCTGACTCCTAGGGAACAGAAACTCAACTCTACACGAATTGAGTTTTCCTTCTTCACGCGGCTCCTACGAATAAATAAAATCAAAGGAGCGCGTTTCATATCCATGCTTTGGAAATTTGAGATAGAAAGAAGGCTGAGTCATCGCCGTCGCGAATATTTAAACTATGCGAGAATAATAATGTCCGACAGACCGACCCTTCTAAACTTCAAATTATTGATATTGAACTCTATACTCGACTCGCAGCTGTGTTTCTCTCACAACAGTAGATAATTAAAAAGTGCGTGATTAAAACAGACTGTTAGGCACGGAAGATAGTAGGACTAATTAATATCAATTGGAGTCTTGTTTATAATTAATTGGACTCCTGTTTATAATGAGTTGGAGCCTTTATAATTCGTCGGTTGCACATTACATCATTCGCGCGATCATCCCTCCTTGAGAGATATCGCGTTTTGTCAGCCAGCTTTGACTTGCCTTCCGCTTTTCTCCTCGCGGAACATTGTCCGAGCGCCTTCGCCTCGGCGAACTTTCCCGACGCGCCAGTTCTTTCCATTTTCCGCGGCATTCGCCGAATCCTTCTGCAAATACTGCGTGCACTCTACGTAAAAGCTGCACGAACTATATAGTCGCAACGCGCCGCAGCTCCCTAATGAAGAATAATTCGACTGGCGCGTCTCTCCCGACGAGTTCCGGCAGCGAAACGCACGCTTTGAGATCCGGCCGAAAGAAGAGCGTGCGCCGTGCAGCACAACGCTGCAATTGTGTTGAGCGCAGTCCCTCTCCCTCTCTCTCTCTCTCTCTCTCTTTCTCTCTAATCGCACGCTCTGATTAGCGTGTGTATATCCGCGCAATGATCCCGCGGCGCGATTGAGATGAGTCATCTGGGAGGGGGAAGGAGGAGTACTGCGAGAAGAGGGGGAGGTTATTCAGGTGGAAGATCAACGATTGACGTTCCGCCGGCGAGCGAGTCAAGGACCCGAGCGAGCCTTGATAGCGTCACGGTAATTAGGAATTTTCTGAAATTGACGAGACAATAAGGGACGATAAGAGCCTCCCCTCGTCTCGTCGCGGCCGTCGTTACTTAACAACGCCATTATTTATTACACAACGCGGCGTTTCGGAAGGAAAGGAAGAAGAAAACACGCGACAGTCCGCGCGCGCGAGCCACCGAAAGAGTTTAATCTCTCGAGAAGCGCGGCTAACGACTGCGATTTGTCGCTCTCTTGTTTCACGCTCCAAATATCGCGCGCGTGCTGCTATTCGCATTTGCTCCTCAATCCGCCAAAGACGCCGAAGCCGGGAACCGTCCCTTTTGCTTCACCCAAAAAAAGAAAAGAAACAATATAACTTCATCCTTAGCGGAGTCATCTTATCAAGCTTCAAGAGGATTCTTCTGAATCCAAAAGGGAATTATTCTAAGAGCAATATTATCAATGCCTTTTTCAAGCTCTCCACTGGTGTCCAAGCAGTTTCAAACAAGTGAAGAACCTTTGGGCCTACACAAGTATCGAAAAATTACATAAACCCTAAACATGGGTGAATTTTACCCAGCACATTTCCACTTACTCATAACTTCCGGAAAAATGATCGAGATTCAATTCTCTTTTCTTTAATCAGTATAGTAAACGTCGAGAAATAATCAATTGAATCTTTTACGAAATATGATGTTTTTACGACTCAATGAAGTTGAGAAAAATTATAATAGAAAAACATGTTTTTAAGAATGATCACTTTTGAAAAGCTGGTCTAGGTGAATTTTATTTGCGTCTAAAGTTCTAGGATTAAGAGCCTGTCAATCGTAGGAAAATAATCATTAAATATAGGAAAGGAATTATCCTTTTTCATTAGAAGAGAAATATCCTTTCAATAAAAGTTTCTGCTCAGAATATAGGATTACCGGAAATAGCACCTTGCAAATGTTCTTTCTTTGGAGATCAAAATATTTTTTTCTCGATTCTAGAAGAATCCTCTCGAAGCCATACATATGAGAGAATTTTCCACTACGAGTGAGGTTATATTTTTTGAGTGTTTATCTTTGCGTCCAAACTCGAAATCGTCGTCGTTGTTCCCGTCCTCGTCGTCGTCGCGCTTCTATTTTTTTCATCTTCTTCCTGTCCCTCATCGCGACGGCAGATGCCATCCGCGAAGCGTGACCGACCGGTCGTGTATCTCTCCCTCTCTTTCTTTCCTGCAGTCTTCGCAGCCGCTTTTTGGTGTTCTTCTCGCGACACGACGCTCCGACGTGCGTACAAGTCACCGGCCGGACTCATGAATGGCGCGACTCGATTCGTAAAAGCCGACGACTTATTTTCGGAGTCGCGTTATGACACCCTCGTTGCGTCCGCTTCGGATGCGCTTCGAGGTAACGTCGTAATGCACCCACGTCGTGTTATATCGCGAGACCCACGTTGCGAGAATTTCCACCCCGTCGCGTGTTACCTCCGACGTGAGCAACGTGTTCCAGCTGTCGCTTGAAATAATTAACGAGATGACGACGGAGTCGCGAGTTCGAAGGTAGAAATTATTGTGCGCGGGCGCTTTTAAAGTGACGCGCGAGTTAAGTGTCCCGGCGTGATTACAGAGGAACGGAGAAATGACGATATGTTTCTTTCAGGTCGAAGGAAACTGCCACGAGAGAGAGAGAGAGAGAGAGAGTAGAATAGAGTAGGTTATTTACTCCTGGGTAGATATTCCCTAGAGTTTTTAATAATTTGTAAATACAACAGAATCAAAAATGAAAAATAAATAACATAAAGAAAGAAATATAGAAAAAAGAAGCAAAACAAGAAAAAATTATTTCACGCTTACTAACCTATGCAATGTTTCCTAACATTGAATAAAAAATACCATACTAATCTCAGTCCTCAGGTAATAATAATTCAATCATTCACAATTTTAAATATTTCTTTCAATTTTTAACTTTATCTCAGCATTATTATATTATATGTGGAGGAAGAGGGAGAGCACGACAACGAGAGAAAATTCCTATATCTCTCACTGTGAGCAAAGAGTGCATTCCTGCTGTGAATGATCTCAATTGAGACCTTTTCTTGCGGAGTCGAGTCATACGGAGCTGCCTCGTCATGCTTTAGGGGTTGTTTCAACCAGGGTTCGACGTTTATGTGGAATTATAATACTCCTACACGAAGATAATATGCAGTGAAAATTGCGTTCAAATTATGTTTCTTTTTAAAATGCTTTTCACAAAGCTGGGTAATACTAAAATTGTAGGGTAAATTATTACGGAAATAGCAAATTTGACGTTCGTAATCTGGTACACGATGTAAAAATATCCAGGCAATTGCAGTAATTTTGTAGTACAAAGTCATAACATTTTTCATCAAATAAATAGTAAATTCAACTCTGTTGTGTCTCTTCTCTTACGACTAATCGGTTTGCACTCATATTTATTACACAGAATGACAAAACAGGAATATGAAAGAAAGTCGAAAAAGATTCTCAAGACTTGCCCCAAACAATACGCCACGTTAAATGTAATGCGAAAACCCGAGTGTAACTTTTATCAAATCTGTTGCTGCACCAACGCAACGCAACGCAAATAATTTACATTGTTGCGCGATATGAATTTAATAATTAATTCGATATATATCTACGCACAGTGCATTCACTTCATAAACGCAACTTCGAAGGAATCGTGCAGTTTTTATTATCAATTGTCTCACGCTGTGTGATAATCGTGAAAGTCTATCTGGGACGTTTCCTCGTTAGAAGACACGGAACGCTAATTGTGTCGTCACACCTCACATGCTACTTTATAAACGACGAAAGAAAGGAGAGATAATAACCCCGGGTGAGACCCGGACGACACGGAGCGTGCATTAACACGGAGCGTCTCCTCCGTGGAATCACGGCGAGTGTCGCCGCGTCGTGAGTCACCGATTTGTATGCGAGCGGCGGCGCCGGCGCTACAACTCATTGTTGCTCGGAAATCGCATTGTACGTGGATGCGCCGCGTCGGGGACGCGTCGGGCAGCGTAAGTTTCAGGATTCGGCGGCTTTTCCACCACGTGCACACGTCGCGCACGTCGCGAACAACACGTCGCCGTCGGCCAATGCCCATCGGCAACGTCCTGCCACAGTCGCGATGAGTACAAGACTCGGCATAATTGTACAGGTTGCAGTGTTTAATATGCACCTCGCTGGAACCCGCAGGCGACACACGCGGGGTTGACCAGGGTGTGGATACTCTTAACACGCCGACCTGTCAGTTTATACCGTTTTCACTCTCTTCAATTAATATTCTGCTCGTCGTACAAAAGATTCAACTGAACATTTCACTAGAAAGAAGGTATTTGATGAAATGTCAGAAAATTTAAAAATTCTGTCTTTTACACAAGAAACAGAATATTAATTGAAAAAAATGAAAACTGTAAAAAATGAGCGATTGAGGTTCTAGTGTTAAGTATGATCTTGGATTCTATGAGCACTGCGTTTGACAAAAGTATATATTATTTTGGTGGTGTCCTAAAGTTATATAAAATATTGAAATGTTTCTATAAATAATAAATATTGTATAAACAAAACTCTAATGATATATAACTGAAAGATGAGAAAAAGGTAAGAGTTAGTCGCAATTGCTAAACTATAATAATAATGTCTGACAGTATCAAAGTACGCGTCAAATATTATTAATATGCGCACCAACAATTTGGGTTCGCATTGGTTCTCTTTCTCTCATATGGTTCCTATAAATACTGAAGATGATTTTAATGATGAAACAGATGCAAACGCAACTAAATATTTTTCTCAATTTTCTGTAATTTATACATTGCCGCCTGTCCAATGCATTCGGCTCGTAGATGATTTTCAAGTTTCAAAAATGCTCTTCAAACTTGGCGCTGTATGACGCATTACATCTTTGAAATTGACGGAAGGTAGCGTCTTCTGCAATTGGCGAATTGATGCTTATAGAACCTGGCAGGTCTGAGTCCACCCCCTGGAGTTGACAAAGTCAAGCCAGGGAGAAGAAAGCAGCGGAGGCGAGCGGGTGGGGGGAGAGAGGAGCCTCGTCTTCTCGCATAGTTTCGGCGGAGGAGAGCGAAAACGCGGCGAAAAGTGACGGCCGCAAAATGGCGCCCGGACCCGATCTATTTTTGGCGCATTCCAGCCGCGCGGACGAGAAGCCTAACTCGCAGACGATGTTTCTTCACCGGGAGGAATCGCTTCTCATCTTGTTGGAATGCCGAGAGCCTGCCTCTGCTCCACCCCGCCATCCCGCATCTCTTTTTCTCGCTGCCCCTTCTGCCATTTTCTCTCGCGTTTCCTCGCCGTTTTCGCGCCGCTTCGCTGCGAACGTCGTCGTTCTCTCTCTCTCTCTCTCTCTCTCTCTCTCTCTCTCTCTCTCTCTCTCTCTCTCTCCCCTCGCGATCATCTCGTTACCCCTCACCGCTCGATAACGACGGTAAAAAGAAGAGAGCGCGGATCAAATGGATCCGGGGTGGAATTCTCCGATTCATCGGTCGCCCGTTAAGATGCAGAAACGGACAAAGGAGCTTTCATCAACGTCGCCCTGATGTCGTCGTCGGAGGAGCGAATAAACCGCGCGCGCCTGCGAGATCTTATAAATAGATACGCATTTTTAGCGGCCGCGTTCTTCCCATTGGAATGATACAAAAGACTCGACGGTGTTTCGAAAATTTCAGTGATGCACGCCTACGAAAAGGCAGACCCGCGCCGCAGTTTGCATCTAACCACCGACAAGATACCGCTGACGACCGTCGTCGGTCTTGGGAAAATTTTCGTGGCCGCAAAAAAGATCTTGAAGAGCCCGGGCATAATTGAAGAAGGATGATAATTATTTTTAGTTATCCGAAATATATGGACAAAAGTGCTGTTGAATCAATAGAATTGATCAACACAGCGCCGTAATTAAGAGAGAATTTCTTGATTAATTTACCTGAATTAAATGCCTAGCTTGTATAAAATCATGTTACCGGGTCCTAATTGTCCTAATTTTTAATAAGGTCCTAATTATTAGTAAAAAGATAATAATTAGGAATTATTATCAATAAGATCCTGATTACTACGCTGCATAACATGACTCTTATCAGAGGACTCGACATCACTTTATATTATATAAACCAGATAACTGATCGGGATCAACCTGATCAGAAGCATGGAATAAGTATCTAGTCGAGATTTAATATAATACATTATGCGTTTTTCTGTGTGTATACATCAAATGCTGCGAGTCTTTGCTCTTTTCTCTGATCGTCTAACGAACAGCCGCTCATCACAAGTCGTTCGTGCGAAAGTCGCTGGCGTCGTTTCGACGAAGGAAACGAGCCCGGGGAAGATCGATCGCGAACTTTCGTGTAAGTCGCGTATCGCGCGAAGAATCGAGGGTAACAGTCGGCAGCTGAGACAGCTCGTCGCTTGAGCGGAAAGCATTGTAAAGTAAAATGAACGGATTAATTGCACTCGGTTTTCGCGCGACAATAACCCTCCCCAGGCGAATAATGAGAGGATTCAGCCGGCTCGGTCGTAATTACTCCGCGGCGGATGTCGATCCCCCGCGGCGGGTGAAAATAATCATTAATACGAACAATGGAAAAACGATTTGTGTCGTGGCGGAGGAGATCTCACGGCGAAAGCCGAACGAGCGCGCGAGAAAAGAGCGGCGAGCGTGTACCCAAGCTGTCCGTGTAGCGCGCGGCACTTATTTCACGTAGACACAGCCTCATTTGGCTTTGCAATTTCGCTTTCATCGTATTTATAAAAGTGTACTTTCGATTTTCTTCAAATTAGCAAAGCTCTTCTTTTCTACGCGCGTTCGTCGCCTCCACCTCTGAGGATGTTGTGTACGAATTCTTGTTTGATTCCGCGCGCGTCTCTGATGTTGATGAAGTTTCGCAAAAAATATTAAATCGATACCGCGAACATTCTTGCTGCACGGAGAGAATGTGTGTACATGCTAGAGTTTTCTTTTATGCAAATTTTCTTTTCAAATTTACCATGTTTTTTTGACAATGAAGCATTCTCACGATTCAAGAATAATCGATTGTGATCGGTCCATTTGCTTACTCCCGACTATAACTCCTACTGCCATTATAGAGCACACTTAAGAAATAAAAATAATTAATTCCGCTCTCTCTCTCTCTCTATTTCTTTTTCCTTTCTTATGCCTATATTCTAACTCCTTTACCGGAAGTATTTTTTACTTAAGAGAAATATTTTCGGTGTAAGCGAGTTAGGGTATAGATGTACGCGAAATAAATTACTTTTATGTCTTGCTCCAACTTACGCCAAGCTTACTTTGCATATTGTAGACTGCCACTTACCCTGACTTACACCACGTATTGTAGCCTTTTACTCGAACGTTACGCGCGTCGCGGTGGTGCTTCCAGCATTGTGCTCGGATCATAACCATGCGGCTATGAGCGTTTCTATTCGCGCTCATCCGCGACATTCCGGGCTCTTAATCGCGCGATTGTCTTCGCGCGAATCTTATCTCACGCGATCTGTTATTATTTTACAAATCCCCCCATTCATACTCTCCTTCCTCGAGGTCATTGCGGGTTAACGACTGCCAGTCGTCGTCGTCGTCGTCGCGGCCGACGCCGCCGCCGCCGCCGCCACCGTCGTCATCGCCGCGAGCGTTCCCGATGTTGTCTAGAAACCGTTTCGTACGGTACCGACGTCTTTTCTCATTAGTCTCTCGTCTCGTTCCCTCCCGTTCTTTCCCCCCGCTCAGAGAAAAGTTCACGCCAATTCGCGCTCGCAATCCGAGTTCCTCTTTCCGCTACGAATTATCCGCTCGTATCCGCGGTGAGAATCTCCACGTCGATGAAGAGCGCAGACAACACCAATACCAACGTCCCTATTGCAATTTTCATTCGCCAAGAACAGCGAAATTTCTTGCACACGCCAAATCCCGCAAAGCTGACGGCTCTTGCTTTTGCTCTTACCCCGTAGATGCGTGCGTGCGTGCTCAATTGAGCTCCCGACGTATTATTCCGGCCAGGCTGAGTAACGACGCTTCGATTTAATTCCGCCCGCTTAATGAGAATCGACGAGCCCGCTGAATAAACTGTTAAACGCGCGGAGTAATGCCTCCACGAGTGTACACGATCCGCCGACAGCGAAGTGTATAAATGCGAGGCGGTGTGTCTATAAGCTCTCTCGCGCCCGAGACTCTCCTTCTCTCTCTCTCTCTCTCTCTCTCTCTCTCTCTCTCTCTCTCTCTCTCGCGAGAATGAATGGATTAAGTGGATCGAGATAGATCGTTAAAGGCAAATCGTCGAGCCGCGGTGCAGCAGGCCGGCGTGGTCTCCGGAACAGGTCGCACGTAGCCGGGAATATTTACGATCGCGCGAACGAGTGCGCGTGTTGCACGTTGCACGAGTTAATCTCCGGGGATTCCTCGTGGTCGTCTCTCTCTTTCTCTCTTTCCATCTCTCCCTCTCTCGCTCCTTCAGGTAAATCTTCTCTTTCTTACTCCTTCTGAGGGGCAGAGCTTTCTCACCAATCGACGAAGGGGAATTAAGCTCTCCCGCTGGAGAGGAGCCGGACGCAAACAGGACGCTGCGTTCCACGCAGCTGGCTCTCGCAGGAGGCGAAACAGTAGGAGGAGGAAGGGCGCGCCCTTGCGCCCGAGTGCAATTTCACTCCGATTCTAATAAACGACCGCGCGAAATTAAGAATTAATCCGCGAAGTCGCTATCGCGCTGCTCTCGCGGACCTTCACCCCTCGCGTGGTGGTGTCTGATGGTACGGGCGAGTGTAACGAGTGTGCACGTACGCCCATCGGGGGCCCCCCGTCCGACTTCTTTCCCACGTACCCTCGCGGCAAATGCCAAGCGTTCGAGGATGCGAAGGCAGAACAACACCTAAGAGGAAGAGCGAAAAATCGCTGAATCCGTTCGCGCGAGAGCAACACCCGAGGCGGCACGAACGCGACGAGTTGCACTAGGTTAGCTTGCTAAAGGTTAGTCTCGTGATTGTCAAGTGAAGTAGGAGACTCTTCGAAGGACTCTCCGCTACGTCGTTTACCTTACTTTTCTTTTCTCTTTACGTGTCTCGTGCAAAACTACGTCGTTCAAACGCACACAGAAAAGTTCCACTGCCAAGAATAGCGATCACTCAGTTTACTTTCCTTCTTTTAAGTAATGGTTACCTTCAACAAGGAGTATTCTCATGATAATAGTCTTCAAATATGCTCATCACAGATTTGAGAAGAGCTCGAATCATCATGCGCTCAAAAGAAGAATTTATTATCTCTGTATAAGAATACCATAAATTTTTATTGAAGAAAAACTCCGTTCGACCCTATGCAGTAAGCAAGCCGAATTTTTGATTCAGTATTCTTGATTGAAATGTTAAACTCACTAGGATTCAAAATGTATTTGAATAAATGTAATGTTTATGATGAACTAATGATAGATTTGCGGATACGTAAACTTATGAAATATACTTGAAATAACGTTTACTTGGATGCAGTATGTAATTTTCTGTGTGTGCTACAGGAATTTATTAGAAAAATGACAAGTCTTTTGCACGAACCTAATAGTTTCGCAACGTGCTTCTTTCGCGAATCACGAAACACACGCATACGCGCGCGCAATTAATAAATAACCATAAAATTAAAGTGACATGCAACCTTCTTTCTAACCTAATTTCTTCATTATTATGTCATATCCACTTTACAATTATTTATTGATTGTTAAAACAAAAGGAAAGTATTCGGAATATTTTAGAGGTGTGCTAATCATTAATCGATTACAAGTGTCATTTGTGTATATATATATATATATTTTTTTTGTCTCAATGAATTTCGCAAGAACGTTCAGCATGCGTTTCTTCGCTTCTGACGACATTAAAGAGAGATGGACGACGAGTACGCAGAAGCTTTAATATCCATGCAATAAATGTTTACGCCAACGCGCTGATAAATATTCCGCGTTCTCCCCCGCGTGCGAAAATCTCCCACACACGTGAGGTAGAACGTGGACGATGTCAGGAGTCAACCGCGGCGGCCGCGATACTTCCTAGCGCGGTTCTCACGTGCGCCGGCCGGCTGAGATGAATTTTCCAAAAGAAAGACGAGAGAAACGAGCGGCGAAAAATATCGCTTTGATAGGCGCATACGAGCTCTTGTTCCGCGCGTGGATCGCGGAGGCGTCCGCTCACGGGAACAAGTGAAAGGAGCGGCAATTCGAGCATCTGCATCAGCGAAGCAAAGGACCATCCCAAGCTGCAAGCCGCAACCTCGTGCTCGTTTCGATTGAAAACTAATTAAATCTAACGAACTTCGGAAATGAGCGAGACAGACGCTTTGCAATCCTTAATTCCATTCGAGGGATCTCAATCTCGAGAACCGCCACGTGAGAACGCATCTCGTCGCGAGTGCAGGTAAATTTCTTCGCGGAGGACAGACACGTTTAGCGCGAAAGGTCTGTCAAATAAAACAGAACACGAAATTATCCGATCGCGGAGAAGTAATTATTTTTACGAGTAAATTGAACATCTTGGTTTTTTTCTTAGACATCTGATGCGCACACTTCCTATTTTTCTTTTAATATACAAATTTCCTACGGGAGAATTTAATAGTGAAGCGACAAATCTTTTGTACCGAGTTAATATTAATATTTGTTACTTAAAACATGAGATAATTCAGTTTTAAATTTAGAGTTAATCTCGATTTTTTCTGTCAAATCGTAGAATATACGTAACGTTATATCTGTAATTGTAATTTTTAATTAAAAAATACTAACATACATGTAACTCTAAACTCAAATCTGACTACTTACATACAAATTTCAAATAAGAACTATTAATTTTCTAAATTCGTCACATATATAGCGGAATATTCTTCTTTTACAGATTTAATAATCTATGATATAATTTGTAAAAAAATTAAATTTTAAAAATTGTCAAATTTTACCTGGAAAACCAAGATAACTTTGATGACTACATAGACTATATATGGCAGAATATTTATTTCACATCTCTGAAATATAATTCGCAGAATTTAGCAAAAAAATTTGCTTTTATTGTAAAAATTATATGTATGTTTTTAGTTAGTTCTAAGGACTTATAAAATTATTTGCAGAAGAATGAAACTTTTAAAAGTGTCATTTTTTATCCAAAAATCCAGAATTCTTTTGAACCCGTTATATCCTGCTATAGCGGAACATTTATTTTTGGAATATGTATAATTAGCAGAAGTATTTTTAGTGTAAAAATTGTGTTAACTTTTCTAATGATTCACGAAATAATTTGCAAAAAGTTGAAACTTTATTATTTTTTGCTTGGATTAACCAAAAATATACATCCTGTATCATTCTGAAAAATTAAAGTTCAAAAAGCTGATATGAATCCCTAAGTTCGACATTTGGTAGCTTTTCATTTCGCGTCTAAAGGGCGTTTGATCGATATTTATCAGGCCTAATGCTATTGTTATTTATACGATAAACATCTGCGATACGAATACCTGAGCGCTCGATCCGCGCGTAGGACGTTTCCCGCGAATCTTTAGCGGATCCGAGCCGATAACAGACGGCGGATCTCGCGAGCTGTGATAGAATCGCAAATACCGCGGCTTTCGATCGAGCCCGACAAACTGCTGACATTGACGTTGAATCGTCCAGAGAACCAGGTGTGTATCGAACAATGGGAGGCTCGCTGTCGTCGCGTAATGACAGTCGTACTTCGATTTCTATTCCGTCGTCCTTTGTACAGACGCGAGCAGATAGACCGCGTGCGCGGGCGCACGCGAGAAAGAGAGAAGACTTCTCTTCTTCCTAGCATTTCCATACAATAGCGGGAAAAAGACGGTACGTATTGCGAGATATCCGGTGATGGCCTCTGGATGATAACGAGGCCGGGACGAGAGATGTCGAAAGAACCGTATACGATTCTACGTGTGTCTTCGGATCAGATTTTCGCGACGCGGATACACTACCCACAAGCCCGTGTGTCGTGCCCAGATACCGTTCGCCGTGTGCACTGAGAAGAGAGATACTCGAAAATTGATTTGTGTGAGATACTCTCTAAATTTCTTGGAGTGGAATCTCACTCAGGACGAGTGAAAAGTGGCAGTATTTTCACTCGAGGTGATAGCGAAAATACTGCCATTCGAAATCGCAAGAGTGAACGTTTCGCTCGAGCTTAGAGCGGATTCTGACTGCATATGAGTGAATGTTTCAGTTAAGTGAACGTGTGTCCTGTGACGACGAAGCGCGTCGCACTGAGAAAAAGATATTTGAAAATTTATTTGTGGGATATAAATATGGATATGTGAAACAAAATTTATTTCTGCGAAATAGAGTTCATTTCTGTGAATAAATTTTGTCCCACAAATAAATTTTTGAATACTTTTCTTCTCAGTGCAGATTTACTCTTCAACTTTGAGTAACAATATTCACTTGACGATTAAGAGTGAAGAATTCCCATCACTGAAAAATCATTCGAATTTGTGTGAAATTTTACTCCAGGAAATTTAAAGAGTATAAAGTTTATTTCTATGAAAAAAAATTTATTTCTTTAGTAAAATAAAGTTTACTTCTGTGGATAAACTTTGTGTCCCACAAATAAATTTTCGAGTATTTTTTTCTTGCTTTCTTGTTCCACAGGGCTCAAAAATACAAGTCCTTGAGGAATCACTTGATTCGCAATTTCGAATGAAACCTCCACATTGAGAAGAGAAATATTTGAAAGACAATTTGTGAAGTATGAAATTTATTTTTGCGAAATAAAATTCATTTCTGTGAAGTAAAGTTCTAACTCGCAAATACATTTTCAAATATATTTTTCTCAGTGTGCAAGTTTCGCAATTCGAGCCCTCGGGCTCCCATCTGCGCGAGATCCAGAAGGCATGAGACGGGAATATTTGAGGAAAGTTGAAATTTTCAGCGACGACGACGACGACGTCGGCGGCGAGCGGCGACGGCGGCTACTGAGCGGATGGGGACACGCATGGTCGCTCAGCCTGAACAGTCCACCGGCTGAATACTATCGTGACGTCACTCGCTACGGTCACTGCCTGAATTATTCAGTATTCCTTCGTTTCTAGTCGTTCGGGCAGCGCGTGCAATCTCGTACGAAAGTTTGTTTTTACGCGATGCACTACTCCTGACGGATTCGCCGTCTCCCGCGGCAGAGACCTTCGCGATGTCGCGCGCTTCTGAGAGACGGAGAGAACGCACTCGGTCGAGATTCGACCCCTTCGTCATCTCTCATCGCCAGAGATCGTCGAAATTCACATGTTGATTGCAGCGCCGGCTTATGCAAGCTTGCACTAGCGATATGTGGACGCGTTTAATAAATTCACTATATAACTAATAGAGAGTCAGTGAAATGAGCTGACAAATATTTACATCGTGAATTGCACTTATTTATCATTCTTTCGGAATTCAGACTTCAATTGAGCATTAGAACAATCAATAGAAATCATCCATAGAATACCATATTTGTGTCACTTCAAAATAGAATCATATTTCCTCCTGACTTTAATAAATTTCCTGAAGAGGTTAAGCTTCAATGTGAAGTATTGGAGTAATTAGTAGAAATCTCAACGCGACAGCCAACGTGTGTTGACAGATATATTATTTTAAAATTTAATAATTTTTTCTAACTTTAGTAAGTTTATTCCTGAAAGGGTTAAGTTTTGATGAAGCGATCGAATGGAAATAATAAATGGAGATCAGTGTGACAGTCAATGCGTTTGCAAATATCGTATTTATGTCACTTTAAAATGAAGTCATTTTCCTTTGATTTTAATCAATTCATTTCTTAAAAGGTTAAGTTTCACTGAAACATGGAAATTATCAATGGAAGTCAACGTGTTAACAGATATATTTATGTCATCTAAAATTGAAATATCATTTTCTTTTGATTTTAATAAATCCCTCCCTGAAAGAGTTCAGTTTCAATGTGTGAAGCACGGAAATAATCGATGGAAATGAGCGTGATGATCAACGTGTCAACAGATATCATACTTACGCCACTTTAAGATGAGATTATTTTCACCTGACTTTAATAATAAATTTCTTCTTAAGCTAAAGGCTTAAGCTTCAATGAATCATCGAAGCAATCAATGGAAAGCGGCGTGGCAGTCAAGGCGTTAAAGATCGCGCACGTCCCCGTCCGCAATTTCGCGCGGTCTCCTCTCTCTCGTTAGGAACTTTATCATCGATATCGCGACAATATCGCGAGAGAAACGAACGAGAGGCGGCGTGCCGTAAATCCAGCCCAAAGCGTGCGCGCTCGATTTCAGAATGTAATCAAAAGTGATACCCCGTAACGAGGTATTCGCGAAGGACGACGGTCTTACGGCCTCGCGTTAATAACTACAACGATCCCGCGGCCTCGTGGCGATGGCTATCGCGAATTAGATAGAAAATTGCCTGCGTCTCGCGTTCGACTTCGGCCGAGGGTTCCATTAAATTCTTTAAGAGACGCGGAATCGATAGATGCGTGGATGCTATCGAGTGGTATCTCGTCGGCGGCCAACGACTGGCCGGCCGGCGGTATCGGCCGGATCGATTAGCCGTGGAAGGGAAATAAGAACGTGCGGAGGATCGCGAGATAGCATCTCGCGGAGATTTAATGGCGAATTTTTGTCGCGTGCGGAACGAGTTGCGTGACGACCCGTTAGTCGCGTTCGGGCTCGCGACGGAAAGCGTGGAAAACGCGCGGCCGGTTCATTAAATCCGTGCCGCGATCCGCTCTTTCCTCTCTTTCGCCCGTTCCTCTCCCGTGACCTTTTCTCGACGCCAGCTTCAGATTTATGGACCGACCGACCGACCGACCGACCAGCCGCCGCGAATTGCTCCGCGCTCTCACCTGGAAAGCCGACATTATCCGCCGATCACAATGTCCCACGCCGAGCGGAGAAAGAGAGGGACAGAGGGCCTACCCAGTCAGTTAAGTTGCATAATAAGCGAGTGGCACGTAATGAATCGCCACTTCGTCGAGTATTAATGGTCGGCCTCGCGCGCGGATTTTCTCTCGTCTCGCCGTCGTTACCTCCAATCTGCCTGAAGGATCGCTCGACGATCCTTCATGGAACAAAAGAATTGGTCGAATTAACACGGCCGTGACACAACTGAATGCGTTTCGATTGGGGGAGACGGAATTTTGGTTCTTGTAAACCGAATTTGGTACTAAAGAACTCGAAGAAACGTTTCTGGTTCTCAGCAAACAAATTCGGTTCTTAAGAGCTAGAAATGCCGTTTCCTTCAAGCAAAACACGTTTACTTGTGTCATTGTCAATCTTTTCTCTTGTGTTAACTAACTAAAAGAAATTGTATTAACTAAGTAAATCTACCTAAAAGGTACATTCCGATTTCTTTCTAATTTGGCACAAATTTAGAAGTACAAAAAATATTTAGGTCACATTTTTTATTTTAATCCACTTTGAGTTTCACCGGCAGTTTATAGTCTTTTAACTTCTACATCAATAACTACAACAAAAATGCATAAGAAATCAAATTGAAAACAAGATATAGTTAAATAATTTTAAAATCGGCATAGCTAAGACACGAACCATGCAAAATTTCTTTAGTCGAGATTCCAACCAAAATATTTCAAATCTGTGTTAAATTAGTCAAAAATGATTCGAATCTCGGCCAAACCGAGAAATTATTTGTATAAATAATTTTTTTCAACTTTTTACATGTTTTGTTTAAATATTTTATTATTTATACAAATAATTTTACACATTTTACTTCATATTTATAATCAGCAAACCAAAAACAGTTATATCTTGCATTCAATTTTATTTCTTATGCATTTTTGTTGCACTTGATGATAGGAGTGAGAACATTAAAAAGCTATAAACTGTCCGTGCAACTCAAAGTGAGCCAAAATGAAAAAATATGACCTAAATATTTTTTATACTTCTACATTTGTGTCAAATTAGAAAGAAATCGGAGTATAACTTTTGGGTAAGTTTACTTGTAAGTCAAAGGTTGATTGTCACGTTAATTCATTAATTTTGGCGTCTCTAAACGTGTCCAAACGCATTTTGATTGAAGGAAATAGTATCTCTGGAACTTATGAGCCAAATACGGTCGAACAGAATACTAAGAAATCAGATTCAATTTTAATTTCAATGTTTTAATTTTAGTTTTAATTTTTTAATTGTTTTAATTCATTAAAAGAAACATTAAATTTTGATAATTTTTCCGGGAGATTTGAACAAAGAAACGCGCTGGGCAAAATTTATCATGTTTGGGGTTTATGTAACTTCTTAATGGGTGGGGTTCTAAGAATAACACAGTTCAGTTCAATTGAATCGTTATCGCGAATCGCGTTCGGTGTACAAACTAAAACACGATAAGATATTTATTTCCCCTCGGTAACACGATCCGATCTGCGCGATTGTTTGCGAGTGCACTGCCACAGGGAAGTGCACTCGACAAAATTTGAAGTCGCATACAGACAGACAATGCGTATTGTCGGAGAAGCGGGACTTGTTCCGGCGAGCTCACGCGTGATGCTCCGCGAATGCCTCGGGCGTTCACGAGCGGCGGTGGCGGAAGGTCGCGCGAAAATCACCGCGCGAGGAGGCTCTGATAAAAGCAGGAAAGTCGGGAAAATGAGGTTTGTAGGTCTATGCCGATTACGATTGAATCTAATTAATTACCCGGCGCGACGGATTACCTCAAAGATCCCATTACATAGCTCGTTTAACGGCCCGAGCGGCTTAAAAACGGCGCTATTATAACGTCCGACGTGTTATTAATTGAAATAAGCGCCCACGGCGATCAGCGGAATAGCGTGAAATTCGTAATAACACGCTCGCGCATCCCGCGATTAATTGCGGAAAGCTATCGACGCGCGCGCGTTTTGCTCGCGCGTCGTCGTCGTCGTCGTCGTCGTCGTCTTCGTCTTTGTCGTGTCATCCGTTCGCGACACACATGGATCCCGTTCTGTACACGAGAGCTTACGCATCGCCGAAGTAGCCTCGTTAGAATCGTGATTTCGGAGAAGCACCGACTATTAGCTCCGTAACTCGTCCGCGTCTCCCGTCTCTACCCTTTCTCTCTTTCCCTCTGTTCGACGTCCTGCTATCTCCCTGTCTTTCTTCTCCGCTCTCTCTCTTTCCTTCTCGTTTCTGCACATTTCCTTTGCTCTTGAAGCAGATCGTTACTGGCGTAGAAGCGTAGAAACGGCGAGTTTTTGCCAGTAAAGCGAGGTGGAATGCGCGCCGAGGCGGCGTCAACGGATCCATAAAATCCGCTCGCGTTTCGCTCCGAGTTCGAATTCACGCGAACTTGCAAGGGGTGGAGGAGGAAAGCTCCTAGAAGGAGAGGAAGTGTTCAATATCGAAAGGAAGCTCGCTGAAATTTGCGACGAATCTGTCCGTCATTGACTGTCGCGACTATTGGCGACGCGTTGGAAAATCTTTCCCAGATTCTTCTCCCGTGGAGAATCTTTTTCTTTCGGGGAACTCCTCACACAAATACAATTCCTACTTTCGGATCAGCAAAAAATGTGTGTAATTTTCTTGAGACTTTCTTCAAAATTCAAATCTATTATGTCTGCATTACGATATGTAGATAAGTGCACTTAATGCTCGCGCGAATATTTAATACTTATATCATCTTACTATAAATTAATCGCGTTTCGTCCGTTTCTCTCATTTATATTTATATGCTTCTCATATATTTTTAATATGAATTTATACCGGTGTTCATTGACAACTGTTTGCTTAGCTTGAGTTTACGATTGCTTTGCCTGCGTCTTGCCTTATTCATCAATACTTCTCATAAAGATATGTCTTACATTATGTTATTTACTCTCCTTTACACGGAAAAAGTGAGAATAATCTAGTTATCAGTTTCTAGCCTGTTTAGCCTAGCTTCTGACTAGTTTTGATCTAGAAAATCTTTTAACAACGCCCTCTATCAAGGATTTACATTACCTATATACCGGCCACTAATTAATCAGTTTTATCTCAATATGTTTTTCTTACTCATTTAACCGTTACTGTCTAGTGAGAAATCCAAATAATAAAAACTGGTTTCTGACGAGCTTCCTTCAGGAATTTTTCTACTCGGCTCTGAGAAAAACCGAGTAGAAACCTTCCGCAGGAATCTCTCTCTGCTCCTGCTGCAACCGACTTTTCATCCAATGTCTAGACAATATAAAATCGGTTACGAATTTCTTGTTCCTCGTCGAACGAGTAAGTTTCGCGTGTGAGCAAGGAGATCTTCCCACTAAGCGCGGATAAGTAAAATTATTCGCGCACGACGTCCCCTCGATTTTCCCGAGATACTATTACGACGATCATGCCGATCGTAATCGCACGCGTGAGACCGCGGACGTCGGGGAACTTGACCCGAGTTGATGCGAGTAACGCGCTCTTCGTTTTCTCGTTGCAGCAATGCCAGCTGCTGAAGAAGGAGAACCGGAGGCTGCAGAGCGCCTTCCTGCAAAACGGCTTCCTCCAAGCGCGGGTCGATACGCTCCAATGGCAGTTCAAACAGGTTCGTAGCCACGCCGGCTCGCGAAAAATGTGCGGAAGAAGCGACTGATAAGGTGGCCAACCGGTTTACCTCGCTCCGGTTACTCGATATCGCGTCACGCAACAACCGGTCGGCGCACGCTCGCAGCCAGTTTTCCCCCTCGATGATCCGCGTGATTTTCGTTGACCCGATTTTTCCCGCCTGTGCCTCATTATCATTTCATGAATGGACCCGCGCACACGCACACCGCGTGTCCCCCGTCCCGCGAGCGCCGGTAATTAAACTCCAAGCGCATCATGTCGCTCTGTAGCGCGTTCGTACCTTTTCCTCTCGTTTCTGTCGTTTCCAAATACTTTGTCTAGCTTCTCGAAGTAAGTTATCGCTAATTTCGATTATCAGTATTATCAGTGTTTGTCACACTTGTGCGTTGTACAGTGTTTTGTCATCACTTTGCCCCCCGTGTCAAAAATACAAAAAGATAAAGATTCGGTTGATTCATGTTCATGTTGAGTCGGTGCAAAAGGCTTGTCGTGTTTGATGAAACACAATGAAATAGAAAACAAATTTGTTCAATGTCGTTGGATTAATTCACCAAAATATTCTAAATTAAAATTATATATAGAAATTATTAATTAAATAATAACTCGTGACCAAAATATCGAATGGATGTTGTTTACTTTATTCGTAAAATTTATTAATTTATTAATAATTATCAAATTATGAAATAATAAATGATCAATTTATTAATTCATTAATAATTATCAACATCCATTCGATATTCTTTTAGCATTGAACTTTCTATCTTCTTGATACTCAAACTTTCTGCGAGAATTTAATAGAAAAATGACAAATTTTTGCACCAACCTGATATCTTATTTGTTAAATCAAGGCTGAAAACAGCATCCATACTTTTTGCACGCGATCTTGTTTGTTTGCTTTTTTCTCCCTCATTTAGCATTATTATTATTATCTGCATCAACCGCACTCAATGAAGTTACCATTATTATTATTACTATTTCCTGTTAAAGATACAGGAAGAAAAATTTTCTGTCAAAGACAGATAAAGACAAGCGAACAATTGGAAGGAAACAGCAATGTCAGGCATCCAGAGATAACCGTTCCGTTCGCTCGCAGGTCGAATCGAATCGGCAGATGTACCGGTCCGTGATGGAGCAGGTCGCCTACTTCTTGGACCGCGCCCACAAGAGCCTTGAGATCCTTCACATCAAGGACAATCCCAAGGACAAGAGGCGCGTGCCGCGAAGTCGCAGCGTGCACGCGGTGGTGCACGCTGACCCCTCGCCGAGTCGCGTCTCGACCTCCTCACCATCGCCATCCGGCTCCTCGCGATTCACGCGAGCCAAATCGGTCACGCAGATGTCGCCGAGCGTCAGCAGCATCCGCGACTTCACCTGGTCGGTCTTGCGTAAGAACGACCCGGTGTATTGCACGACCCCGCGCGCCAAGCCGTCGCAGGATCTTAACAAGACGCACGACGACATCGTCTATCAGGAGCCGAAACAGTCGGAACTGAACCCGGACGAGATACCACCGGAGAAGCTGTCCCAGGAAGCGTACAGGTGCGTAACATGGATCCTCGACGATTCCACCATCCATCCTAACACGACGGAAATTTTATAGCAAAGAAAAAAAATTAAGCCTCTCTAAAATAGTAAGTCAAATGCTTAATTAATAATCAATTAATGTTTAGGATTTGATTATTCCTGCTTCCGCCATATCATGGCTTTATTGCACCGCCTATTCTGTCTAACATTCGCGTATTGATCCGGTGAAAATGTCACCGCAGGTTACTGAGGCTCGTCGATTCCTTGCTGGCGACGCGAGAGCCCGATTTGGCAAGGGTGACCCCGGTCGAGGACAACGGATCCTCCCCTTCACCGACGGAGCGCCACCACTACCACGACGTGTCCGTCACCCTACAGAGCGGCAACTTCGTCAATTCGACGACTCTGCAGGAAGCCGGTCACGTCGGCACTGAGCGCGGCAATGAGTCGAACCTCGTCCAAACAGGCGACTCGGGCAGCTCGTGCTACGCCAAGACGGCGGTCGAGGTGAACGCGAGCTTACAAGCCACGAGCTTGCCGCGCACGAGAAGATCCCCCGACACCACCTCCTGGAACTCCAGCAGCAGCAAGACCACCGAGGAGGAGGACACCGCGGCGCTCGCCGCGCCGTCCTCGAAGCAACTGGAGAAGAAGGAGTCGACTTGCAAAGCCAAGAGTCCGGTCAGCGTGAGCAGCGCCGAGAGCGAGAGCGGCTTCTCCTCGATAAGCTCGTTCCAAGAGGTCGGCCTACCGTCGACCTCGTCGATCAGGCCTATCAAAGGCTGCCACACCGAGGTGGGCCTGCCCGAGGTGCCTTTGGACAAGACCAGGCACCGACGATGGACCTCCACGCCGGCGGAGCTCCAGGCGCTCTACAAGCTGCTCTACAGCCAACACCGAGGGAGCTTCGGCGGCTCGCAAGCCACCAGCGAGTCTGTCAGCGTATGCTGGGTCTGAGACGCGCGGGATCCGCGCCGAATAGCCTACCGCGAGTCCATCGCCGATGGCATCGGTCGCGGATCGGCGAATCCCGCGGATCAGCCACGTCGCCGACTGATCGACAAACGGCTCGTCCGACGACAAGACACGACGACAAGGGATCGCTGTGATCGGTCCAGTGAGCGGTAATTTTTGTAAATAACTTCCTACATGTGCACGCGCGCACACCTGCGCGCTTAGCCGTCGGCCTCGCCGCGTCAATGAGTCACGAGGAGCCGCAGTACTGATTACAGAGGCCGATCGATCGGCCCGGTTGTCTCCCGGCAGGCACGTTTACTCTAGTAATATATTAATTATAACTCATAATATCTTAAAAAAAATCGTACACATACGTCAGTATCGGTAGTTTCGAATAGCATGAGTGTGTGAAGAGAAGAAGAGTTGCGGCATCGACGAGGAGGTCTGTAGAAGTGCGTTCAAAGGGGAGGGGGAGAATTGAGAGAAAGAGGCGTGAGACGCGAGACTGGTCGGGTGAGACGAGGGGTTACCTCGCATCACCTGGCGAATTTCGCCAGGTCTAACTTCGGTCCTAGCTCGGTTGAAGAAGATTCGGCTTCCTCGCCGAGTGCCGCCTCCCCGTGAGGGAGCCTCCCTCTTTGTGCACGTTCACGTGTGACCTGAACGTGCGCGAAAGGTCGATACACGAAACGTCGTTTTTAACCGCTGTACAGAGTGATGACAATGCGTGCCGGGTATTGTTTGATATTCTCGCGCGAGAATACGCCAGCCAACGACGAGAGGAGACGCGATTGCGTCGCCTCACCGAGTGTGCACCTGTGTGATGAACGTCGCTATGCGCGGGAGAAGCGTTTGGTCGAATTCACCAAGTTGCTGGTGAGATATGAAGGAACCAAAAAATGAAGTTACCAGAATTCTGCTCGAACTAACCAGAGATCTTGTCAACTCGAGCAGAATTCTAGTCACTTCAGTTCAGTGTCTGATACATTCGTATTTCATCAGGAATCTGCCTGAATCCGACTAAAATTTTTTCCCTCGTGTGTCTCGGTCAGTGTTGGCTATTGATTGATAAAAATCTTCTTTGACTTGAACAGTCGGCAAATTAATAGTCAGAATTCGTCAGTCGTGTACATAAAAATAATTATTAATCAGTGTATAATCAATCACATTAATTTAATATTAATCAACTTCATCAGCCATTATTATATCATCAATAATGATAAGCATTAAAAAAGAAAAATCAAACATCAAAAATTAAAAATTTGTTTCATCAATTAATGGAATCACTTGCGATTTTATGTATGACGACTGATTGATTTCGCCGATTATTTCAATGAAATTCTCATTGATCAATGCCCAACACCGCTCTCGGTGTGAGTGAGGAAAGCGGAGGAGGAGTGTGCTTTCACGATGTTTCGCTATCAGCCATATCACCGTAGTTTCGCGCCAACTCCATATCAGTATCGACGAAAGTTCGCGAGCGACATATCGACGCGCGATTATCACCTCTCGGCGTACACTCGGCTTCAGTTCGGTTTGAACGCTCCTCTTCGATGCAATCCAAGGAGAGTAGCCGATGTCCAACAGGAGAATTAGTCTTAACAATTTATTTCGATCATTCTCAGAAAGTAAGTTCTCCTATTAGACATCGGATGCGTCTCGAGTTGCATCGGGGAAGATTCCAACCGTGTGTTGCAACCGAGTGTACGCCGTGCAGTTTTGTTTGTTTACTGCGCGAGAAGAAAACGGTTGAGTCGGTGCGATTAGTCGGCAGCGCTCTCTGTGATCAGGACAATTCCTCTTCATGCGATAGCAGCGTTATCGAAAGCAATACTCGAGAATTACTCGTACAAATACATGATGTACTGTCTCAACGACTCGAGTATTAGTTTCGATGACATTGCTGTCGCGCCAAGAAGATTTGTCCCAACCACATGGCGCGATCAATTGCAATATCATCGACTCAATAGCGTTCCTTTGCCGTGCGAGAATTCGCGGGCGAGCTCGGCGAGACTACACTAAGAGAGCGCAGCATCTGAAGATCTATTTGTGGGACACGAAGTTTATTCGAAGAAGTGAACTTTGTTTTGCGCAAATGGACTCTGTTTCGCAGAAATAAATTCCACGGACAAATTTTCCAATATTTTCTTTTCTCAGTGTACCTAGCTCGACCGAGCCGAGTGCAGCCCGCGATCCGCGATCGCTCCCACTTTATCGGCACTGCCTTAATTAATCGTAATGTTTATCATAATTATGCGACAAATGAATGATTAGTCATTACACAATGAATGATGTATTACCGGACCGGAGTGAATTCTCGATCCGCTTCTGAATTGTATGACAGAGATAACTTATGATTTGTACCGCGAGACTTAGCTTAAGTTGTAGCGTAATTCGATCTGTCAGACACGTGAATTTGGGAGGGTGCGAGGAGAGATATGGAATGTGTCTCTCTTCGAGATCCGAGCGATGAATTTTTTTTCTTTTCCTTCTTTTTTACTTTGAGTCTACGTATTGCATGTTGAAAGAGAGAAAGAGAAAAAAGGAACAGAAGGGACGAACAGATATTTAATCGAGTCCGCCGCGGATGCCGCTGTCAATCCAGTGTTGGGCATTAATCAGTGGCAATTTTAGTTGACTGAATTTTAGTCGATAATCAACATTCATCAATCATCACAGTCGCGAACAATTTAGTCGGTTGATGGAATTAATTATCATTCAGTGCATGATCAATCGAGCTAAAGTTTGATTAGTAATTTTTTATCAATCAGCTAAATTACTTGCGCTTGATACACGTGACGAATGATTATTTTGATTATCTATTTGCCAATTATTTCATTCGATTGAAACTTGCACGAGTCAATGCGTAAAACGCTGCTCCACCTTTCTTGCGTTTCAGTCATTTTGCGTCGAGCGTCTCGCGCTCGTATTAACGCGTTCGCATACAAAGTTCACTTGGGGAACTCCCTTCATTTTTTTATGTAACTATGTAAAACAAACCCAGTTTGTTTATGTGAACATAGAAAGAAAGATGATCACACATATGTGACGTTAATCTCTCATGAAGAATCATCGCGGCGCGTATGTGTGACGTCAACAGCGAACGTGCTAATGCTAGAGCCTCCAAATATTCGAATATCTGATCATCCAGCTATCCGAAAGCAGTTCTGATCTAAAAAGTTCAAACCGTGCTCAGATAATCTAGATAATCCAAGATATTCGAATTCAAGCTTGAACTAAAGTCGAGATCCGGATCCGCAGTCGAATCCGGATCCAGTTGAAGTGAAGTCGTGTTGAATTGCTGTTAAGAAATATCAATTTATTAACTATCAAATTCTTGAGAGGGATCCAGGATGCCGCGAGAAATGCGCGGAAATTTGGCGGAATCCGCTGCGAATTTAGGTCGGCGAACTCGAACTCGACGGTGCGACTATTCGGGCGAAATTCGCGAATCCCCGGATAACCTGACCGCAAATCTTCTTGAGCTTGGAACAAATAAATCTGATTCAACAGCGATGTTATTTGAAACAGTGTATGACACGGTTGTTTCAATAACTCAAGTAGTTAGTCTCTACAACATTGCTGTCGAATGAAGAGGATTCCTTCCGACCACGGCGCGCTGTTGGCCAATTCCATCGATTCAACGGCCTCACGTCTATCCGTTATCCGCGTAATCGGATATCCGGGTTAGTGTTAGGTCCGAACGAACCTTGGAGCCCTGATTAACGTGATCGCGCAGGATATCCTCAGCCCGCGATCCTCCGCCTATATTTGCACGTGAAACGTTATCATCGGAATCGATCGCGCGCGCACGCGCACGTCCGCATGTTACCATTGTGATAGTTGATTCGTTTGGTTCGCGATGCACGACGTCGAGTTCTCCTCGGCGAATCCGCGGGACTGACAGGCGAAATCGCCCGAGAAAGTCTCACCACCGTTCATCGTGCACGCGCTCCACCATGTGCTCTACCTTGACTCGCTACCCCGGGGAGTGAACGCGACGGAATGGTGCGATCCGAGACTTTGTACTTTCTCGAACTTGCAGTGTATCTGTATACTTCTCATTGTGCGTAATTTGTCATTTGTCACTCGTAATTGTATAATACAGCTGAATACCGTGCGAAAACGCATAGATCTCCGTGTTCGCCATTTTTTCTCCCCTCTATTGTTCCTTCCTGATCAATTCCTCGTTTATCACATTCCCCAGAAAACATAATCTTATACTTAGAGAGAGCAAAATCCTCTGAATCTTAAAGGATTTGAATTTTATATGTGATATTGAAGAGGATTCTTCTAAAAACATGTGAAGACACTCTAAGCACAATATTCTCAAAGTTAGAAGAATTTCATCTTTTACCTATAGTACAAGTTTTATTCTTAATAGAAATTTTTCTTTTAGTAAAAAGACATTCTGCTTCAAGTAAAAATATTTCTTTTGACTCATACACTGAGAAAAGAATACTTGAAAATTTATTTGCGTAATACAAAGTTTATTCACAAAAATAAATTTTATTTCATAGAAATAAGCTATAAAGCAGAAATATAAATAAATTTTCAAGTATTTGTCATTAATCTAAGAAAAAAAAGCTCGAGATAATATCTGGTAGATTTCAAATCAATAGTCAAATCTGTTAACTTTATTAGAAGAAGAATACTGTTTTGGTAAAAGTTCTCACTTAGAATATGGAATTACAGGATTATATTTTGACTAGAATTCTTTTTTTTTTTGGATGTATCATTTTGTTACTGTAGAATTTCTGGCTCTTGAGAATCGAAGTTGGTTCTAGAACTAGAGATTCCATTTCCTTCAATCAAAACGCGTTTGGTTCGTGTATCAGGTTGAATCAATCCCAAATATTTTTTTTTGTACGACACGTGCGAAAAGAGAATCTGCTTATTTCATGAAATTTTATAGTCATTACTCTTGAGCCTTTTTTAGCATAGTTTTTTCCTCTTTACGCAAACTATATATATTCCTCTTCTCTCAAACATACCGCGTGATTAGAGACACTACAGTCATCTAACGTGAGTGCAAAGAACTACATGTGACAACCAGACATACACGTGGTCGTATGCATTCGTCATCTGATAGGCGTTCCGTCTATCCTCTATGAATACACAGAATACAGAATTAACGAACTCCATACAACTAATTGGCATTCATTTACATCGAGATATAGCTCCTACGTAGAGATATGATATCATCATAGTGGCGTCTTTGAAGCGCCCTTTTCCCATGTCGCAAGTCGATATCAGGTCACATGTACCTGAAACTACCAAGGGAGTCCCAAAAACGAAATCTAATTCACCTAATTCAAGTCAAATAAGCCATAGCTTCCTAACCTAAGTCTTCCTCTTTTTGATCAAATCGCCCTAATACCAAAGAGACTTTTTAACACTTCATTTTCTTCCAACGGCAAGCCGATTCAAATGGAAAGGACGTCGTCGTCGATGAAGGTTCGCGAGACAAATGATGGGAATGTGCGGTATCAAGAGCGAGGAATTTTATCCGCGAAACACGATCTCGCGCTGACTTAACTGTTCGAACTTCTCGCGACGAAGCAACGCAGAACACGGTCTGCCCCGAAGCATTCGTCGTCCAGCTCCGACGGACGACAGCTCTGTGTCCTCCGGACTGTCGCGAGTGAACCGCACGCGACTTCACTACCCGTGCTCCAGCAGCCTGCTGGAGGCCGATCCGGGAGTCGGTCGGATTTGTCGTCTACTACGTTCGCTGCTCCTCTCTCTCGCCTGAGAGACGACACAGTGCCAGCACTTGTTTCGCGCGCCCAAGCCTTTTTCCCCGACGAGAAGAAGCAGAGGAGAGCCGCATCGACCGATCGAAGGCTCGCGCGGCCGGTCGCGCGTCGCACCTCTGACGCGCTGCGGCGTCGCGGTGCGGGCACGTAATGCGGGGGCAGCGCGCAGGAGACGAGCGGGTCGATTGCGCGCGCAGTCTGATAAGGCCTGGCACGGGAGCTCGTTATCAGTGCGGCAGGCAGGCCGTTCGCCACGAAACGCCACCGAGCCGGTCCACCAGTCAGCCAGGAGATCGCGCCACGAGGCGAGCCACTTTTAGATTGATTTTCAAGAGCACCGCGCACGGGGCAGCGCTCCGCGTTTATTTTAACGCGCCCGGAGAGTGTGTGTAAGGGAACGGTGCGCCGCCGTGCTCGGCTGATAGTGCGAGAGCAAACGTGCGACGTGAGGCGAGAGAGGTTCGGGAACGGACGCCTCTCCTCCGCGGCGAGACCGGTCCGGCGGAAGGTCGTATTTTCGATCGTGCCTCGCGCGCACTGAGCACACACGCACGCACGCGACGACCGCAACCGCGTGTGCCGTCGCTCTCCTCCGCGGGGAAATACGTGTACATATCCCCCTCGCGCACTGCTCGTGCCCGTCGCCCTCGTCCTCGTCATCGTTCGCCGCCGCCGCCGCCGCCGCCGTCGCCGCCGCTGTCGTCGTCGTCGTCGTCGTCGTCGTCGTCGTCGTCGTCGTCGTCGACACGTTCCGTCCGTCCGTCCGTCTCCCGGAGAGCCCCCGCACAGCGACGACGAGGCGACGCTTCTTCCTCGCGCCGCACCGTACCGCTCCGCTCCGCTCCGTTCCGTCCCGTGCCTTCTTCTATCTCGCGCGGTGCGGTGTGTGCCGTCGAGTGTGCCCGCGTGCGTGCGTGCGTGCGTGCTATCGGCCCGAGTGCGCTTAAGCTCCGTGGCGCAGTGCGTGAAATGAGTGACAAGGACCGCTCCTCTCCCACTCTCGTCGAAAACAGTTTCAAGTCGCTGCTCGACCAGCCAAGCATATTCCCGCTGATCGGTAAGTGTTCGGCCAGTTCGCTTCACCCGCTGACCCGGAGAGACGTACGCGCGTAATCACACATATCTCGCTGGCACGCGCAACGTGGGACCCACAGACCGTTCTCCTCGAGCGAGCGGCTCCCGGCCACGCCGATCCGCTGGAGCGCGTTCTCCAGCGCGCCGATCCGCGCCGCTCGTCTCGCGCCGTTCGCCTCCTGCAAATCCCTCTCTCTCTTTCTTTCTTTCTCCTTCTGTCCCTGTCCCATCTTTCTGTCTCTCTTTCTCTCTATCTTTCTCACTTTGTATCATACTGTCGCAATTTCTCTGTCTCTCTCTCTCTCTCTCTCTCTCTCTTGCAATCCCGAGGAAACGCCGTCGTCGTCTACGTTCGTCGACGCTCCCGGGGGAACACTGCATTCGCTTTGCATTCGCGGCGCGTCGCCGGCGCGAGCGACTCCTCGGCGCAGCCCGTAGCTCTCTCGCGAAAATTCCTCCTTTCGAAATTCGCGCAATCGCGCTACCACAGCGCAGACTGGCGGCAGCCAGCCATAGTGCACACACAGCTTTCGTCGCTTTCGTTTGAATATTCCACCATGACGATTCCGTCGAATTTAAATGTCGAGTGCGCCCGTGCGCCTTCCTGCGCGCTGCGCAACGCAGGAATCCACGCTTTTCCTATTATCGGACCGCGCGACCGCTAAAGAAGGCCAAAGTGCAAAGGGCGAGAACGCGAACGCGTAGAGGGGCAGAAGGAAAGAGAGAGAGAGAGAGAGAGAGAGAGAGAGAGAGAGAGAGAGAGGGAGAGAGAGAGGAAAAGAGGGATAAAGAAAGAAGAGTAGAGAGGAAGAGAGATGGGGAGAGAGAGAAAGAGAGAGAGAAGTCATGGAGGACAACGAGCGTGTGTTCGTGCTTCTCTCGTCGTCATTGCGCCGACGCTGCTGGCTCTGCCGATTAACCTCGTTTAGACCCGGTGGCGCACCACGTGACGTTGCCAGCCTTACCTCGGTCTGAGCTACCCAACCTACACGCTCGATTCCGCTGGTGAGCGAGCGTGAGGACTAATCTTACACGACGTGGCCGAGAAGGCCGGAGAACGTCGGGAAGCCATGCGAGTCGGTGCGCGTTCCACCACGGACTCACGGCGACACTCACGACACCAGGGAAATCGAAATAGCTGAATTAAAAGTGGTCGATGGAAACGCGCGCCGCGGACTCGCGCGATCAGCTGATCCCCGAATCGGGGATAGGCGTGCGGCGGACCTTTGGACGCTCCTGCCGCGTTCCGTAAGTCTGTGCGTGCGTACGTTATATTAGGTTGGTGCGAAAGGTTCCATCGTTCCGTTGTATTCCAAGAAATACAAAAGGAAATGGAAAACGAAACTAGTTTCGAACGGTCAATTTTTGCGAGCAACGTTGATTCACTACTTTTTTAGGCATTTTTGTTTATTATTATCGGATAACAGCGTGTTAAGGGAGAGAGAGAGGGAAAATATAAATGAAATAAAGTAAAATAAAATTCTCTACATAAGTAAACACGAAAATAAAAATGAGCCGAAATAGTTTATGTTTGCCACTTAAATAATCCCAGTAAAACTGAACTATCTAACGAGGACTTTTTATTTTCTTTTTGATACCCAGACTTTTCAGATTTTCGCAAAAAATGCAAAAATGCAAAAAATCCTTGAACAGCAAAAAAGTTTGTTAAAAAAAAAGAAATGAGAGATTATAAAGTGTGTGATGAAAAATCGATAATTATTGTAAATAAAATTAGCAATATTGGACTCGGTACTTCATGAGATATTCTTGTTTATTTATTTGTGTATTATTAACGGGACAACATTTCTCCCTCCATCATTTAGGGAGGAAAAATACAAGTGAAATAAAATTGTGTGCACAAATAGAAATAAAAATAAAATAAAAATGAGCCGAAATAATTTACGTTTACCGCCTAAATTATCCCAATAAAACAGACGTCTAGTGAGGACTCCCTATTTTCCTTTCGATATAAAAATTTCCCACAAGAATACGAAAATGACAATTCTTTCGCAGCAGCCTAATGCACTGAGCGCTCGACTGTATCACGATACTTCATGACTTCTATGAGGAGGCGATGAGATTATTTTTCTAACATTCACAAGGAACACAAAGCGACGCCGCTACGTCGGGCGCGGGGAGAAATGGGGGTGGATGTTCAAACAAACAGTTTTGACTGCGGGTTTCGCGAAGATTGAGAATCGCGTAATATTAGGTGCAAGAGGTTCGTCAAACCGAATTGAAAACAATCAGCCTCGAAGGAATAAATTTTTGTGAGCAAAGCGAACAACGTTGATTTTCTTTCAACATCTAACGAGAACTTCCTGTTCTGCTCGCAGCAGCCAAACTTTCTAGGGGAATTGAACGAAGAAGCTTTTGCAGCAACTTCGTATATTGTGCATAATATCGCAATACCATTATATTCTGTATTGTAATATCGTAGTATATGTTATTGTATTATATTACAACATTCCGGCGATTCGATCCGCACTCTAAAGAAAAGATAAAGAACCGGCTGAACTGACGTCAAGATTATTCAATGTCGACGAAGCAAACCGGATCCGTTGCTTCAATCGCGATCGCCGTCGAATTTTTGATGCCTTTTAAATATCAACGACCGGTTTCGTTAATTCGCCGAGGTAAATGTTCCCCCTCCTTCATGCCTTTCACGCGCGCGGAGACGAGAGAAAAGCGAGCAAGTCGTACGACAAAGAGTGTGGTCAAATTTAGCCCTATTTTGCGGGCTATTTTAAATCTTACATTATTTTTTTTTTTAGGAAATGTTCCAAGAAATGGGAGAAATAAAAGTTTCTATCAATAAAATAAGACAGATTATAAATGTTGACAATATTTAATTATTAATTCAGGGTGATTTTTACCAAGCTCTACGATTAACTTAATCGATTAATTGTCGACTGATTCCATCGTAACTATCTAAACTATAGTCATAATCATGACTATATTTTGTTATTTCGAATGGGAATTTGAATAATATTATTATTCCTGTCGACACACAATAATTAATAATAAAACAAGCTACTACAAAATTGGTTTGTTTATTTTTTTTTGGTAGCGTCATGTATGTTGGTTTAGAAATTCTTTTTAGACTATTTTCTCTCAAACGATGAAGCGCATCATTTTTATGTTTATATATCTTTATATATCTTTAATCTATCCATCCTATAATACCTATATCTTTTTATTTATAATTATGCTTATATATATATATATATCTACTTATATATTAATCTACTCCTTAATAATTATAATAATAATTAATAATAATTAATAATTTTATCAAAATAATTCTTATTTATCTTAATAATTTTAACAAAAAATAATTCAAGATTTGGACTGCCACAAAATGAGGCTAAAAGCTTATGAAAACTCGGCCGCTCTCTTTGTCGTCGAAGCGGAGAACGGAGAACGCTCTCGCCCTGATAAGAAATAGAAGCCGAGTGACCGATAGCGAGGCGCCCCGCGGAGAAGCGTCGCGAAATAGAAAACGCCAAGTCACTGCTCCCTCCCCCGGACTGCGCGCACTCGTGCAGTTTTTCCCGGTTAATTACGGATGCACGTTTACCAGGAAACGATGTACATCGCGATCGGTCGATGTAACGCGACTCTCGTCTCATTACGGGAGATGCGCGAAACTGGTTGCCTAGTCGAATGGGAAGTTGCTCGTTACGTTGACCCAGGAAACTGTCCCTAATTTATTACGTCACTGAATCGGATTATTAATGCAATGCAGATTAAATAATTAGTGGCGAACCAGAATGCGTGCGTGCGTGAGTGCGTATGTGAATGAGTGAATGCGCGCGAGGGAGAAACCATCGCTCGAATCTTTGCCGTTTCGATGCGGACACACACATATACCATGCACCGTCCCGGAAAATCGAAATTTCGAAACTGGGATGATTTCTCGAAAAGTTATATAACACTGAAATCTGAACACTATATCCGCAATTTCTCAAGACAATACTCGAGCAGACAATACACAGTTTTCTCAGTGTATACAAACATTTATTTATGATTTCTTAGTTTTGTGCGAGAGAAGTAAATTAAAAATATAAAATGCATCGTTGTATATTCGACTAATTTTCCTAGAAAAATTGCAAACCCGTCATTTGGACTGTTTTGATAGTTAGATATTGCACTGAGAAAAAAATGTTTGGCATTTATAACTGTAACCACATAGAGAAATAATTAGTAAAAATTATGGCCAAGAAAATCATTTTGTTATTGAATTCTCTTATAATGTTAGTGATTGATAACTTCATACGTGCATCTTACTATTACCGTTTTGCAAAAAAAAAATAGTTGGGAACAAAAATAACTATAATTTTAATGAAACTAACTACTTTTTCTCTCAGTGTAACGCAACTAGTTGTACAGCAATTGTACGAGATGACTTCAATATTGCGGTAAAATTGTACGCGGGACTGTCTCGATATTCAGATCTCGGTATTACGACTTTTTCGGAAATGACCTCACTTTATAAATTTCCAAACATTTTCTCCGGATAATGCATGCCCACCGTCGTTTCGCGTCCGGTCGCCGATGCTGCGGCGCTCTTTCCCCTCCTGCCCTCTCGCCGAGTAAACAAAGTTCCCTCGAGTCATCTTTCCGATTATGCAAAACTGCGATTACGTGAAGCGGGCTCCGGAAGGTAAAAGAGATCTTTCCGGCGCGACGATGCGACGGAGTTAGCGCAGTTTTTCGATTATCCTGCCGTCTCTCCAGACCAACGGCTCCGTTTCATCTCGAGCTCCCTTGTCCTCGCTGCGTCACGTACGAAATTACGCGTGAAATATTCGGCTCGCGCGAGATAAATCGTCGTTGTGGAACAATTCGGCCTTGAGCTCGCGCGGTTCGCGCTCTCCTCGGCGTCGCCGTAGCGCGAGGCTCAAAGTTTGAGGGAAAAGTGCGTGCTCGTCGTCGCGCGCGATATCTTCCTGATAAAAGATACTATATGACTGCAAACACGCACGATATATCATCTCATGTTACTCCCTCTCTCTCTATCTCTGTCTTTTTCTCTGATATTCGCGACGATGTCATAGTAACTGAAACCCTTTCGTTCATCCGTGTCCGCGATCGCGTAGCGTTACACTGTTTGTTTCCGAGATTATTACGACGTCGCGTCTCGCTGCATTAGGTATTCATAGCGATTTGCATTACGGCGGCGGACGTCGCGACGCGACGTCACATGAAAATGCATTGACGTTTCTTCTATTTCTCTCTCTCTCCTTCCCTCCCTCTCTGTCTCGCAGCAAGTGCCACGCGATCTATCTTATCGTCGCGCGAGATTTTTGCGTACTCAACAAGTCATCTCTCCCTCTTTCTTTCTTTCTTTCTTTCTTTCTCTCTCTCTCTCTCTCCCGGCTCTCGTTACACACGTGTAATTCGCGAACGTAACGATAAGTCAAATTGATTACATGTGATCCAAAAGTATTGCGATAAGAGCACAATCGACAGATGTAAGCTCGTCCCCTTAGACTTTAACCTTTTGCGACGCTAGACATCTCCCGTCCTCGTAGTTTTCGCATCCTTGCACACGAAAGAAAGGTTTTGTGAAACAAAAACCGAAATCTAATAGCTGTTACTAAGTCGTTTGGATAAGTAACGCAAGCCAAATGCACTGTGATGATTAGAAAATAATCTCATTATATCAAATTGGATATGTAGTTCGCAGAAATATGATTTAGATGTACGAACTATATATTTCAGTCATCAAGTTTTGGAAATTAATATTGATAGTAAGAAATTTAGATATTTTGTAGCCATTACCAAACTCATTATCAGAAAGAATAATTGTTTCAGGTAATTTTAGCATTTCATTAAAAAAAACCTCATCGTCCTGTTTAAATTATTTTAAGAAATCCGACATTATGTTCTTCACATCACTGACACTCTTTCTCACCTCACACGTGAAGCTCCTTCTGTGGTTTCGAACCCGTAGGGATTGCCCCATTCCTTTTGCTACAGATACGACCCGGGTGGCTTGATATCAATGATCGAACAGGAAGTGGAGAATCCTGCTGGCTCCGATAGTATCTTTATAGCTCACGCTTACAACATGTCTTTATACACACAGAAAAATATCATTCTGCTAAGAAAAGCGATTACTCCGTTTACTTTCATTCTTTTAAGTAATGGTTATCTTCGACAGAGAAGATTTTCTTAACAATATAGTTTTTGAAAAAACTCGACATATAGAGAAAAACTCATTATCATATATTCAGGCGAAGAATTTATTCTTTTTACAAGAATATTATAAAACTTTATCGAAGAAAACGTGTTGATTCGACTCTACGTAGCGAACAGATCGACAAATCGAGTTTTTGTTCTAATTCAATATTCTTGCTTGAAATGCTAAATTTACTAGGATTCAGAGCGTGTCTTGAATCAGACGTTCATGGTAAACCTATGATAGATTTACGGATATATAAACTTATGAAATACTTGAAGCAAATAACATTCACTTGAATGTAATGTATATTTTTTGTGATCTCTCACGCTCGTCTTCTCTTGCGTTTTTCCCGCAAACCCGACGGCATAAAAAATGCATCATATTCCGTGGGTACATTCATTAATTAACGAGAGCCGTCGTGGTGGACGTTAATTAAAATTAATGGAAATTTGATCGATTCGCCGTTCTCCTTGGGAGAACCCCTCTCTCCGAACTCTATGTTAATTTATTATTGATCGTTACCACCGGTCGTTAAGCGCCAAAGCGTTTGTACCGGAGTACAAGAATTTGTCTTCTCCTTTTCTTCGCTGAGAAAATAGAGGAACGGTTTGTAGAACCCATAGATACTTATACAAAGTAGACTGTTCACTCTTACGACTGATGACAAAATTGAAGGACAAAGATATGCGCGAGCTAAGTCAAATGCTTCTTTCACTCTAGAAGGGAATACTCTAGAGAAGTCAAAGTTCATTATTCTGAACGCTCTTTTACTGATAGAAGTGCCTCTAAACGTGCTCATAAGGCTCGATAGGCTTCTAAGTCATTTTTAGTTACAAATATATTTAATTGTTAATATGACTTACATAAATATACATGACTTGTATAATTTAATTATAAACCATCTAGAATCATCTTAATTTTTCTCGAAACGTACCTCATGTGACTTGGATTATTTCTGCGTAATAATTACGGCCAATTGTTTATGTATTATTTTCACTAGTTCCACTACTACTATTATCTGGCCTGTAGTTCTTCAAATTTTTTATCTGCACAAACTATTATATCTAATCACTATTACTGTAGTACTGTCCTGTTCTCAGAAGACTTGCCCTAGAATGCAAATAGACGTCTTTCTCTCTCTTCCTGCAGCAATACACGCGGTCTATTCTATGTGTCTATGGAAGAGCCTCACTTCGGTCGTGCCGTCGGCAGCTGCCAGATAAAAAGCCTCACGCGAAAGTCGTCCGAGATAAAAGTCACACGATAACCGGCCGCGGGTATTGCGTCTTGTGCTTGATTATCGATATTAAGGCGCACTCATGGGCGCGATCATGGGTGAACTCTAAGAGCAAGGAGAACAAGTTTCTTCTATTCCGTCTGTAGAATGAGAGATCGGACGGCTGGCTCGCTCTTCAACTGTACACGAGTGATCGATGTTACTTATGGTCACTGTCGCGGACGTCATCATCGGCGACCCGACACGACTGTCGGCGACGAGCAACGCGAGCGACAAGTGGACGCCGATAAGTCGCGTGCTAAGCGCCGTTTTATTTTTTATTCACTTTCTTCTGATCGATACACGCCTGTGTGTCGCGTGCTATCTTGTTGCCGGCTCCGCGAAGCAAGTCGCCGCGAAACTGCCCGCGGACTTACGCACTTACATCGCCAATCAAGTGTAACAAGACGATCGGCTCGCTCGAGCCGTATCGATTAAAGCCGAGTCCTTATTACGCTAATACGCGTCGAACAGCGCACGAGATCTGTGATTTTAAGCGCCGTTAAGCTTGTCGCTTTCTCCGACAATGCGGCTCTAGGCAATGTCCTGGAGCAGTATTCTCGCTCGTCGACTTTGTTTCTCTTCGCTTCTCGTAAGAGTACGGCAGTTACCTGTGCATCATCCGCGCAAAATAAAACGATGAACGTGCATTAACCCGTGAAACCGACAGTCTCTCGAAACACAATTTTTTTTAAATATTAGACACATACACTGGAAGGAGAAAAAACATCTATGAAATAAAAAATACTTATTCAGTGAAAATACCAATAACATATTTACTTATATCACTATAAAATACATCTTCTTAAAATTTTAGTTTCTTTTCAAATTTTAGTTTCAAAAAGCAATTGTTTATTCTATTGAAACAAAAGAATTTAGGTTTAAGTAAATATGTTATTAGTATCCACCGAATAAAGTATTTTTTTTTTATTTTTTAGATCTTTTTTCTCAGTGTACAATTTTTCCGAGGTCTTAATATCAAAATACAAATATCCCCACGAAAAAAAAATATATATATATATTTCTTTGCCAATACGCATTTGAAGATATCATATTCTCCATCCAATATTTCGTGCTTTTCATTAATAAAAATTATTTTTTAATAATAAGAATACAGGTTTTTCTTTGTTTAAAAAATCCTATAAAATATATTCTTGCAAATAATTTATCTTCATTTAACGTTATGCAATCTCATTTGAAAACCATCATGTTAAAAATGAAGATATTTTCTGAACAAAAATGTCCTTTCCTTCTGTGCAGACAATTGACCCACGTTTTGTGTTTTAATATCTTTTCTTCGCTTGGGCACGATATATGTCCAATAAATCTATTTTTGATTACTAATATCACGTGTTGTTCTCGTTTGCACAATATCTTTTGTACAGGCTGCGTGGCGCAGCCTTTCAGATCTTTCAGACCGGTAACACGGTCGGAAGAACAATGTTCGGCATGCTCAACATATGTCGCCGCCTGAGAAATGTCGAGGAATGTCTCGTCTTTCATTTTGGAAAGCGTCAATCAGCCACACATTCCGACAAACACGCATCCTGCGTTCTTATTCTCTCACGCAGAGTTCGCTATGTTTTCCCTGCCCAACCTTCGAAATTCGCACTCGCACTCACTGATACGATAAGAGAGAAAACAGAAAGCAAAAGGAGAACGGAATTATCAAGAAATGCGGCTTAATTGCGCTCTCATTATCGAGCTGATACACGCGCTAAAAAAGGAAAAGGCGAATTCAATTAATCACACTGGAAAAAGAATGGTTAAAATGGGACCGAATGTCTGGTAATTGCAATAGAAAAACTTAATTAAAGTAACTAAGTTAAATAACTAATTAAACAACGAAGTAAATATATTATTATAAGAAAATAAGGTAAAATGGCGGTAATTAAATTTTCTGACTGTAATTAGCAAATATTTGGTTAGTCACATTTTAACCAAATTTTAGTTTCGCCAATTAAATCTTGCAGTGTCGACGTTACGGCGATTAAATATATATAAGCGTCGAGATTATAAATCGTCGTGACGATGACAACTTGCTTAGGCAGGCCGCGCAAATTGCCCGCAAAACACGGACTTGCTTCGGCCGCAACCTTTGAAAAAGCCACGGTTCACGGGAAGCGATTCGATCGCGGATAATGCCAGGGCTGCGAAGAAACTCCCCCTCCCCCCCCTTACCTGTCCTGCACGCACATACAATTTTTATACACGTGTACGTTCGCGCTCGTCGGCTGTGCTTGCGCACTTTCGTTAATTATCGGCAGATGAATCGCGTCGCGAGGCAACGGAGGCGGCATTGCGGAGCCGTTCCTCCGCCATGCCTCGCGCTCGCTCTTTCACAATATGTTGGACGATTATTTCTGGCGTGGCCAGGACCGTACACACGTCAATCCGTTTGATGGATAGGCTGGAAGGCCAGAAAAGAGTTACCACCACGCCGAAGCCGGCCAAGTCGCTTCGCGTGCTGCGCGACCGAGGAAATAATCGCGCTCGGTTCCTGCAATATTTAGCATTCTGCGCCGGCCACGTTTCAATTAGCTTCCATTCCGATCCGATTCCCGGTACTTTGTGCATTCCCCGTTCGATGCATCCCCATCGCGCGAACACGCACGACTGTTTCTTTACGGCGACCTGCTTCGTTATTTGATAATCGAGCATTAATGACGCGAACGGTTATTAAATAATCCTAACAATACTAAGAATTAATTCTGGTTTGCCAATATTAGCTATTATCTGTTATTGCTGAGTCACTTTAACTACCGTCTCGATTTGTCTATTTTTCTTCTGTAAAGAAACCATCAGAGACGTTAAAGCAAGCGACAAGATTATGCAGGGAGTTAACCCTTAGCTATTTTCTAACCCTTAAACGATATATATTCGGCACATACTTTTCAATGCAATCTACTGAAACTTTGCGATATGTTTGCGCCAGAATCAGACGTTTTATACTGGAGAAACATTTTTATATTGTGAAAAAGTTTGTTCTTGTGGCTACATCGCTATTATTTATCCTAATACACATTTCAACATGCAGAAGAGAAATATAAACTCGAGAAATATATTGGGGTCATGAATTATCCCACCTTGTTGTTTATGTTCCACAACTTCACCTCGTCGTTTAAGGGTTAATAATTTTTGACAGGATGAAAAATGAATATAACTGTGAACATGTTTTTATTGCATCACAGCAAGTGACTGCCCGAAGCGTACGACAGGATGGCTAACATTGGCAATCTAAGGTTCAAGTAGTTTGATATGCACGTCGAAATAAAAATATCGCGCGCGCCGACGGGACGAAATCGGCGCGCGAACTCACGCGGTCTCTCTTTTCTCGCTTCGGTTTTATTAATATGACGGAACGAGAAACAATTGGCTCCGCTCTCTCGTGCATCTCTCCGCCTCTCTTTCCTCGGGCGACTCATAATAGTCACGACAGTGCCAACATTATGGTGCGGCGGGTGCCTCGCGATCGTTCCAAGTTGGCTTGTGCCATTTACCGACACCTGCGGTTTTTAATGCCGTCTAAACCATTCGGACGCGCGGAGAGATCAAGGTAAAGGTTAATTACTTCGCGCTTCGTCCTTCCTCGTGACTCTACTTCGCGAATCGAGATGACACTGCGGGAAAGAGATTGTCGGGTCGAAAGATATCGATAGCGAGCAACTGTACTAAGTAGTCCATATTCAGAATTAAAATCGGTGAAAAAATTATTAATTGAAGCATTGTCTTGTGTAATAGATAATTTCAGATTTTCCAGGTAAATGAAATGTTTCTATTTTGTTATATACTTGTGAAATAATGTACGCGAAGGATGACGGAAAATCAAAACTGCACATGCATTGTTTTGTAAAATTATGAAGATATTAAAATGCAAACATTTTGTCTGGAAAATTCGAAATTATAATTTAATAATTTTGAGAAACAACTCCGGTAGAAATTGAATGCTGTGTTTGAGCAGTTACTGGACAGTTATGTTAACTTTTCTTTAACAACTGAAGAATGAAACTATTTAGAGTCTAAAATGCAACTTTTTTTTCTTGCAATTACTGTGTAAAATCTAGATTCATTAATTTTTTATATTTTCTGATTAAAACATTTTATGAAGCTCATAGCGCATAGGAAATGTTTAGCAGTATGTACTTTCATGTTTTTCGCTTTTTATGTCACATCCTTTACAAACGACATGTGTCGTTTTATCTATTCTTGTAGTTGTACTGTTTCGTCTTAGATTCTGTCTTTTGCTCACTTTCATCTCTAACCTTGGTTGTTATCTTTATCACTGTGCTCAATATTGTCAAATGCCTTATTTCCTCTAATTTTCTACAATCTTCCTTTCCTTGCTCAATACTTTTCCATGTATTCATTCATTATTCACGCAATTTCAAGCTCTCTTTTAACAATATAGAATATGTTTCAAATTTATTCATGACAGACACTGTAGACGTGTGCATCATAAAACTGAATTAATATCACTGATACTATTATTATACGACTGTGATAGATAGATAGATGATAGATACTACTGTGTCATGAAAAGAATCGGCACAAATATTACATAGAGAACTGCTTCAACCACTGAATAAAACTCTGTCGAATACCTGTCCAATTCTTACGCGGTGTTTTTGCAACACATGAGAACGCATTGATACAAGACAATAATTGGACGAATGTTCACGCAAACTGCATATATTTCTACGAGGCAATACGCGTGAAGAGTGATCATAAATCGAAACGGTGCGTACGTTGCTTTATAAAATCGTAACGACATTAGTCAAACGTTAAAGTGCAAACGTTTTGTTTCATCTGGCAAATATGAAGTCACTTCTCACGCAACCTAGTAATTCTCCTGCGAGAATTAAAGCACGTTGCCACAGACTTCGCTCTGTCTCATTTATGCCACTTTATTCCACGTAAATGAATCTTCCATGGTCGGGGCCGCGATTTCGCGGAAGGATCATCTATTCTCTCAGTTTCAATCCGGCTACCTTTCACTGACGTCGACGTCGCTTTCGGCGACTTGATCGCGTGATTGCCGCCGAAATTGTGTCTCGCTGTACTTAGACGTGGACCAGTCGGAGAGATTACAACGTTCGTCGAGTCCCGCGTACCTCTAACTATTCCAAGGTTGCCCGCGATATCCGCGAGTCTCGAGAGGCATTTAGCGGCGCGATTTCGCTTGTTAGCACGTGCCGCGCAATTCTCGCCGAGGTGCTCACCCGCGAACTTTTTACGAACGCTGACGGGAAGCGAAGGATATATAAAATACGCTGCGTGCGGGTGCGTGTTTAGAACTGCGTAAATAATAGGCGAACGATAGACCGAGCGCATCTTGCTGTCCGATTCTTCCGCGACTTTACGAACTAGCTGCAAAATTTACCGCGCTAGAAAGTCGGCGTGCGGCGTTGCGATGAGAATTTCGCGAAACAATAAACTCTGACCGGCGGGTGAGCGCGAGTCTTTCAGTGGCTATTGATTTAAATATGCCTGCAACGCTGTAGAGCGGATAATAAATGAATACGCGCGCTAAAAGACGTGCGATTGGTAAGACAGGTCGGCCACGGAGCTCTTGTCACGTGCGATTTGTCGCGTCGAATGAGCGCGCCCGCGGTTGCAGAGACGCGACCTGAACAAATATTACCGTACCGTAACGTCGTACACACGGAGGAAAAAGAGTTTGGCTGAATTAACATGACAATGTGAACCAAGCAAACGCGTCTTGCCTGAAGGAAACAGAATTTCTGATCTTTAGGATCGAATTTGATTCATTAGAAATTGACCAAAGTGATGATGGTACAACTAAATGCGTTTTATATAGTTAAAGGATAGAGAATTTGTTATTTTTAAGAGCAAATTTGATACACTTAATTGAATCAATATGACATTTGACAAATGTGTTTTGTTTGAAGGAAATGGAATTTCTCATTTTGAAGATTGAATTTGGTTATTAAAAAATTGCTTGAATCAATGTGATGGTGAAGCAAATAAATAAATTGGTTGAAAGAAACGGATTTTTAAGACTAAATCTGTTTCTTAAAAAATTGATTGAATTAACATGACAATGATATAAATAAATGTGTTTTGTTTGAAAGAAATAGGATTTCTGATTTTTTTGTTAAAGACCGAATTTGTTTCTTAAAAAATTGATTGAATTAACGTGACTATGGCACAACTAAGTGCGTTTTGATTGGAGAAAACGGAATTTTAGGTTTTTATAACCCAAATTTGATTCTTAAGAACTAGAAGTGAGTACTTGATTTTGAAATGCGTGAAAAATGGAATTTCTAGTTATCAAGAATCTAACTTAGCCTCGCGAAAATCAAAAATTCTGTTTCCCGCCAGGAAACACGTTTGGTGTATTCATTGTCGGATTAATTCAGCCTTTTTTCCGTGCAATGTTAAAGATTACTCGAGCAATTACTCCGCGATGATTCCCGTCGAGACGATTCTCCTTTACCTTTAGCTCGAGATTTGGGCTGCCGAGGCCGATTGCTCGTGGCCTGGCGTGGCCTCCACAAGCGAGTACCGCTCTGCTGGCAACCCGCCAAAACTTATGCCAGGTTTCAACATACCGGCCGACACGAGTATTTTCGGTTTTGCGGCGAAACGACGGCCCCCTCCCGCTCCCTCATTCGTTTTCTTTCTGTCTTCTCTCGCTTATTCTTCTCTTTTTCTCCTTCTATCAGTCTCGATTCGACGCTTGTCTCGCGTTAAACGACACCTTCGCGATTGGTCGCAGATTTTTCTAACCTCTTGGTAAACCAATTAACAGTTAAATCATATGTCTGCGTTTGCTGTTCCTTCAAATTAGACAAAAGCGAACATATGACTTAATTGTTTGGTTTAATTGAGAGGTTGGAAAAATCGGCCTTAGATCTTTCAGATTTTCCCGTGGGCGAGTTGGCGGGGACTCAGCGTGCTCCCTCATCGGCGGCACAAACTGATCGGGAGGTCGGCTAGTTCAATTTTCGACTTTCTGATGGACTTCGACTTGATAACGAATATAGATATCGGGGAGAATACCTATTTGATATTCTTATCGTTCCGCGAGAAAAACTGAAAGCTACCGAACCGAACCGGTTTGGCTGCCTTAGCTGAGCCGCGTCGATTGATGCCGCACGACACAAGTGTAAATACGTAATTAATGTACGAGTGCTACGGCGATCGGCTCCCGTGATAAGATCCCTTCATCACGCTAATGAAGTCACTCGATCATTATTGCGTCGGCGGCGGACGGACGCGCTTCTCGGCACTCTGTTTTTCAAACGATCGCGCCGCGAAGGCGATCATCCCGTTTTCTCTCGCGTTCCTGAAAGGGCGACAGGACGTCGCGACGAATTAATGTCGTCCGATGTCAACGGTAATAGCGCTAATCAGGCGGCGCGTTGAACTGTGCATCGACGATCCTCCAGCTCGGCACATTAATTGAAGTCGCGAAATGCGATTCGCAACGATCCGCGTGAAAATTACTCCTCGTTTTAGACATCTGCTGACTGTACGCCTCAGTGAATCGTCTCGTGGTATTAATTCAATTGAGGAATCAATTTATTCGATTGCGAGAAGTATCAAATGATGAAGTAAATTCAGAAAGGCTCTCGAGATATGCAATCGACCTAAATAGATAGATACGCGCGCTCAGAGAAAAAAATATCTAAGAAATAAGAAATGCTTGTTCGGTGGCCACCAATAACATATTTACTTGTTTTATATTATTGTTATTAATATCAAATATTTTTCGAATAGGAAAATATGATTTTTCTGAAAACCTTAACTTTTTAAACAATTGTTTGTTCTGTTTAAATGGAATAATTTAGATTGAAGTAAACATGTTATTTAGCACCCACCGAATCAACATTTTGAATTTTTTAGGTATTTTTTATCTCCCTCTATCTTTCTTTCTCTCATTGCAGATGTAGATAGATAGGTAGATAGATAGATAGATAGATTTAGTAAATATAGCAGATAAATAGAGATATATGAGTAAGGAAAGAACGAAGGCAAGTAAGAGTCAGCAAATCTAATATACAGGGTGTGTGACAATTTATAACACACCTTTTGTGTGCAGGTAGGACATATTAAAATGAATACAAGATTCTTATACCATTTCGCACAGACAACTGTGTAAAATTTTGAGTTATTAATTGAAGATGATTGACGAACGGTCACACGCGATACGGCAGATGAATTGTGATAGCGACATTCGTTGTCACATACTTGTAGATTAGGTCAAACTGAAGAAAAAAGTTCTGTATTAGTTTTCAAATAACCTTGTACATAGTTTGAGTTATTAATCAAAGAAGATCAGTACATGATTTTGCATCAATAATGCAGTAATTTTCTTTAATTAATAACTAAAAATCTACGCCTAATTATTTGCAAAATAGTGGAGGAGTTTTTTGTTCAGTTTGATCTAACGTATAAGCAGACGTTACTAATTTGCTTTAATTAATAACTTAAAATTTCATGTAATTGTTTGCGAAATAGTAGACTTTTTAAAGTCACGTTCTAAAGTAATTATAAAACTACATTAATTATATATATATATATATATATATATATATATATATAAAATAATTTTGTTTTTTAAGACTTCTGAGAAAAATAATAGAAATGAGATATCAATCTCGCGGTTAGAGCCACTCAAGAAAGCTCAAATTGGAACGTGATAATATATGTGTCGAGGGTGAGCGGAGCAGTCAGACAATAACATAGAAAGAGCAATTATGTCATTTATGCAATCGTATAAATAGCAACAGTACGCGTTAGAACGCGAAACCTTTGCGCCGTTACCGAAATATGGCTTCCGCGTCGGAGCAGACGTAAATATACGGCGGGATGGGAATGCAGTTCAGAGAGATTGCTCCATCGAATTAATTCTACGTAATTACTTGTGAATTGTACGCGGACGACGGGTCTGTGGGGGATCGTCTCGGATCTTGGTCGCTCGGTCGCCCGGCGGAACGAAGGTTCACTGTCCTTTGACCGAAGTGAGCATAATGACTCGATATGATAATATTGCTCGACAATTCCGTCCTCGTTCGACATTTACGGCGTGAATGACAGTTTGCATAAATTCATCGCGTGCGTGCACATCTAAACTCGATAAAAAGATCCTTCGTTATCGCGTACACACGAGCGGCTCTTTCAATTTCTTGGAGTGAAATTTCGCTCGAAAAGCGAACTGACAGCCGGAGTCACTCGAATTCCAGCGATTTTTCACTCATATGAAGTGAATTCTCCACGCTGAATCGTCCGACGGACGTTCTCATTCGAAATTGAAGAGGGAACTCGATTCATTCCACTGTCACAGGAACAAATTCACTCCAATCAGTTGAAACGTTCACTCGGGTGGAGCCAGAAAAAATCCACTTAAAGGTCGAGTGAAATATTCATTTTTGTGACAATATCCTCACTGTGTGAATTTTCGCTCGTTTTGAGTGACATATTTACACACGGAGAAATTATTATAGATTTTGTTTTCATACACCGAGAGAAAGAATATCTAGAAAGAATAAAAAATATTTATTCTTTGGATACTAATAACATACTTATTTGATAAATCTAAATTTCTTTATACAAAAGTACGGGAAAAAAATCTCAGTTTGTGCAACTAAATAGAAACTAGACGAAAAACTCATTGATGAGAAATAATAGTTCTCTCACTGCGACTAAAAATATTCTTCTGAATATTCAGTTGTATTAAAATTCGCTTAAAGTAACTGATAAGTAAATTTACCCAAAAGGTACACTCCGATTTCTTTCTAATTTGACACAAATGTAGAAGTACAAAAAATATTTAGACCATATTTTTTCATTTTGGCCCACTTTCAGTTTCACGGACAGTTTATAGTTTTTTAATGTTCTCATTCCTATCATCAATAAGTACAACAAAAATGCATAATAAATAAAATTGTATACAAGATATAATTAAATAATTTTAACAAAATCGGCATAGCTGGGACACGAACCATTTTAAATTTCTTTAGCCGAGATTCGAACCGAAATATTTCAAATCTGCTAAATTTGTCAAAAATGGTTCGAATCTCGGCCAAATCGAGAAATCCGGCAATTTTAATTAAAATTTTAACAAAATCGGCATAACTGAGACACGAGCCATTCTAAATTTCTTTAGCCGAGATTCCAACCGAAATATTTCAAATCTGTGCTAAATTAGTCAAAAATGGTTCGAATCTCGGCCAAACCAAGAAATTATTTATCAAATAATGAGTAGGTTTACTTGTGAGAATAATTGACTGACGAGTAAAAATCTCTCTCTTATAGAAAATTTTTTTGTTCTTACAACCGAGTTTTTCATCTAAATTACACTCCCAGGTAATAAAAAATTTATTTGTACTAAGAGAGTGTTTTTTCTGTATAAAATAAACAATTGTCTTCTTGAAAAGAGCTATGGTTTTTTAAGAAAATATATTCTTTTATTCCAAAATAATGGGTTTTCATCGTAATATATATGTATAAGTAAATATGTTATTAATACCCAAGAAATATATTTTATTTTTTAGATATTTCTCTTTTCTTTCAATGTATAAATTCCTCTCAATTTTCCAGTAGTTCAGGAATAAACTGTCTATTTTGCTAAGAAACAATTAATTTCTGAAAATATTGCCAATTTTTCGCCAGCAACATAGCGAATTGTCTAGTAGCACATATAAAAACAAAAGGATATTCAATCGCTGCAGAGTATTTCTCGGCTGTAAAATATTCTACTTTGCAACTTTTACTACAAAATTCTCTCCGTGCAGGGTCTGATTCGCTTTCGAGATTGCGCGGGAATAAAAAGTAATCTTTTCGTCAGATCGGCCAGCATTCTCAGCGGGATAATACTGGTGGGAAACACGAAGAATCGACTGGATGCTCGTAAATAAGTAGTTAAAAGTCGGATCGGTCAGTCGGAGAAGGAACATCGGCGCGTTTCTCAACGAGTTCCGAGACGGCTGTGTACGCATTGGATGAGCACGCACTTATCATTCACAGCTGGCAAGGCGAACACAGCGATGGCTCTCTCGTCTAGTCCTAGAGTTGCTAGGCGAAATAGTCACGCGGCGCGCATATGTGCGTGTGCGGACTCGTCATTAGCGCGACTATCATTAGCCGGCAAGGCCGTGTTCAGGGCTGTCGACGAGCGACGCGAAGCCCCCGGCACAGCCAGCATATGTTTCTCAGGAGGCTCGAGTTTCAGCACGATAACGCAATTTCGACTGATCTCGACTGTCGTGCCGTTCGCTCTTTTTTGCGGGCAACGTTGCGTAGCGTCGCGCGAGACTCTCTAACGAAGGATACCGAGAGAGAATATAACACGCGAAGAAAAATAACAAATTGTGTAATCCAAAAATCAAGAGACATATATAAATTGACAAGAGTTCTCAAAGATTCGCGTAGGGATTCGCGACGACGAGGCGCCACCGTCGTAAATTTGCACACGTCCATGAAGCTTCATCTATAATGTGCTCTTTGTTTCCCGTTTCTTTATTTCCTTTTGAAACCTCAGAGAAAGATAGAAAACAAGAAACAGACAGCAAAGAGCGCATTGTAGGCCATACTTGAAGGTTCACGAATGCCGCGAAAAAAATGCCGTGTGCATAAAAATCCGTATATAAACGAAACAAGATGCCGACAGAGTGACCACGAGTAGGAGATACGCGAGTCGTCAATCGACAATTAGGACACACCAACTCCACTTGTCTCTCTGGAGGGAAAAAGCAGAAAAAGCATAATTTTTCATCGGTTGCCTCGCTTGTCCGAACTCTTTGCTGGCGGACTGGAAATTTCGAGGAGGATTTCGCGGACGTTACTCGTTCTGACTCGGAGCTTGCCCGCTTCCTCGATCATCCTCGTTCCCGGAGGAATCGTTGCCCCGCTGCTCCGTTTCTATTCGGGAGACGCTTTCGGCCTCATTGGGATCGGGGCTCGTCCCGGCCCTTCGTCGCGTTCCTCTTGTGCCGCCTCTTCTTCGACTTCGTCTCGTCCTTCGACGTCTTCGGGACCTGCCTCGACGTCTTCGAGACCCGGCCCGACGTCTTCGGGTTGTGCGCTGTCTGCTGAGCTTTCGCTTACGAGCTCTGTATCTCTCCCTAGCCCGTCTACGCCTCTCCCTTATTCTCCTCCAATATCTCCTCCATTTTTTTCTGTGCTCCGGACAAGGCTCCATCACTCCGTCGCCCGCTTCATCCTCCACCGGTATCTGCCCGAGGTGGTCGCGACTGCACGTGTAATATCCTCTGCGAGCGCGGGGAAACGATCGTGTCATAATTCACGACGGTTCGGACGGAAGTTTTAATTAGTTGAGTTGATCGTGCGAATGTTAGCTCGGATCTAAAGTCCCTTCAACACGGGGGGGAATGTACAGGCTGTCTGACGCAAAATGCGCCGTACCTCGTAGATTAGGTCGAACTCGACTCAGAGTTCCTCTATCATTTCGCAAACAACCGCGTAGAATTTTGAGTCATTAATTCAAGGAGATCGGCGCGATATGGCGGACGAGAATTGCGATAACGACGTTTCCACGCAGAGAAATACACGAAAAATACTGTACTCGAATGAATGTTATTTGCTTCAAGTATTTCGCGGGTTTGTATATCCGCAGATCAATCGTAAACTCGTCATAAACGTCAAAGTTGTTCAAAATACACTCTGAGCTCTAATAGGTTTAGCATTTCAGTCAAGAACATTCAATTAATCAACATTGAGCCAATATTTTTCTGGACAGAGTTTTGTATTCTTGTAAAGAGAATAAATTTTTTTCTTGAATATATGTTAATGAAATTTTTTGGAATCTGTAATGAATATATTTCAGGGCTATTATCAAGAAAATATTCTCTGTTGAAGGCAACCATTATTTTAAAGAAGAAAAATTAACTCAGCAATCGCTTTTCTTGACGGTAGAAAGATATTTTTCTCTGTGTGCCGTCGTATGCTTGTAGATTACGTCAAACTGAAGAAAAAATCCTCTACCATTTCGCAAATAACCGCGTAGAATTTTGGTTGATTAATTAAAGAACATTGGCGCATGATCGTGTGTGCGATCATCCGCGGATCTTTTTCAGTTAATTGACAACTCAAAAATCGTCGCTGTCACAGCTCATCCGCCATATATTGCGTGTAATCAATTTCCTTTGATCAATAATTCAAAATTTCGCGATTGTTTGCAAAGTGGTAGAGGAAATTGTGTTCAGTTCGATCTAATTCACACGTACACGAGATGTATGGGTCAGACAACCTGTAGAGTGAAATCTGAGATCTTTGCTCGGATGTGCCTCACGTTAAATCAACCGGATATAACCCGCGCAGTTACCTCACCGGACGAAAATACCCGTTGATTGATCCGATCAAAACATTTTTTTACGAAATGGGCCACGTCGCTCGCTATCTTGGTTTAATCTGCTGCGCTTTATTTTTGAACCGTCGACTTTATCACTTGGCATTGATAAGCGAGTTTTTCGTTTCATACCATCAGGAAGAACAACATCGTAAATATGTCCGGTGTGTTACGCGTGTGACTCGTTTAGAGCGGCTCTCCGTGCCGAACGTTTACGAAACGCGCGAAGCCACGTGAGTCAGAGAAGAGCACAAAGTTACCCCAGAAAGAGAAAAGGAACAAGAGAGCAAGAGAGAAAGAGAAACAGAGAAAGAAAAGTCCTAATCCGGTTAAATATCATCAATAAAGAAGAAACAGGACGACGACTCGAACGCGTACCTATTCGTTTTGCGAAGGATCCCGTAGGATAAGCCGCGCTGCAAAACGAGCTGGACCTGCCGTCTGATGTCCTTTGCGGGCACGTCGTACTCTTGGGAAATATAGTTGCTAATTTCCCGCGACGACGAGCCCTGTACATCCTGCAGCCTGCGTATAGCGTCCACAACCAACGCCTCGATTTTTGGAGTTCGCCTCGCGGGCATGCCTACTGGGGATTTTGACGAGTTTTCCGAATTCTCTGCGCATGTGCACGAACACGATCGTTTATTCAATCTTCCCATCGGCCTGAGAATCTTTGTAGAAATGAAGCTATACCTGAAGCGTAGCAAAATCGCGTCTGTATTCCCTTTCAGAGAGCTCGTCTCATGACCCATCGGATGCAGGAAACGGCGCGACACGGGTAAATTTAAGTCGTCCTAAACCTCTGGTATTTCAGTGACTGGTGATTTTAATTCGACATCTCGCGGGACTTTCATTGATTTCATTCAACGAGGCGGTATCCAAGTAACGCGATCGCGGCGTCCTTGTTTCCTTGATTAGCTATCGGGAATCGATCGAGTTCGCGATCGATGCGATAAATTATGACTGCTGTTTTAATTGGGAAAATTTGAGGTTGGCGCGAAGTATTTATCGTTCCTCTATTCAATTCTCGGAGAAAATTTGGATTAGGTTAAGAGGAAAACAAAGTTCTCCTTGGATGAATATTGCTTTTGCTTGTAAAAATTATTTTAACAACAATATATAGAACTAAAGACCGAATTACTGATATTGAGTGCTAATTAATTCTCTTATTGTCATACATTTCTGTTAAGTTATTTTACTTGTTATTTAGTCTTATATTTTTATTGCTTAGGTTTGTTGGTTAGCTCTTAACCTTTGCGCTTTAATCTAATTATCTAAAAGTTATCAATCCTTTAAAATTGGACGACTGCGTTTTCAATTTTATTATTCGACAACACGGCAAACCTCAGAGTGTTGGACATTAATTAAATTAAGTTTTCTTTGACTGAAACAATCTTGGCTAACAGAATCGTCAGGTCAATGATCAAAATTAATTAAGATCGTCGTGGATAAAATCATAAATAATTTCATCGATTCACGAAATTAATCAAACTCTGCAATCGATTGTACACCGATTGATAATTGATTTCATCAATCGATTCAATTATTCGTGATTGCGTGTAGGACGAATAATTAATTTCGACGATTGATTTGCCGATTTGCCTAACATACTGACCAATTTCTGCTAATAATACATCACGCGATGAACATAGAAAGAAAACACTCTGTGAAAAACATGTAAAGTGTATCATAAATCTCTCAAGAGAGACACTTTCGTGCCGACGAGAGACATTCAGACAGCTCTGTGTTTCTTTGGCCGATGAAGGCACCATGTGACACTTTACTGGTTTCCCTTGAACTTCGTTCTTGCATATCTGGCGCGGCTCGTAATCGGCCTTATAATCAAAGTACGACGACGAGTCTTTCTCTCTCTCTCTCTCTCTTTCTCTCTCTTGGCGGTCGGATATATAAATTACGTATCCCATCGTATGTACGCTCGACGTGTCTGAAGTGTCGCGGATCCATCGGCGCGCGTAAATCAATAATCGCGTCGGCGTTCGTGCCGGGGTAACAGCTGGAGAAAGTCCCACGGAGCACGAGCGATAAATCACGCGTTAGCGAATTAACGCGTCCATAAATTCCACTGTTTCCGCACGATTTCGGCGTGTTACATACGATCGCCCTGATTCCCGCCGAGAGTTTCGGCGACTGCACCACGCCCCTAAGTCCACCGTACGCAACAGATTCTTGGCGAAGAGACCCGGCACTTCGCGGCCGCGCGACTTCATGCGCGACTTCGTCGTATTTATGGATAATCGCATGCGGCAGTGTAAAGCCGTTACACGCTATTTTAGGAAGAAAATGTTTTATAGATCGAAATGTCTATTTGTGGCGCCGCGCTTCCTCGCTTCCACGCGTCGCCGTTCTTTTTCTCTTCGCCGCGCTATCCCGCACAAAAATAAAACGGCACAAAATGGCACACCGGGAAAGCATGTGTATGTGTGCCGGACCGTGCCGACTTTGCGCCGTGTGCGACAGCGCCGGATTCTTTTCTTATGCCCCTGTAAATATATTAGGACCTTAACTTAGTTTCCGCCCGCAAATGTTAGATGGCAATGCAAACAGTTCTAGTAGTCATTACTAACGAAACAGGTAGTTTGTGATTAATTTCGACATTTCTCGATAACATTCAGTCAGCATACACAATTATTTTCCTAAACAACAATTTCTTTTGCTTTGTGAAAAATGGAACGCGATAAAGTGTTTTTTCGACATGTGCTTTTGCACTATTTT
>NW_022639485.1:1422066-1446983 GCF_010583005.1 Odontomachus brunneus | reverse complement strand
TCTCTCTCTCTCTCTCTCTCTCTCTCTCTCTCTCTCTCTCTCTCACTTAAATTTTAAATCTTAAGCCAGAAAAAGACGAAGAACAAGAAACAGGAAACAAAGAGCACGTTGTAGATCAGGCTTAAATCGAACTTTCGCGCCCACGAGGATCTCGCGCGCATCCTTTCGCGACCGCGGAACTTGCGTACGGATAATCAGTCAGATAGAAGTTGTGTCGGTCTTCTACACGGAGGAAGTGCGATAACAAAAAGACACGCAGTTCGCGTTTTATCACGCAAATCGACGGCGCTTATCGCCTTATCGCCCGGCGGTGTAACAGCTATGAGAACTGATAGATGGTACGCTTTATTAGACTTATTTATATTGCGAGCACATTCACGATTGTGCGCGCAGACCTGTCCGGGACGATCGACCGGTTTTTTAAGTATTTTCAATGAGATTAAGGCGGAATGATTTATCGTTGTATGTTATTAGCGATCAAGAGGACTGGATATGTGTCGAGCACGTGTTTACTTTACCGACATTTGCAGTGCTATTTGTACAGAGTGTGTCTCGGAAACCTGTCGATCTACCGTGTTTTCTCTGCCCACAGATTTTTCGGCGAAGTCGAAGACGATGATTTTTCTCGGTACGAGCTTGATGCGGAAATCAAATTTCTTCCCAGCCGCTTACTTGTCTCCGACACAGTTGAATTACGCAGTTCTGATTATTGAATTTTCATCGGAGACTTGATCGCGCAAAATTATTGGAACTGTGTCTCCGATTAAAATCCTCTCAGGCCCGTATAAATAGTCGTTACTTGAGGCCAGTGATTAGTCAAGTAAAATTTGGATAGTCTAAAATATCGCCAAGTCGGTTATCAAAGTCAACCAATCGTCATTTATGTGATCACGAATAATTTATTCGACTGGTTATTAATCGGTTATCAACATAGATTATTAATCAAGTTATATAAAATCAACTAGTTAGGATATAATCAATCAAAGCTTGATTAACAATTAATTTCACCAATCGATTAAATTATTCGAGGTTGCATTTATGACGATTAATTTATTTTTTACTTTTAACCACAATCAAATCACAATCAAACCACAATCAAATCACAATTTTAATCAATTAACGCATGACACTGCTTGAAACTTGTCTCAAGTGAGATACTCAGATCCGAAATTTGAATGAGATGCGGATTTTTCGCGTATATAAAATATGTGTCATTGCACATTTTCAATCGCGCGATTTAACTAATACTATACTATACTCGTGCCTGATTCCAAATTCAAATTTTTCTGGAGACAAGTTTGAAGTAATGATTCGTTTTGACAATCTCTTACATCGAAATAAAACTATTACCGAATGTGAAACTTATTTCGCAAGATTCTTCGATCCTCCGCAACCGCAAAACTGTTGCCACTTCGGTGCTGCTCTCTTATCGCGAGGACGAAGCCGATACAATACTTGTTCCAAGAATAAAAGGAAAATGGGACGAAGCTCGGTGTATGTGTGTGTGTGTATGTGTGCGTGTCTCACACGTGCTCTCGCACATATTTATCTTCCACATAGTTTCTGTGGTTTTACGGAGTAACGCGAAGCGGAAGGCGACCCGAGATGAAGAGATCCTTCGGCAAATGCCGTTAGCTCGGGTGCCTGCAGAGTGCAGCACGGATCGCGCATAGACTCTGCTGGCATCTGGTACTGCTTCGAGGGAATCGCGGTTCTGCCAAAAGCCTGTCATTGATACACGGCCGCAACGATAACGCAGGGACCGCCAATACCTGAGCGCGATAGCTCGCCGTCGCGCGGCCACGACACGCTCTCTCCCACATCTATCGATAATAATTATTCATCTATCGATAATAATTATTCGCTATTTATATACAGACTTGTCTGAAAGAATGAGAGGAAAAAAGGCAACACGAAATGTTGTTCTCTCGCGAATACTCTCTGACAGGAGCGACAAGTACTTATCGCGACGACAAAGGGAAACGAGAGAACGCAAGAAACGCGCAAGAAGTTACTTGATAAATTTTCACGACGGGACACGCACACACGTGGCCGCGAAGCGTTCACCCGCACGTGCAAGGGCACCGGACACGATCGCACACACGAGCGTCCCCGGACGATCGATGTGTCCGCGCGCTGTCACACGCGATAAGTGCACACACGGACGCACGTGTTCCCGTGCAAATGATGATTACTACCGGTGCGCCAATGCTGTGTGCTCGATAGCGACGAATGGCTTCGATCAAATTCGCCGCGTACTCGTGCAACGTGCGTGTAATGCCTTGACCACGTACTTAAAGGGTCACGTCACTCTGAGGCGCTAAAAAGAAATGTTACTAATTTTTCTTCGGTGCAACTATATATAAATTATGAATGATTTTCTTTGCTCACAATGTTTAGTGCATGGTTCGATGAAAATTTTGGTGAAAATGATTTCAAGAGATATCAAAAGATAGCCGAGGATGCTCCGCGAAGTTTCTTTGCTGAAACGCGCGCTGATGTCTCGAAAACTGATTATCCGACTGACTTCTAATTTGGCACGGATATTTTTAACAAGATTATCTGGGATGCAACGTAAGGATTTTGAGAAAAATAGAAGGTTGTGGAAATTACAGCAAATTGGAGGTAAAAATTTAATTTTAAATATTTATTATAAAAAATGGTGTATATAAAAAAAAAACAACGTTGTAACCTAAATAATCTTGTTAAGAATATGTGCCAAATTTAGAGGTAAGTTGGACTATTGCTTTTCGAGATATCGTATGCACCATCAGTGCGCGTTGCAGCAAAGGAACTTCTTGGGGCATCTTATAAGTCGATAATATTTCAATATTTTTTAAAATTATTTTCACAAAGTTTTCATCAAACTATATACTAAACATTGTAAATAAAGAAAACTGTTCATACTTTTTAGTTGCGTCGAAAAAAATTAATAATTTCTTCAGAAACGTCTCAGGGTGGAAGGATCCCTTGAGGGGAAGCCATACTTGAAAACTTTATTGACAGAATACTGACTTTTTTCTGCAAAGTTTATATTGCATTGGTTGCACAGAATTACAAACACTTTTATTGAAAGTACGTGCAATAATGAATTGGAGCTTGAGGCGTGACGAAAACGATAAAAAATTTTAAAACTTACATCTGGAGCTGTCAGATGACGTAAACAAACGTTTGTGTTTTTCTTTATATTTGCAATAAAAGGAAATGTTCAAGCGAATATTTGCGATCATTTCTGTGCGCAATTCGATTCTACAGACTTGAAATTGAAAGTGTATTTATTATTTTTCATATAATTTTATTAGCGCTTCTATAAGATGTAAATAAGCGTGGACTAAAACGCGACCAGTTTTAAGTGCCCAAAACATGTGAGAGTTAAAGACCAGAACGAGAAGAACATCCAGGCTCGGGTACACGTCTATGCATTGGCACTTTTACTTTAAATCCAAATTTTATCGTGATACCCAAAATTCAGACCGACGAGATCTCGATGCGTCGATAAGTGTGTCGAGTGTGCACCGACAGTCGTCATAGACCGGCGAATCCCGTGTTCTTCGAGCAGCACGTGGAATGGTAATCGACACGAGCGTTCATAAGCATTACCGTTCGAGCGGAACCGTTCGCGCAGAAGACTGGATTTTCGAAAAAGACACGGGAGTGACGGGAATCTTAACGCGAAGTGGAGAATAATTTTATCATGACGCACACACGTATACACATACACCTACACACACACACACACACACACGCCCGTCACGCGCACGCACACGTATATGTGCACGCGCGCGCTATTAATGTGCGTCCATTGTTAGCATTTTCGACCTTGCAGCACGCGAGAATGTACACGGGGAACAACGGGACGGTCAAGGAGAGCCTAGCGAATAATCAGCCGCGCGGGGGAAAAATGATTGCACTGCCTATGAATGAAAAGAAGGAAGCCATGAATTTCTGATTACCGTGCAGTTTGTAAACAGTGTTTCGCAGCGGAGATCACGAATAACGACGCGTCCGCTGTGGACAGGCGGAGGAACCTTACCATAATCGTCCCGTCACTTCCTGATGGCGTATGCCGACAACTTTTATGAGAACGTCGCGCCGGTGGCGGGCTCTCTCTCTCTCTCTTTCTCGAGGAGGCTGAGAAAAATCGCATTTGCAGAATCGCGCGATAAGCCGGACGTTTATCGTCCGACGTCCGGCGGTTGAAGGATACAACAGCGTTGACCTCGCGTTTCCCGAATAATCGTGTCAAGCTACGATCGTCGTGACGTTAAACGTCCGATGATTAGGGGAGAGCGGATTAAGTTGGCCCAAGGATTACGTTGGCTGTACGTTTCGTTGATACATTCACTTTTCGCGAGAGACAGTGAAAAAGGAATTGCGGAATGTTTCTTTCGGAACATAGAAAAAGTACTTATATTCCGAAAAGAACACTTCGCGATTTCTTCTTCACTGTTTGTTTTACAGACACATATGCAAAACGCGTGGCCGACCCTTCGGGCCAATCTGATTCGGTCTTCTCTAATACAAAATCTAACGTCAGTAAGGTCTATCTTGCTAAGGCACACAGTGAATTTTTTAATAACACATTTCGGCTTTTAAAATATCGCACTGTTGTTTCAAAAGCGATACACTCGAGAAATGTAATTTTCGAGTTGTCAACATGAAGTTAGGGTAAACATATCAGGGCAACGAACCGAAAGTGACAAAAATGAAGTTTGATCATATTTCTAAGAGTATATTCCTTTTGCCGATATTGTTCGATTAGTCGATAATTTTCTGTCAAGTTGAAGAATAGTTGTTCCCTTTTCTCCTGGGAAACTTAATTGTTCGACTTGCATCACTTTCGAAGCAAGAGTGCAATATAAATAGCACATATGAAATGAAAGGACAATACGTTACTGCAGAATATCGATCTACTACTTGGAGATTTCACGAAACTCCACAGTGATCTCTTACTATAAAATTCTCTCAGTATATCAATGCGGACCAAGGAGAGACGCGGAAAGATTCCCAGCGCGAGACGAGCGCGTCGGAGCGCCGACGACGACGTCTTCGTTCGCGGGCGTTATTGTTCGCGAGGAGGAGCGAACTTTCTCTCTGTTTTCTGAAATTCAGAGAATCCCCGGGGTGCGTTGCCCCGGAGACGGTTATTAAGAACGACGCGCGAGTAAGGCGAGTGAGCGTGCGAGGATTCAGAGCGTAATCCTCGCGCGCCTCTTACGAAGTTATTATTGCTGCGAGGATGAATCTGTAATATCGAAGCGAGCCGACTCGACTCGGCGCGACTCGACGCGGCACGGCCGAGCGAAAGTGCCTCGGCCGCATAAATGTCGGGCCGACTCCGGGCACCGAGAAGGTGGCTTTAACGAATGTGGAGAGATCGGTGAACCGGAAGCGAAAGGCGCGCAGCTTCATGATTCGTTTGGTACGACGTGTACGCGCGGGATCGTCCGTCTCTCCCGTCTTTAACGCTTCGCGGAACTAGAAATCCGTTTTTCACGCTCAAATCGCCGCCGCCAACGACTTTGTTCATGCGTTTCTGTACGCGCGACGCGCGCGCGAATTTTCCCTTTTTGCTCGCGGCGAAAGAGTGGCGACGGTCCGTAGAATGCGAAGTAGATTCGCATAGAACGCGAACGGACGAGGCATCATTCGTCCGTCTTTGGGAACGCGAGGAGCGTTCTGCTGAACAATCTGGTCATGATGATAATCAACCCTTTGAGTTCCAAGGGCCCAACTTGGCTTTGAAGATTTCAGCATTCTGCTCCGCCAACTCGGGATTGATAGTAATAATAAAAGTCCACTACATTTCATTCGTTATAAACACGGAGCCGAGATAACGTGCAAATTGCGAAACTTACTGAATGTGCAATGAAATAAGAAATGAAAGGTGTTCAAAAGCAAACTTGTTTTTCTAAGAATTATCCCAATTTCTTCAGTCGTTATTCCGACATCCCTTAGTAGAAAACTTCCGAAAAAAGTAATGCGCCGGAATTATTCTAACACGCATGTGGAATAGCGGAACCCTTGCGCGAAGAGAATATTATAATAAAAATTATGATTAAATTTTTATAATTATACAGAATTATACGGAATTTGTATGCATTTGTTTAAAAATGTTAGGCGCATTTCCAATTAATGGAGAACATTTCTAGGATCTTTTATAAACAGAAAATAACAAATATTTGTCTACCACGTCTAGGAAAGTTATGAAGATTGGGATTTATAATAGATTGTTAAAATAGTTATGAATTATGAAATATTTTTAAGTTTTGTATTCTTAATGTCTTTAAAATATTATCAATTGCACATGTATATTTTGAGAGGTGATTCACAAATGTAGAGAAATTTATTTCTTTTATTTTTATATACACCTAATATATGAATCTGGTGGACAAATATGTGTTATCTTCCGTTTCTAGAAGTTTCCAGAAACAGTTTCCAATAATTATTTAAGATTCCGCCAATAAATCGAAAATGGTCTATTTTTAACATCTTACTTTGCTATTTTTGTAATAAGTTGTTCAATTTCAATATATAGTCAAACTTTACAAAAAAAACTGTAAAATAAAATATAATTTTTATGTGAATTTTACTACAATATTTAGAAGTCACCCTTCCGTATCTCAAGAATTTATTTCAAAAAATTACGTGCTTACTGTTGATAAATCGATACTTATCATTTTAATTTCTTTTCAATCTTCTTTTCATTTTCTTTCTGAGATTTTTATTCTAGTTTCTTTCCCGACTCAATTCCTTTTTTTGGCATTTATAAGTAAGCAACCAACGTGCAAAGATCGCGGAAAAATCTGCAAAGGATAGCTCGAGTTGATTCGACTGCGATTTCCATGCGATTTCCCGCGTGTACCGTTTCTCGAACGTCGGGGTGATTAATTGGAGTAATCTCACCGTGTGCGCGTAATTTCTCAGCATTTCCATCGGTTAGCGTTGGCACTCATCACGAGAAATAATGGCCTCCACGTGTCGATTAAAAGTTAATTGCTACGTTACGCTCGCGGTATCGCGCGACCTTCGGCACTGTCGAGAGCCGGACGCGGATGTTTCCAGGTAGGGGCTCGCTGGCGAATCGCCGCGCGGAGGAGCGCGTCTTCGCGTGCGTGTGCTCGCGATTTCCGCACGCGCAAAGACGGGGCGAGATCGGGCAACGACGGAGACGCGTGATTCCGGGAGCCGGTAAAAATTGGAAACGCGATATAAATGGAACGTGACCTCCAAGTACCGTATAACTCGGAAATAGCCGGGATGCTTTCCGAAGACTCGCTGTCGGAAACGGGCGCCCACGTGCGCTCTCGTTCGATGCAGCGGCGATTCACGTGGCGCAACACGTGAGCAGGCAGCAGGAGCAGCAGCAGCAGCAGCAGCGGTGGCGGCAGCAGCCACCACGACGCGGGAGTTCCCGTGACGAGGGTAGCTTCGCGGTTGACGATAGCGCTGGTGGGGCTTGTTAAATGCGAAGCGAAAGAGAGGGTGCTCTCGCTGCCGCTCGCGTTGCCGTCGTCGCCTCTCAGCGAGTGCTTTGCGCAATTATTACAGCTTTATTACAGCCAGAATAGAGAGAAGAAGATAAGGGAGACGGAGGAGGAAGAGACGGGGATGTTCGAGCGCGTCGCGTTTCCAGGTTCGATCGCCCCGGCGAAAATTATTATGCGCAGCGCGTTATCGATCAGCCGGCCGCCGAATGCGAAGGTCAGCCACGTTCCCGAGCGAATTAGGTCTCCGAGGACCGGCTCGATCAACGTCAGTCGACTCTAACAAGTAATCTTCACCGAATGACACACGCCGATCTTACCTTCTGTAGTTTGATACAGTACCGCGAAAAATGATTATTTACGCAAAGAAAATGAAGTAAACATCAATTTCATCGCTTATAATATACTACTACATCAATTCATATTTTAACGATACTATAAAATATTTCACAAACTACACATATTAGAAAAAAATGTCAACATCTTGAAAGAAAAATTCAGGCAAAAATTTCTTGAGAAGTATATAAGATGATGGCTTATATTTGACTATGAGACCTCCTATCAGAGTCTTTTCAAAGTTGAGAGTCTCGCGGTCATCATCTTACATACCCATTACAACCAAAAAACTTTTGTCTGAACATTTTTTCAACAATTTGTTGAACAATGTTTATTTGTAAAATATTTTATAGCGTCATTGAAATGGGACATCTTGTACAAGCGCTGAAATAGATATTGGGCTAATGTTTTTTACATAAATAATTATCTTTTAGTATTTTTTTTTCTTTCTTTAGGTCAATGTCAAATGTGATAATAAGAAATGTAATAAGTGAATAAACAATGTAGGAATTCTATGATTTAATCAATCTTCAGTCGCAATTATTCGCTCCCGTGATAATTTGCAGGCGGAATAAATGAATATATAATAATGATAATGTCAACTTTTATGCGATCGATGCATAGGCGATGATTTTTTACTTAAAAGAAATAAAAAAAAATATACGGCAAGGCATTAGCAAGAATGCTGTCCCAATTTGGTTAATATAAAAGTAACAAAATAAAGATGCAAAAATCAAAATTGAAGATGAAATTAAGTCTGACAAGAGTAATATAAAAAATAAATCGCCTTTCAAAGTCTCAAAGGCTCTAAAAAATATGAAATAATGTTGATTCGATATTTCTATATGCCTATAATCCTCTTCTAATACTCTAATGACACCGCAAATCGGCACGAAAACATGACTGATTGAATAAATAATCATACTCTTTTTTTATCATTAATTTTTTTACGTTTATAATTAATTGTCTACCTAATTTGTTTTCTTTTCGCGACAGCTTCTAATATCGTTATAATATTAAGATAGAGGATCAAAGGTACATAAAGATATCAAGTCAAAACAATTTCACACATTTTAGAACTCTTGGGCTCTTTGAACTCTTATTTTTGTTAAAGTGTTTCTTATTTCGTACTTCTTAATTATTTATTCTCTAAATTTCCTTTTGAAGTCGAATAAAAAAAAGTTCTTTTTTTAAGTTCACTAGAAACAAGAAAGTTTTGTACTTCCAGATATTTCCGGATTTTCAAGAAAGTAATACAGTTATCCGGTCTCCAAAGATTCCCTGAACAAACTCCAGTAATGACACTAAGCTGAAGAGCAAATAGATAACATACTAAACAATTTTACAAAAAGTTTTGTCTCAATATCTCCAACGGTTCCCGAGTTATAAGAGGGAACATACACACAGGACAAACTGAGAACCTCTTTTCTTTAAAATCGATCTCAAACAAAATAATTCAGAGTGCAAAGAGTACCTTAATAACCGTTACAGTGAATGCATTATAGTGACGCAAGGAAATCCGAAAATATCTGTTTGCATGATGCAAAAGGGATGCAAAGTCACGGTTAAAATTGTGATCTGCGAATCTTTCTCGATTCCTTCGCTCATCTAGACGGCACGTCGCGACCGCATGGTGGAGTCCTTCTCGCGGCGATAATTGCGATAAAAGCGACGAAAGAGGCCGCGCTAGGATTATCTCATGCGTGGCGGCCGGACAATTTATATTTTAATCGTTCTGCCGCGCGCGCGACGAGCAGCTTTTATCTGTCGCATGGCAGGCGATGGCCCGTCCGACCCATCTGCCTCAATCATCGATCGGAGGAGAAACAAACGCGGCATCACGCACGACAGAGTCGGTCCGATCTCCAGCTTTCTCTCTTTCTCCCTCTCTCTCTCTCTCTCTCTCTCTCTCTTTCTCTCTCTCTCTCTCAACATACATACACACAGCGTCGGCTGTCTACCGGAATACGCGCGGTCGTCGCTCGGCCGGAAAATACAAAGGGATGTGCGCACGACGTCCGCAGGTCGTGCTGCTGCTGCTGCTGCTGTTGCTGGCTGCTGCACTTGATGGACCGAGTCGGTCATGAGCGAGGAGAAGAACTCGCGCAAGGTAAAGCTGCCCGACGGTACGGACAGCTCATAATAAACACCCCGCGGACGAGACTCTTGCACCCTCCTCCGATTTAACGCTGAATTCGATTCTCACGTCTCGGTGTAACGTTGCGCACGCGATCTCGACACGAAATGCGAACCGATATCGACCGCGTGGATACGCGAAATGCGAAGAGCTGTCGACCGATTTCCCTGTACGGGAAAGAAAGTCTTGGTTGGATTAACCAAATGTGTCCGGTGAAATACGAACGGGCTGGAATTCCGGTTGAAGTTAACAGGATTGTGTTCAAGTTAACAAGATTTCTGGCTTTCTGGTAATTTAAATAGAATTGGTATCTTCACAACTTTTTGGTCCGTTTACATTTCACCGGAAATGATGTTGGTCAAACTAAACGTCTTTTCCGTGCACATCGTGAAAATTTCACGTAATTTTCAGGCAAGATTTAAGGCAAGTTCCCTTGACTTTTCTTTCTTCTCTTTTCTTAATCTCACACTATCAATGTTAGTTATTTAAATTCACATTTGGAGTAATAATTTAATAAAACAAAAATGGTATCGCTTTATTTTTCTGCTGTAAAAAGCATATTAAAAACGTCCAGATAGGTTACAAGTAAAAAAGCAATTAACGAAGTCAAAATAACTCTACACATTAACGATAATGGAACAATTATTACTATTAGCATGAGATAGTCTAGAATTAACTTTTCGAATGCTATGGATATATGCATGGAAAAAAATTTAATCAGATTAACTAAATATTTAGTGAAGTATAAACGAACTAAAAAAAAATCCGGCTAATTTCTCTCTTCCAATTTTAATATTCTGGTTTATTCATGTTTCACCTGACATTTAGTTAATCCAACCAAACTATTTTGTGCCTGATATTTTTTAGCAACGGTAATAAATGAAATTTTATTTGTCATCGGTCTATTGTTCTCGATTTATCAAGAAATGAGTTCTTTTATCGATTAAAAATATTTCGTCTTCAGCTCCGAAGTGCTCTCATAGGATTCAAAGGACTAACGTCGACTTTCAAATATTTATCTGTTGCTTCGATTAGGATCTCATGTAAAGGTCGTTTCAAGTGAGCGGCAAAACAATGCGATTCGGTTCGCGCGATGCAGATGCACGCGATGTCGAGTCGAAAGAACGAGACGAGAGAGGTGAGAGATCGTCGGACGGGAGAAATTCCGGTGAGACCGGGCGACGTATGGACGAACGTGCGGGGAGTACGTTGACCTGGAATGACCTGACCTGCGACAACCCAACGTGTCCGACGATAAACTGTCGTATATCAAAGTAATCTCATGCGCGGATCATCGGGTCCGGTGTATGGCTACGTTACGCAGCGCCGCGCACCACTTTTACGTAAATGGAAGCACGCGCCTCGCCTGCATGTACCGCGTCTAAGTAATTCGATGACGCTATCTGTCTGTTCACCTCACTCTTCGACACATCGATTCTATCGGTAATGGCGCGTTTGCCGGCCGGTCGCGCTCTTATTTCATCATTCGCGAATTTCTTTTTCGAAAATCTCGACTTCGACGCCATCACACTGTCCAAGAGAGTCGACCTCTCTCCGGATTTATTGACACACACGTTTGCATGTGTCCAATTTTGGTTAATTAAAAAATTAAACATTCACCACAAAATCTCGTGAAAAAAGGAAGATCTTGTCGCATGATTGACAGATGTTCCATTTACGTATCTTTAAAATTAAATCGTTTGCTTCTAAAGTGCGAGAATATGGTCAATAAGAGCGAATGTTAGTGCGAATAATTCAAACTCTGGGAGGACTAACTCCAGTATTCAATAGTCTTAATTATTAATTGCACATTTATTTTTCGATTTTTTAAATATTTTAATAAATCCGTCCCTGCATTGAGAGGAAAAAATTGTCGTTCTAATTAAAAATTATTTTTCGCCCCGACCACATTTTTTAATTGTTCTAACACGAAAATAGCAGTACATGTACATAAGGTTATCACTAACGTTACAGGAATTAAATTAAAAAAAAATAGTTTTCTCCACAGTAATTTATAGTAATTATTTCTTTATATGATTATAATTACAAATACCAAACATTTTTTCTCGGTGTAAAGAGATCAGATGGTGGATTTAGAGACTCTTGTCGTCTTTTCTTTCGTGCTCAACTATTCGATAAAAACTCTCAATTCGTGTAGAAAAAAAGATTTGCTAATTTAACAAAAGACCAATGCTCAAAATGTAACAAACGGTTTGTTGATATGAGACAGCAAATGATGATGGGAACAAATGATTTGTTACTTTCAATTGCGGCTTTAAGCCACACTTCTATAATAGAGACATAACTGATCTAATCTAACCTAAATAGACGAGAACAAATGCGATTTATATCTCAGGCAATAGCTGCGTTCAGCAGAGAAAGTTGCTTTGCAACTGTTGTAAAATTCGTGAACCTTACTAGTATACGCTCTTAATCTTGGCTGCATCTAGTAGCATATATCAATCAAATAAAAAAATTTATAAATTTTACAATAGCTGTAAAGCAGCTTTCTCTGCTGAACTCAGCTAAAGTATGTTTGTTGAAGTGACAAATGATGAGAAATGATTCGCAACGGTGACTGTTCGGCCTGTCTCCCTAGCGATCGTCAAACAGCGAAGGCGAGCTTTTGTTCCGATAACTAAGGGATTTTTCTCAATGTAAGAATACGGGCGATCATCATATTCGTTTGTTTCTCACTCGGATCGTAACGATCCCGCGACGAAAGAGGACGGCAGAAGCTCTTATTCCGGTGCTGCCATACCTCGCCGTCGACTTGGAATTAACCGGAGCGCTTTCCCAGAAATACCCGGGCGAACACGTGACCGGGAAACGTGCCTGCCGGTGCACGTGGAGCACAGGTACATCCCCCGACTATCGGCCGCCACGACGCGCCTCGTGCCTTCAACCCTCTTTCGTTCTCGGCGGAGAAGAGGCTTCCGCTCCTCTCAGTCAACGCCGAGTCTCTTCTCGAGCCGCGTGCGTGCATGCGTGAGAGTGCGCGAGTGCGCGTGTGTCTATCTGTCTGCCTGTCCGTCGTCGCGAAAATCGTTCGGACGTCATCGCGCGATGCACCGTGAGAGTTTCTGCGCCACGGGCCGGGCCGAGCGGACGTGCGCGTGAATTCGCCGATCCGCGCTATGGAACCCATAGTCGCGCTTCTTCCCCGGGATCGCGATTACGTTGCCGTCGGATCGATTCGGCGACGCGCGTGATGGATCCGCGCGATCGCATCAAGCCCGCCGGATTGTTATTCGCGTAGTAACACGCCGGGCGAGCCGCGGCTCGCGCGCCGAGAAACCGCGCGAGATCGATCGTGGCGGCCGGAGGCTTCCTTCCACTCTCGCGAGGATAATCGACAGTTACGGCGGAACGTAACGCTTGCTCCCTCATGATCGTGATTTTCCGCGACCTGCTCATTTTTATCCCCGTAATACATCCGACTCGCCTCTTTTTTTCGTCGCGAGCGGCCACATATCGCTCGCCGATGCGGAGAAGAAGGTTTTCTAGCTCCTGTGCCGGACTACCGCCGCGAACGGCGTTATTTGCGCGCTCTTGGGTTCTCCTGCTCGTTACTTTTCACATCGGAGCTTCGCGCGAGCTCGTCAACCGATTTCCTTTCAATTTCACGTTGCTGCGTTACTGTGACAAACACGGGAAGCGATTGAGAATCTTTCATGACAATAAACTGCATCGACTTTCCGATATTTTTTTTTTCATTGATCTGATCTCTCTTCTTCTTTGCATAATATGAACCTCTCTAGTGGTAATTTAAAATCACTGCGCGGCTCACCCCAGAGAGAGAACTTTTCTCTTAATATCTATATATAATCCATTAATTTTTATAATAATATTTGATATTTTACCATGAACATTTTCCCTTATATTAATTCTTTTTTGTATTAATTATATTAACCAAATGTCACTAAAAAAGACAATTTTTAATTTAAGTTTTTCTAAGATGTTATATTTACAAATTAATTTTAGCAAAATAAATTGATTTGAAACCTGAGCTTTCTCGAGCTTTCTATCCATGACAGAATCGCGACGAAAAAATATTGGCGCACCAAGTAGGTCTTATGTATGCCACGAGTGGCATCATGCATCTACAAAGTTTTATTTTTTCGGATTTTCCGTGATTCCGTGCATATTCAATAAACAAAATCCTAAAAGTAACTTTACTTTGTCTATCGTTGTATGTGGAGAAATACGCTACATTTATACTTGCAAGATCGAATGAATTACGGAGGATATATTGATATAATCATTAACACGAGGAATTAAGGAGGAAGCTTCTTTCAGCCCGTTAATTTTTGTGCGTCGCCTGCAGAACTCACGAATATTTTAATGTCAATCCACGAAGTTATGTGTGAAAAATCGACAAAAATGAAACACATCTCCTAATCCGTGACTGATGAACTTTGAAAAATTACAAGTGCATCGCGGAAGGAAAAGCTGTAACTACGACCCAAATTACAAAAGCCATTCGTCGTTAAATTTTCAGTAACCACACACAGAAAAATATCTGCTGCTAAGAAAAGCGTTTGTTTAATTTACTTTTCTTCTTTTGAGTAATAGTTAATACATATATAATATTTAAAACATAATAGTTAATATAAAAATAGTCTATATATATTTATATATATATATATATATATATATAAGTTCTCTATATATATATATATATAATATATATATATATATATATATATATATATATACATATATATCTTTACAATATAGTTTTTTTCTTGATAATAGTCTTGAAGTGTACTCATTGCAAATTTGAGGAAAGCTCATTATCATGTATTCAAAAAAAGTTGTTCTCTTTATAAAATTATAAGACCTTGATGAAAAAGAAAAATTGGTTCAATCTATCAATCAAGCCGAATTTTGATCTTGATTTAATATTTTAATTGAAATGCTAAGCTTACTAAGATTCAAAGTGTCTTTTGAATAATCTGATGCCTACGATGAACTTACGGTAGAATTGCGAAAGCACAAACTCTTGCGAAATATTTGAAATCAGTAACATTGACTTGAGTGCAGTATGTATCTTTCTGTGTGCAGTTGTATCGTGACGCGATCGTGAAGCTAATACAGAATTGCGCAAGGAAGAAAATCATGAACGATTAAAGACAAACAGTGCGATTCATACGATCGATGTAAAAGGACTGGTCCACGCTTGCCGTGAATAAAAGTGAGCTAGAGACGTGCGTCATCCTTCACTTCTATCAAAGTTACAATGAAATGACAACAGGTGATCGAGCGAAGAGCCGCGACCAGATATGGCGCCAACCCGTTCTTGAGTAACCCCGCGCTCAGGAAACTGTCAGCAAATCGCGCATCCCGCGAGAGGGGGAGAGAGAGAAACAGAGAGAGAGCGAAAGAGAGAGAGAAAAAGGAAGAAGCAACGAAACAAGAAGGCGCTCCGTCAAATCTAGAAATGGATTCTTGCGGCTGGGGCGCCCGAATGGCGAACGAAGAAGGGGCCGAGGAGATGGCTGCGGACACGGCCACCTCTTGGCAGCAGCAGTGTTACACCTGGTGCGCGCCGTACTCGCATCCGCATCCACACCCCCACCATCACCACCACCACCCGCATCATCCCCGTCAGTACCAGGGTAGCCAGTATCAGCAGCTACCGGCCAGCGCCTCCGCCGTCAACGCTTCCACCCACTACTCGTCCTCCCAGCAGCATCATCTGCAGCTGCAGAGCAGCGCCCAGCTGCCGCCGTTGGACCAACAGCAGCATCTTCACCCTGTGAGGGGGCAGGAGCCGCTCAGGAGAGCGGTTCCTTATGACGGACCAGGTACCCGACGCGCCTGTCGTGCGCGCGTCAATCTTCACGATTATCGATCCGTCGCGAACACGAGCGCGCGGAACGGTCGCGGAGTACGAGACATGGTCGATTAATCGCGGCGATCCATAAAAATGAGCTCCCGGGTAGGATACTCGTATCCAACTGAAGACGCTGCCGGAGCTACTGTTAATTTTATTTCTTGTACATTTTTGTTGCACTTGTTGATGATAGGAGTGAGAACATTAAAACGCTATAAACTGCCCGTGAAACTCAAAGTGGGCCAAAATGAAAAAAATATGACCTAAATATTTTTTGTACTTCTACATTTGTGCCAAATTAGAAAGAAATCGGAGTGTACCTTTTGGGTAGGTTTACTTGTAAGACTCATATTAATAGTCGTTACTTGAAACTCCTCTCAAATGAGACGCTCAGATTTGAGTCGAATGAGGGTTTTTCAGTTGAATCGTGATTACGGATGTAATGTCGCATGTATCACATAACTCAACTGAGAAAACTCGGATTTAATTCCGAGTAAAAATCTGAGTATCTCACGTGAGATATATTTCAAGTAACGATTATTAATACAGACCTAAGAGAATTGTCGAGTTTCTATTGTCGATTGTCTCGCGATGCTTATGAAAGTCTGTTTGGACGATTTCATCAATCGGCAAAATTATATTCGTGCTTTTATATATGACCATTAATCAATTTCGATTATTGATCTGCCCATTATTTCAGTCAAAGAAAATTTTAATCGATTAATACGCAACACTGCTGTAGAGACCGACGGTGTGGTCGGTCTCTTCACGAATCAGCGATTCGATTCCGCGCGGCGGAGACTCATTACATTACAGGCGATCCCGGACTTAGCTTCCGGATTTTCTAAATTACTCTGCCCCGGAGGATTTCCGCGGACGAAACTGCGCGATGGTGCTCCGCTCGATTCGGACGTCACGCGACGTCAATCGCCGAATGAATCGGTCCTCTGTCGGGTTTCATATACTATCGAGCTTAGAGCCTTCACTGCGCGCATCCCCATTATATCACGTTGATTATAGTGCCATCTTCTTATTATATATCCCGCGGCGCTGCTGCACCCCGGAGACTCGCGTTTCGCGACTTTCGTGATCCCTTTTATCGACGACACGAAGAGAGCGGCCTAAGGAGACGAGGTGGCCGCCTAAAATCTAGGTTGTCGGGAGAAAGGACTCTCGATATTCGGTTTCTGGCAAAACTAATGTTCGCACGTCGCTATTGGCGACGCGACACGGGTTATATCGCCGTGCTGGCTGCCTCTTCTCCCGACGACGTTGCTCGAGATGATCCAATTTGCCGCGGACGCGATAGCGAACGATTATAATAATGAAAGCCCTATAGCTGCAAGCGGGGAAAATGTATCGTCGTGAAACACGGCGGTAGAAAAGCATGAAATAGAACCGCGCGATGCAATCCGAGGCACGAATTGTACCTCGCAATTGTGATGGTTATTATTATTATTAATATTTCATATATCTATGACTATTATTTCATCACATCGTGAAAATATCATATTATTATTATTCTTATTATCATTATTATTATTTTACTGAACACTTGCCGCAGAATTAATATATAGAGCGTCTGACAATTCGTGACACACCCATTGCATGTACAGATAAAACTCATCAAATTGAACACAAAATTTCTCTACCATTTCGCGTAAAATTTTGAATTATTAATTAAAGAAGATTGGTACATGATTGCACACGATAATACATCAATTTTCTTTGATTAATAACTAAGAATCTACACGGTTATTTACAAAATGATGAAAGACTATTGTTTCATTTGATCAGGTACAAGCACATGTCGCTAATCTTACTAAAATTTCACGTGGTTGTTTGCAAAATGATTGAATTCGAGTGATTTTTATAGAGTGAACTCTGCGCTTTGAATCAACGAATAGAATATTTTCGATAAAACGAAAGAGAATATTTTCTCTCGTAATTGAAGAGTGAATCTGAAATATTTCGTCGTCTCAAGAACATATTCGTTCTAATTGATCGAGACGAGCCACTCATGGAGTCAGAATCCACTCTAGTCTTGAGTGAAACGTTCACTCTTACAATTTTAAGTGGCAATATCCTCACTATCGCTTCGAGCAAAAATACTGTCACTTTTCACTCGTTTTGAGTGAGATTTCACCTTAAAAAAATTTAGAAAATACATTTTAATCAAGTAATATATACTGCTTTCAATGGGCGAAATCATAGTTGAAAGCTATTTGTATAAGTTAACAAAATGTTACATATTTTTCGGAAATAGGAGGTTAAACGCGACTTAATAACGCGTCGGCGGGTTAGACGTCCCTGTATCGTCGCGTAACCCAGTTGGCGCGTCAGGACGACGAAGACGTCGAATGCAATTTTTCCGGAAACGCGCGTTTGCGTAACGCGACGAAGAAAGGGATTTGTCTGTTCGTGTATTACCGCGAAAGCCCTCGCGAAGGGACAAGGCGGCGGGAAAGTCGCCCGCGCAACCATCGGTAAATGGTGCGCTGAATTATTCATGGGAATCTGTTGCTTCTATCTAAACGGCTCTCTCTCTCTCTCTCTCTCGTCCTCGCTCTCGTGCCGCGGATTTGCTTAGATGAGATATATATTAGAGAAATAAATCAGTTTCTATTGAATGATGTAGAATTAAAGGAATCGAAACATTCTTGAAACTAATCGTCTCTCCGCGATGTGAAGAAAACGTGATTAAAGGGAGTGAAATTTTGATGGAATTTTAGTTGACTAGAAGTGTAACTAGTTTAACCTGAATCAAAAGCTAACTAATACAGAATGAATTAAATTTTTTAACTCGTTATTGAATCATTGGTTGAATTTTGTACCGAAATATATTGGGTTGGTGCAAAAGATTTATTATTTTGTTTTATTAATTTCTCGTAAGAAATTTGAATATTAAAACAAGAATAGGAAGTTTTCATTAGGTGTTCAAAAAATACTGCTTATTTTATTTGTGAAAATTATTAATCTTTGAAAACTGGATAATTTCATTTCCTATTTTATTTGACAAACGTGACGAACTTTTAAAATTAACTTAATACAAGTAGTTACTTAGTTTTGTTACTCAGTCGTTGGCTGCACGGAGATAATTTTATAAGAAAAATTATTGTGGAATTTTATAACCAAGGAATAGATTAACATTCTGCAATAATTGATTATTTTTCCATTTCCTGTGTGCTACATATATTTATGAACTGAAATATGCTATTAAAAAATTTGCTGTTTTTAGCGAAATCTATTTACTAGGTTTCTTGGAGAGATAGATCTTATTGTCAGTTTATTCTTGCACTACTACTTGCATTGATAGAAGAAAATATATAAAAAATAAGAAATATTTATTCAATGTTTACTAATAACATATTTACTTGTACTAATATATACATATTTTTATACTGAGAAAACATTTCTTCCCAATGAAAGTATGTTTTCCTAAAACCATTGCTTTTCATGAAAGCAATTAAAAGTTATTTTATAAAAATCGCTATTTCATAAAAATCTGAAAGGAACAGAAATGAGCGTCGTTTTATTACCTGGCAACTACGATTTTTTCATAGTTTATATAATTATTTTATGATTAATTAATTTCTGATCTGATACATAACTGTAACTTCTTTTATCTAACCGTCGGCTAACTTGCTTATCTAGCGTTAAATTATCGACAAGTAACAAGTTAGTACAAGAATATACTACTTTGTAGGCTTTTACTGGCTAATTTCACGAAAGGACGATATTCGCAGGACGAATCGGGGGCCACGTCCTGACACGCGAACGAGACCAGACGGAACGTCGGCGGAACGGTGCGAACGACAACTGTACTGACGCGCACGATTCTTCTCGCGGAGATGACGCATTGCGGTGACATCATTATATAAAGCTGCACGTATATACGCACCGTAATTACATTTCTTTGTTGGCGTTTTCCGAGACAATCGCGCATTTTGTACTTAGCGCATCATTTATTCATGATATTCTCACATAAATATTTATTGTCTATTGCGTCCAATCATCGCCTACCTGATGAAACGTAAACCTCTTCGGTCTTCGGATACAGGAGCGGACCGCGGTGACTTCGCGCGGTTCCAGGCAAGCACGCGAAAGTGAAATGTCTCTCCTTTTACTTCATTAATATGTATTTAACTTGAACCGACCGCAGTATTTCGCGCGACGACGCTCGGTCGCTTGTGTCAGAAAGTCGGAGAGTTCTTCGTCGTCTTTTCGCGCAGACTCGCACCTCCGCTACGGTTCCCTCGATTTTTCGAAGTTGTGCGGTTTGGGACACGATTGCGTAACCGCCGCATCACTCGCCGGGCTTTCATTGTCGGGGGAAGTCTTCGCGCGGATGTACCGTGACGATCGTGTTTATCCGAGAAAAGCGACTGCAAATGGAAATTACTGTTACGCGCGGCGTGCACGCTCGCGGCGCTATTTTCTCTCCAGCTCGTAGACGCATTCGAGGTAATCTCGATATCGAAATAAACAACAACGTCCATCACGCGGGACGCGACGTTACACGGAAACTGTATCTAATCGCGCGCGAGATTTCCATGGACAAAGTGGTTCTTCTCGCCGAGCCGCTTCTTCTCCCGCGCCAGCTCACTTTTATGTCACCCCCGTTTTATTCAAATCGCGCTTTGTCCAGTGGATTTCGGAGAGTACGAGGGAATCACTTCGCCATCCTTCGCGAGTAGACCGCGGTCCATTGTCGTAAAAACTCTCTTTCGCTTTCCCGACTGCACGGAGAGAATATAGTTTTTTTTCACATAAATTCTTTTCAATTTGACAAGATTTTTACACTGAGAAAAAATAAGAAATAAATAATATTTTTTATAATAAATTAAAAATAAAAGGGTGCTTGAAAATTTATTTGTGGAATATACAGTTTATTTCTGTGGAATAAGATTTACTTCTGTGTGAATAAATTTTATATCCCACAAGTAAATTTTCAAACATTTTTTCTCGGAGTAGCAGTGTAAAAATAGTCAGTAAGATCTATCTTGCTAAAAAACATAATAAACATCACTAGAAATCTAACAAATATTTTTAATATTATATCTAACATAAATAAATTGAAAAAAAAAAATATGTTGTGAATAGTGCATAAACGTTTACTTATAGGATATAAAATTTATTCCTGCAAATAAAATTTATATCCTATGGATAATTGTTCATGCACTTTTTTCTCAATGCAAGTTTTATTTTCGTAACATTTATTTATTATATGTTACATATAAATTTTCATCGACTAATGCCCAGTATTTGCAGCAACATCTAAAATATAAATGATTTTCATATCGTATATTCAGCCGATCCTCAAATTTACTATTTCTATAGTAATTTATATATACTACAATATATCTCAATAAAGCACAGCTTTACCAAAACTAGAAAATATTGTAAAATGAGATGCAATTCCAATGTAAGTATCACTACAATAACATTTACAATATGAGAATCTAATAGATGCTTTTGTAAGCAATGTTACGAGAAACATTTAAAAATCGAACCTGGCGAATCGAAGTATTTTTTATTAAAGCAGACTCTAATTCTAATTCGAATTCCAGTCAATGCCAACTCACTGTAATCCCACAAGAGTACGCCGAGGACAAATTCTCTCGGAAAGAGATTCGCCCTTGAACCAGTTAGGCGCCTGAAAACGCCGCGGAAGTCCGGAGACGCTCTCTCCTCTTCCCGGCGGATTCAGCTCCTCCGAGTCCTCGCGCGTTTGATCGCGCGCGTTTCCAGGGCAAGCGATTAAACGGATGACACTAACGACAGTCGGGATCGCCGACGCGGAGGATGGTAAAGCGGCCAGGCTGCACCGCGATGAGTCGCGCGAGCGGCCCGGCGTGATCGCTTGATTAGTCGGAGACGACATCGGCACAGAGGCGCGGAATATCCTCGTAGCGGGAACGTAAATCCATCCGCCGTCAGGACGCAATTACAGTAACTCCTCGCGCCGGCCTAACCAGCCGCGGCATCGTGCGCGCGCATGACTTATTGTTGTTTCAACCCCGGCGCGCGTGTTCCGCCGTGCGTACACACGCGGGCGGTGCGAGGCGCGTGTGGTACAGGGTTTGGGCGGGCATGCTAACCGCCAAGCGTGTGTCCGGCGAGGAAGCGCGATTTTCCCTACTTCGCGCAATTAATTAATTATCGCGGGACCCGCGCATAATCCGCGGCTTTCTCGGAATCGGGAGCCGATGAGTCAGACAGTCGATCCCGTCGGCCCACGTGTGCGCGCATGCACGTGTCCCTGTGTGTGGGTGTGTGCGTGCGTGCGTGCGTGCGTGCGTGTGTGCGTGCATGTGTGTGCGCGAGAGAGCCAGGACAGAGCTGCCGGCTGTAAAAGGTTTAGCTCGCAAACTGCGTGCCGGTGATCGTTAGGACAACGTGACGGTGATTGGAAAGATTAGTCTCTTAAACCTTTTACTACCCCCCCCCCCAATTTTGTTTTTCAAAAATACAACTTTCTGTTGCCTACTCTTTGTTAAATACATTAATATAATGGAATTTTAGCAAAAAAAAAATTAAAAGGTTTATGTTCAGCAAAGGAATACGGCCAGGATGCTGATGTCCCACCGTCTCAATTCCATTTATTTGCAAAAAAAATTCGTAAGAATCCCCTATTTTCGGCTCATCTAAAGCAGAACCCCCCTTAACTCTGGGCTTAATTTCGAAGCTAAAAATGCCGCCGGCCCGTTACGTCCGTGAGAAACAATTTTCCAACAAAATTTTTTTTCCATTTTTTCCCGTATGAAAATTACGTTATTGATGGAGGATTAAGGGAGGATAGGCGCGAGAGGCTACACGGCACACGGAACGAAGGAAAATTCGGGCGAAATCTCGGTAAATCGAAGGGAAGAGAATGCTGAACGCGCGAGCGCATACGCGAGGATCGATCCGCGCGAATTGCTCGCGACGATCGACGCGGGAAGCAACAAACAAGGCCATTATATATCGCTATAATTAACTTCTTTCCTGTTTCTTTTTCGCGCGTGCCGAGTGGAATTATCGCGCGGATTGTTCGCTCGATTCTCGGGAAGCGCGCGATTTTGTCATTTTTTTTTTCTTACCTCCCCTTCGCCCCTCGGGGGAGGTGATGACGGGAGAGAATCGCGAGATTTTTCTGCGCCGGCCGCGAGTTTCTACCTGGACTCGCGGCGGTGGAAAAAGATCGGATCGAAGGAAAAGAGGCGGACTACAAGACAGGCAAACGAGACGACGTCGAGGGGCGTAACGACGTCGCGAGAAACGGCGGAGGCGGCGGGGGCAGAAGGGTCAGGGGGCTAAAACGGAGAGGAGGAGAAGGAAAGCGATTACTCGAGACGCTCGTCGGCTCTCCCGCATCCTGCGCGCTGGCTCGGTTAGAAATAAACACTGCGCGGCCGCCGCGTTATCCTGCAAACGTTGCATTATCCTCGGCAGCGAGATGGAACGCCTTGGACAACGTCCTTGAGCGTGGAAACGCACTCGGGATATACCGAGAGCGGCGGTACCGAGCAGGCGAGCGGAAAAATCGACGATCCGCGAGCGAAGATCGCGCGCCAATGTTTATTGCACGCGAGAGCAAAGGAGCTGGCGGACCTTACGTGGTCGCGGGTGAAATTATGCAAAAATCGCGAACCGACCCGGCCACGCATCGTCGAGAGCCGCGTGAGAGTCGACTTGCGATCGCGAGAGATCGCGAGTCTCTTAACCGAGCGCCGCACGGGCGCGTGGAAATCGATCGGGAGAGTAAAAGCGATGAGTGTGCGGTCCGATCACCGCTGTTAATAGTCTGACAGTCGCGGAATCGTCGCGGAAAAAAGTTCAATTGTCATCGACAGACCTCGTGAGTTCTCTTAAACAACATCTGAAGAGATATCCTCCTTACACGTAAATCGAACCACTTTCAAGAAAATCAACCCTGAGAGAGAACATTTCAAAGAAATGTACAAAGAAAAATTTTTCAAGAAAAATTTTTCAAAGAAAAATTAACACAACAGTCCAGCAACTGCTCGAAAACCGTGTTGAATTGGACCAGGGAACTTATTGTCACAACTTCTTCTCTTTGTAACTATAAATCAATTTCTTTTTACGACCCCCCATAATATCAGAATGAATGAAATACATGTCAGTATCAAAATAATATCAATTCTAATAACATCAGAATAATATATGGATCCAATAACATTAGACTGTTATCATGGACAAATCTCCCTTTACAAGGCGGTCACAGTTGGCAGAACAGAATCGCGCATGATCGACAGACCCCGTCATAGTGTTACGCTCGCCGTCGTCTTAGATCGGCAACGATCTGTTCCCGCAATCGCCAGGCGCGCGATCGAAAGACGCTGCGACAAAATGATACTTTTTACCCTTCGCGAGAGAGTGTCAATCAAGTAACACGCGTACATTCTGACGTGCGAGTGCAAGAACGCTCCACATGAAGAAACGACCGCTGTTTGCCGTGACGGTTGTGCAAATCGTATTTCATCCTTCGAGCGCGATAATTGCTATCGTCGTATTTCAAAACTATCGGCACGGGTCGCGTCGCGCGACGTGTTAATGAATAATTAATAATCGAATGGATAATCGCGCGGCGCGTGCGGCAAATAGCGGCGCGGCGCACATAGCGCTATCATCGCCGCCGCCGCCGACGACGTGGACCCCCATTGTCGTCGTACGCGCCCCCGGTCTACCTGCATTCTCTATTCTCCGTTTTAAATAATGCCCCGAGAGAAAGAGAGAGAGAGAGGGGGAGAAAGAGAGAGAGAGAGAGGGGAATAAACGACAGCGGAGAGTGTTGCGAGCGCGACCTTAAGGTCGCGACGGAATCTCTGCGGAGCGGAGAATCCGAGCGCGCAGGACCGTGGCCGCGGGCGCGTGGGCCCGGGTGGGCAGGGCCCCGGGGTCAGGGATCACCGAGCGGCAGAAAAGAACCGGGAAAATGTTCCTGCCGCGAGAGATACTCTATCTCGGCTCATAATGCGCAAGTGGGAGGCTGCACGCATACGCGCAGCAAGATAGGACGAGGAAGAGAAAGAATGTACGTGTGTGTGTGTGTGTGTGATAGACAGAGAGAGAGAGAGAGAGAGAGAGAGAGAGAGAGAGAGAGAGAGAGAGAGAG
>NW_022639485.1:1359068-1422024 GCF_010583005.1 Odontomachus brunneus | reverse complement strand
AGAGAGAGAGAGAGAGAGAGAGAGAGAGAGAGAGAGAGAAAGAGAGAGAGGACGCGCTCTCGTCGTATGCACCGCCGAAGCGGATATGCAATCTCCGTAAGAAAGGGACCCTTTTGTGTCCGCTCTTCTTCCCTCCACGCTTTATTGGGCTTTGTTTTACTTCGCCTCCACCTCCGGAGAATGCGATTCGTTGCGCCGCGAACGCCATGTGATCTTCGACGCACACTCGCGCGCGCGCTCAGATATAATATGTCGTATAATGCGTGCGTGTGGAGAGAAAAAAAAAGAGAGTGTTTGTGAGAGTGTGTAAGAGGGGAGGGGGAGACGAAGAGGCGGAAATTTGCTTAACAATTGATGCCTTTTTGTCTCTTTCATTGTCAATCATTACGTTCAACTGCATTACTGGAATTGTATCGTTTTCAGGTGATCCCATGATAACGTCCTCTCTGAAGGGTAAGTGACCATCGACGATCATTGTATATATTTTTTTTCTTTACTTTGCATCCCCCCATCCACCAAGGGTCCGTGACGAGGATCCCCCGTGTTGACCCCCGCTATAAGAGCAAAACCGACCACATACGGCGAGTCGTTGCCTTGCATGCGTTTTGTTAGTTGCGTACATATCCACGCTTCTTATGTCCCACTTAGATCTTTAGATCTTAGAAAAGATGTTAGAATTATTTAGGCGACGGGGGGAACTCTATCGATTGTTTCTCGAAACTTCGTCATTTACGATATCATTAAAACTTGATGTCATGTTTTGTCTAATAAAAAAATCACGTGATACATCGAGAGAAAAGATACTTAAAAAATAATAAATATTTTTATTTGGTGGGTATCGTAATGACATATTTAATCGTATTAATGTAAAGTATTTTTCAAATAAGAAAATATAGATTTTTCATGTAGAGACTGTCGAAAAATAAATTCAACGAGCAAAAGAAGCGGGATTGCATAGAGAATTCGCGAAAAGGAATCGAGTGGATAAATTATATTCTCGAGAAAAAGAACGCGACGGATGTTCGCGGATAAATTATCGTCGTACGGTAGGTAAGCAACGGTCTCGCATTCAATTGTTGCATACGCGATATTTTCGCGGGAAACACATGCGGAGTGGGGAAGAGACGAAGAGAGTAGCCCGGCCTTGTAACGTCACATCCTGTCATGTCTTCTCATAGCCACTCACGTTACGATAGTCATATACAGAGAGTACGCAGAAGGATCTTTCGCATGCGTGTGCGAAAGTGCTTCTGAATCTTGCTCATTTATATCACCGCGCTCTTCTCGAATTTCGCATCTTAATATCTCCCTTTTCGCAAAATTTCTATCATTACCACACATGGAGAGAATATAGTTTCTTTTTCTTTTCATATAAATTCATCTCAATTTTATTATATCACTTAGTAGCGCAAAAAGCACAGATTGCCAGCAGGGTATATCTTGCTAAGGAACATAATAAATTTCGCTAAGAATATAGCAAATTTTTTAATATTTAACACATTTCACAAAGTTCCCAAAATATAAGTGACATATGTTAAATAAAAGAGTAGTAAATTATTGCAGAAAGTCGATCCCTTCTTTTCGGTTACAAAGAATCCAATTTTCACTATAAAATTCCCTCCGTATATGATTCGGGTAATTTTTTTAGTCATGCGATACCCAATAACGAGTGTTCTTTGAATCATGCTCGTCTGTATCTCCGTACAGTTTTCGTAATTTGCATCTTAATATTTCTCTTTCATCGTCCGAAATTTCGATCGGTTTTCCCTCCCTTGATTCGGATAGTCTTCTAATCGCGTGATATCCAACAACATATGTTCGCGCGTCACAATAATCACAGCCAAGACACAATCGATCGTAATTGTGACACATGTACGTATATTAGTCTCTCGCTAATTCCAGTTCATAGTAAAAATACCTCGGCATTTGACTTTATATAACAACCTATTGTCGTTCGATTGATTGCTTCCTTGGTCTGTCGAGTGTGTGTTGCGTGTGTTATGTCATTTTCAAAATATCAACCAAAAGACTCTTTGATACGCGATTTCGCACTTTGTCTTCACTGAGAGAAAAGCATATCTAAGGAATAAAAATTCGGTGGACATTACTAAGATATTTGCTTATACTGACATAAAATATTTCTCAAATAAGAAAATGTACATTTTCTTAAAACTTTAGCTTTTCATCAAAGCGATTATTTATTTTATTTAAATAAAATAATTGAAGTAAATACGTTATTAATATCTACCGAATAAATCTTTCATCTTTCAGATATTTCTTTCTCTCAGTGTTGCAATATGTTGCTGTGCAACAACGGCAATAAGCGTGGAAGGATAATTTCGTGAATTTCTTACAGGGCGAAGAGGTAAGATTAATGGGGGAGGATTTTCTTCGCAACAATCTGCGCGAACAAGGAAATATAAAAGCCTCCGTTTTGATTAACGTGATATATTAACGTATATCGTGATATTGATTCGACACTATGCAAATCGCGAGGATTCTTGAAAAGTTCTCGTCAAAAAACGCAAAGTACAAAAGTTCTAGACTTCAAAGCAAAGCATTGAGAAAAATATTTTAAAATATTTAAAAACAAATATTTCTTAAGTGGGTGACATATTTACTTAAATCAAAATTCTCTTTATTTAAACTGAATATTGTTTACTTAAATCGAGTAAACAATATTCGGTTTAAATAAAAAGAATTTTGATTTAAGGAAATATGTTAATGGTACCCATCCAAGAAATATTTGTTAATTTCTAGATATTTTTTCCCGATGTGTGAATGTTCACAATTTTGCCGTGGCAAAATGGCGAGAACGCGATTGTCACCGATAGGGCGAGTTTTTTAAAAAACTCGACCATACGTTACGCACTGTTTTACAATTCCTGGTGCCATATCTTAAGCGGTTCCTCAGAGTCCCCGAAGAGATCTGCGAACGCGCACGATTATGTAAGCCCTATTGTATACTGAATATCTACGAAAGATTGATATCGCGTGTCCGCAAAGAAACAACGTCGCATGGCGACGACGGTGCTTCTCATCCCGACTTTATCTCGCGATGATTACGGCGAATTATGGCGCACATGTATATGTGCATTTGTACACGCACACATCCGCATCTAATAATCGATTTTAATGGAACGCGTGTCGGTGACAGGTAGACAACGCCGTGTAAACAACGCGCGGGCTTTGAACCGCGGCACGCACAATGTCGCTGTACGAGCAGCGATTTTCGTGCGTGGACAGTCGCATTGCTCTGCCAGAATTGTCGAGACGCTCCCCCTCTCTCCCCCTTCTCCACTTCCTTTACACGTCGATTAATTCGACAGTTTTGCTTAGCGGAATAATTGGGGAGCGTCGTGCAAAATCAATTGAATCAATCTTTCTGTAAAGAAAAGAGTTAGGCACACATCCCGAGTCGAAATTTTGATTCTATATTAATCCTGCAAATTCCATCGAACTTGAAGAATCAATCGAGAATTTCGTATTGTATACTGTATAACCTATATTTTCTTACCTTGACTTTGCAAATGTATAACAAATGCACCTAAAACGAATATATAATCTTATCTTTAGCGAGCATTCTGCTTGAAATAAATATATTCTTCTTAATTCATATAAAAAGATAAAAGATCAAATTCAAGATAAAAAGAGTAATGTTTAATAGATTTCCAATTGATAGTCTACTTTTCATTAGAAGAGGAGTACTCTACAATAAAAGTCTTTGCTTAGAATATGGAATTATAAGAAATAGCATCTTGTGCACACAAATGGAATTCTCTTTTTGAATATTAGAATATCTTCTTTTTGGTTAGAAGAGTCCTTTTAAGGCCATATGTAAGAAAAAGAGAGAGAAAGAAGGGGGGGGGAGGATTTCACTAAAGACAAGATTATATTTTTTTGGGTGTGAAATAATGCGAAGTATATAAACAAATATCAAATATTGGAATGAATAAATGAAGAAAAATACACATACATCTTACTTTCTTATAATCTTTGTCTTTCTTCTTTTAGAGCCCTGAAAAGGACTGATAAAATAAGAGCTGTAAAAACAAAGATAGCAGTCAAGTTGTCTAATAATGCTACACACCGATAAATTTGAGCAATACAAACAATGATAAACGTAAGTGAAAAAAAAGCTGTTAGCAAATGTAAACAAGACGGAACTCGTGTGATCCGAGAAGCATTATTAGACGGAAAAAAATCAACACTTGCCAGATTTATATTAAATTCTTAGGCCGGTATTCATTGTTGTCAATTATTTACAATCTTTCATTGTGAGTATAATTAATTACAGATTTATACTCATAAACCGTTATTTGCTGTCTATCAAGTTGTAGGATTAATATTTTTATTGGACTAAATGACTCATAAAATGAATAATTAAAGATTTGCTATAAAAGAGATGATTTATGAAATGATGACTTGTCAAATGACGGATTATGAATGCCGACCTATATTTCGACTCGGGTATAATAAATAATTTGGCACACACCTTGAGATACATGATGATGTGTTGTTGTCCACGTGCCAGCGTCTCGGATTCCCCGTGTCCTGACTTCCCGATTCCCGGCGTCCTGGTTCCCGGCTGCACCTCGTGGCACTGACACTAACACTGACACTCGCGAAGATACGACCAACGACACGGGAAACGCATGTTAATTAACGCGATGCCGACGAGAGAGCGATTAAATATTTTAAGAGTCCACACGGATGATAAATTCACAGATACACGTAGCCCGCGTCGCGGTGTGTGCGTTGCTCGTCGGCCCGAAACCGACGAGTAATGACTCAGTCAGGGAATAATACGCGACGCGTGAGATTTCCAAAACAATGGGCAAAAAGGGCTACGTCACGCCTCGCTAACCGCCAGTTGTTGTCGTTTGCTGATCAATGACGCGTACACTCCCGAATCAAAATAACATTAAGTTTCCAGAATTTATTCGAAGTCTCCGAGATATTTCGGGTCTTCTCGTAAAAAAATAAATATTGACACTTTGCGTTGCAAATCTAAACCAAAATTTCCCATTGAGCTCTTTTAACATAGATTAATAATAAATGTCCATTTTAAGACAAACAAAATCCGATGTCTTTCGCACTTGCAAAATCACGCTGTTCGATTCTTATTCCACAGATTTAATCCATCGGAAGCGCGGCAATTTCCCCTTTCTAATGATCTTTGTTTCAAGTCGCTTCTACAAGTGGAGTTATTAACAACTGTCGATCCGCGTTATCGCTGCGATTTTTCCCGTTACAAATCCAACCCAAGGCTTCTCGTCGGACTCTTTTAATGGATTAATAATTAATGCAAGCACAAGATCCGATGCCTCTCGCATTTACACGATCGCGCTACTCGATCCTTATTCATTTCACGGAATGACTATTTCACGTCTATCGGAAGCGCGATCATTTTCCCTTTCCAATGATCTTCGTTTCAAGTCGCTACCGCGTCTACAAGTGAAGTTACTAACAATTGTATTGATCCGCGTTATATGTTTCGCGTTATTACTCCAGGGAGTGACGACGCGTGAATGGAATGCGGAAGATTATTTGCGCGACGGCACACGGTGGTACGATTCGTTACCTCCCCTCTCCCCCCCACTTTCTCGCCGGGGTCGTTCACCTTTCATTTTGAAAGTGCGCCGGCGCGGTAACAAGAGGCAGCGTTGCACGAACAAAAATTTCGAATCGAAACTTAATATCGATGACGCGACTTTAATATAAATATATATATAAATATATTATATATATATATATATATATACATACATATAAATAAATATATATATATATATATATATATATATAATATATAGGGTGTCTCATACTCTCCGTCCGGGCATTTTGTGGAGACGTAAAACAGGTTGAGGTGAACATAAAAATCCTATACCGTTTTGCGATATTCGCAATAATTATCGAGATATAAATTGTAGAAAATTTGTGAATGATCATGCAGAATATGGTAAATGAGTTATAGTAGCGACGACTGCCGTCGTTTACTTATACTTTAGGTCAAATTGAACAAAAAAGTCCTCTACCATTTTCTAAATAATAACATAGATTTTTAATTGTTAATTAAAGAAGATTATTGTACGATTTTGCGTGATAATGCATTTACCTTCTTTAATTAATAATTAAAAATGTATATAATTATTTGCAAAATGGTAGAGGACTTTTTTGTTGAATTTGACCTAAAGTATAAGTACATGACGGCAGTTGTCGCTATTATAACTCATTTACCATATCCTGCATAATCATTCACAAATTTTCTACAATTAATATCTCGATAATTATTGCGAATATCGCAAAACGGTACAGGACTTTTATGTTCATCGCAACCTGTCCTACTTTCCCAGATTCCCGGAGGAGAGTGTGAGACACCCTGTATAATATATATATATATATATATATATATATATATATATAAATATATATATAATATATAAATACTATATATAAATATATAACTATATAACTTTCTACTAGTTATATATAAATATATAATTACACGCGAATAAGCCGATATAACGAAATGAAATAAAAAGAAATCTCTTTAGCGTTCCTACACGCGTCTAAGCTGCTCTTTCGTTTTATCTGTTTGGAAGAACCGTGTGTCGAAATTAGTCAAAAATGGTTCAAATTTCGGCCAAACCGAAAATTATGAATTTTCGATTATAAATATGAAGTCAAATGTGTAAAATTATTTGTATAAATAAAATAATGTGTAAACAAAACATGTAAAAAGTTGAAAAAAATTATTTATACAGATAATTTCTCGGTTTGACCGAGATTCCAACCATTTTTTACTAATTTAGCACAGATTTAAAATATTTCGGTTGGAATCTCGGCTAAAGAAATTTAGAATGATTCATGTCTCAACTATGTTAATTTTATTAAAATTATTTAATTATATTTTGTATTTAATTTTATTTCTTATATATTGTTGTACTTGTTGATGATAAGAGATGAGAACATTGAAAAGCTATAAACTGTGAAACTCAAAGTGGGCAAAATGAAAAAATATGATCTAAATATTTTTTGTGCCAAATTAGAAAGAAATCGGACTGTAACTTTTGAGTAGGTTTACTTGTAAGTCATATTTTTTCCTGTATAGAACTTGCTATGGATCTCGTGATTGCTAATTTATGACTTTAATTAAGTTTTTTAGGTCGAGAGTCTCATTTTGAATCTGCCAACGCTTCTTCTCGCTTCCGTTTAATCTCGTTATATCGAATCCAAATAGAAATCTATCTATAATCTAAATTCTATCTATAATCAAATTTCTATTTTGAAGATAGTTATCCGTCTTATTCAACTATTACTGCCACTATTTATTTCGGTATATCCATGTTATATCGAATCCAAATCGAAATTTTTACTGGTGCTTTTGAACACGCAACTGTTGTTTTTAAGGATATATTTCCTCTCTCTCCAAATTCTATCGAGATTTCTAAGACCACTAGGAAAGAAATTAACAAGAGGATTATGAATGAAAAGACTGTCGTTTTGTTCAGCTATTACTCCCATTATTTATACCTAATATTTGCATATCTCAGATCACATTTGTAGTGTCAAGGTAAAGACAAGGTGGCTTGCATTTGAGAGACGCGGTGGCGTCTCGCGCCAAGCGAAAACACGCAAAGCGAACAAACCGGCGCGTAACGTTATAGTTCGCGATTCTCCATTGATTCTTCAGATTCGACGGAATTTGTCGGAGCTAGAGCGAATATTTCAACTCGCGGGAGGAGGGCATGACTGTGCATGATTCCTTATCTCTCTATCTTCTTTGTTATTAATATGCACTGTATCGAATCGTCGTGTATCCGTCGACACCATGACACGATCAGTTTCGACATCGTCGGGGTAATTATCATGTAATTAATTGAGTGCCGACCTTAATCGAATCGTTATGCATGCTTTCGTATTTTTCCGATACTTTTACTCTGATTGCATAAAACGTTACGAACTCTTTGCGCCGCGCACTTGTTCGCGATTAGAGCACTTTAATCATGAAAATTCATAGATACATTCACAGAAGAAGTAGTCCAACATAATACGACCTTATATTAAACGCTAATTAGCTATTTGCATACCGTTAATTATCGAAAGCCTGCCGTTCACGTATCGACCGGTCATCCACGTGTTTCTTTCGATTTTTTCCATCCGGCCACAGTGCATTACCACATTTTTCGCGATCTTAAGAGTCATGTGCTCACAATTACCGTTTCGAGAGAGAGCAAGAGAGAGAAAGAGAGAGAGAACGCAGGCCTTTCGAATATATTATTATTATTATTATTATTATATTAGATGCGCAGCTCTTTCTCTCTCTCTCTCTCTCTCTCTTTCTCGCGCGCGGCGGCTTCTTCTGGACTCGCATAATCCCGCGATCTATTTCGGCATCTTCTGGGGCCCCGCGCCACCGCGACTTTCTTTTGATCTAACGGCTTCGAGCGACGCAATTAGACAGCTGACAAGCAGATGTTAGCGGCATCGTGCAACCGTTTATGTCGAAGATTATAGAAGCTGCGCGCTCCTCTGCGTCCCCCTAGCGTTTGCCTAGCCGTTGCGGCCGCCGAAGACGACGATGCGCTGGAAGCACGTGTCGAGATCCGTTGGATCCGACGAATAAGATGATAAACGATAAGCCGTTCAAATAATCAAGCGTCGCTTGAGCACGCCGCGTCGCCGTGAATTCCCGGCGAAATATTGACAGCGGCAATCGCGTCCCGGCTTCGTGTGCCTTCCACGGACGCGCGGCGAGTTAATCGCGAAGACACGAGAGGCACCCCATTATTTTTCGTGTACTCAATCTCTTCAACGGTGACTTAAGATGATTGCGCGACTTTTCCAGTGCAGTTCTTTTCTCTTTTTAGACGAGCATATCCTGGATCTCTTATTTCCTTTGAAGAATTTTGAAAAGTAGTATACATTTAATTTTCATCGATATTTGCTACGAATTAAAAGGCTTGATCAGAAAAAGTTTTTAATATTTCATTAATTTTTTTATACCACTTAAGGAGTTAATATAAAAGTATAATTTTAATATAAGAGTATTCTTACTATTTATATATAAATATTATAATAAAAATAATACAATAACTCAAAAATAGGAGAAATATATGAGAATACTTGGCCTGTGTGAGCCATCCGCTGATTTTGATGCATAAAAGTGTTTGTTTGTTTCTGTGTGATTAATAAATAAAAAAGGTATGCTTTAACACTAAAATTAGTGATTAATTCACATGAGGGTGGAGGGAGGGTAAGTAGATATTATTACGTTTAATAAATATATACTCTTTCTTTCCAACACCCTCTTGGATCTTCAGATTCAAAGCTTTCACAACGCTAATAAAAAAAAATTAATAAAAGGATTATTAATAAACAAAGTAATCAAATATTTAATATAAAAACATAAAGTTGGAGATTTGAGCGACGCTTTTTTCGGGTGCCTTCGAGTCGAAACGATTGAGCATCAATCAGCGATATTCCATCTATTTTTATTCTGTCACGGTTTGATTCTTTTCTATTCTCTTCTCTCTTCTGGTATTCTCACCCTTTCTCCCTCTGCTTATTCAATTTCGCGGTAACGAGAAATGGTTCAGACCGACGCGCGCACCGGGGGGAACGATCGCGGAAGTTTCCGCGAGATGCATGAATACTTGCTACAGGGCGCTACGCGGGGGCCCGTATCGGCCCCCCGCGTGTACCGGCAATCAATTCGAACGATAATGAGTACGTGCTAAGCCCACGTACGCGCGTGGTAGTGTCGGACGGACGCGAAATTATTGCCAGGATCCATTCGAGTCCCCGTCACGGTGCATCCGCGCGTGTGCGAAAGGTCGCGAACGAAAGTCCCGCAAACGGTATTTACCGAAAGGTAATAATTAATAAACGCGCTGCCGCTTCCAGGTTCACGATTCGTAGCGAGTCGCCGGCTCGCTCGGCTCGAAGATCATTTCGCGACGATTATGCCGGTTGTTCGTTGACGTCCACGTCTCGCTTCTGGGGGTCGATTCTCAGAACATAGCGACAATTGCAAAAGTGAGCTTCGCAAAGATGATATCCGCAGTAGGATCTTAAGTTTATGATTGTCTTTACTCCCTAGAACCTTAGTTCCTCCAGTTCCTCCCTAGTTTATCCGGATCTTAGAAAGTAAATTTTGAGAAATTTTGATGCTTCTTGTTTCTTTTTTTATTGTGACTTTTAATATTATTATTATTTGTTAATATTTTCAATATTATTTGTTTATTTGGTACTTTATAATCATGTACTGCAAATTTGTTTTTGAAATTGGTGGAAAAAAGTTTCTTCTTTTTTAATCGGTTAAAGTTTCGTCTTGTATCTCGAGATATTCTCGAATTTTCAAGATACGGAACGCAAGAAACGGAATTTATACAAGCAACATAGGAATATATTAATTAAAAATTTTGTCACACTTTCTTTTTAAAGGTGCTTTATTCTCCCTTTGAAGCTTCCTGTAATTCTCACTATGTGATACACAAGCGATCTTTTGGGCACCATGAGCGAAATTATGCGATGTTATTCATTTGACACGGATCGGCCGACACGTATTAGAAGAAAACGAATGTAAGGGAAGTGTAATGGATTCTTGCAAAATTACCGATATAAATACCTATTACATGACTGGCTGCGTCAGACAGTCAATGAAATTGATTGATACTTGGCGTGTAATCGTGAATAAAAAGGGCACCTTCGTTCTCGTTTTTTCTAAGCTATGTGGGTGGCTAATCACATGTCGCACAAGTCAAAATGTTGCTGTCAAAGAAAAGTGGTAATACGTACGAGTGTGCAAAATACGTACGGATCGTATCGATACCGCGATATATTTATTATTCTGCAATCATGTCGCTGTTAATTACAGGCGAAGAATCAATCGTCGTATTGCAACTTGTTATTACTAAATAGACTTGTTATTACTAAATAAACGTTCTGAATTCCCCCTCACGTGCATACGCGTTTATGAGCCGGTGAACAATCCGTTTACGTTTCTCTTCGCTGAAAATCGCTCGGAAGAAGATTTGACTTATGTAAACATCTCGAAAAGTCCGACGGATCCGACGGATACCGTTTGATTTGAGTAACTGGTAACAATAACTGATGCAAATAACTGGTAATTATATATAGTAGAAGTAATTTATATGAGTAACATCTCTACGAAAGAGCGCTATTCTTCGCGAACAGATCAGCGACAAATCGGGATTTCTTCTGCCGGTTTATTTACGTCAGTGAGATCGCGAAATGCGCGGGTTGCGCAACCGCGCAAAAATAGTGATTAACGCGAGATGTTTGCGCGAATAATTAAATCCACTTACGAAATTAATGAAAAACTGAAAGAAACGCGCACACACGGCAAAGCGTAACGCCTAAGAAATTGTTGATCGTGTGTCGCTGTACTCGTTCTTGCGACGGGATAAAAATTCATCTGGAATTTTAACTTTATGGAACTGGAGTCGGAAAAATGTGGGCAAGGCCGGGCAAAAAAAAATAAATCATTCGAATGGCGAGGGTAAAAACACGAAAGAGCGCACATGCACGGCGAGTTGCGCTTGTTACGCTTGCGGCATTAACATAACGAACAAATTTATATAAGACTGTAAGCGCAGCTCGGGTGCGCGATTATCAGTGCGATTTATCGAATCATATAATTATCAATCGTCTGGAGCAAAGCGGTGGCTCGATTTGTCAAACGCGCGGAGAAATCTCGGGGGGATCTCTCGCATTGCTCTCGCACTCTCCGGCCTTGCTCGTGCAAGATCTTTAAATATAAAGATCTGAATACATAGAAAAAAATTTATTAACATTCGTTGAAAACTTTTTACGAAAAATTCCCACTTAAAAATTTATATTCACCTTAAAACAATGTACTCAAATAAACAATCATTGTTTTATATGTATAAGCAACGATATATAATTTTATTAGAAAATTTTTCAAGTTCTAAATAGTGTTATAATTTTATTTGGATATTTTTTTATAATTATATTTGAATATTATAGTTTCATAAGAATTATAATGTATTTATTTTGATGATATATAATAATATCTTCTTTCGACATTCAGAAACATCATATTTTCAATTCATATATTTTGTGCTTTCCATTACTGAGAATTTTTTTTGAATAATAAGAACAGATTTTGTGTATGTGTGCTTTGTTGGAAATCATATAAAATATATCCTTGCGAGTATAACTTATCATTTAATGCTACATAATTAGTACATTGAGGAAAAAGCATTTGAAAATGTATCTGTGACATTTATTTCGCAAAAATAAATTTTATTTTACTGAAATAAACTTTATTTCACAGAAATAAGCTTTACTTTCTAAATAAAAGTGTTCAAGTTTCTTTGCAGTGTACTGAAATGTCAATTTAACCACTGCCCGCGTTATACTGACAGCACTAATCTCATTTGAAGATTAACGTGTAAAAAATGAATGTTTTGTCATACGAATGTTTTTTTTTTGTATAGTCAATTGAAATAGCATGTAATGTTGTCCGCCAGATATATTAGAAATTGGTCTGCAGAAGAACACGGGAATAAAAGCCCGGGGCAAATAGATAAGAAGCGTGGCAATGGACATTCGCGCGCGATTTCTTTCTTAAGAGTATAAGAGAAGCGGTGGTTTATTGTCGGAAGAGTGAGAAGAAAGAAAGAAATCGGACATTATCAATCGTACTCTGTCCAATCGTTTATTTTATTGCGACTATAAATAAGTGTGATGTGCAAACAAAAGACTGAATTAGTGTGACATAGGAGAGATAATATGAAATCCTGACTTTCAGAACAGTTCTTTGAGAGCGTGAAGTTCGTGGCACAAAGTATACATAGAAAAATATCAGCAAGTATACATAGAAAAATATCATTCTACTACTAAGAAGAGCGATTGCTCGGTTCACTTTCGTTTCTTCAGACATTAATTCTCACCTACAAAGAATATCTTCTGGATATAACTTGATCATTTCTTAATACTTCTTGACAAATCTCGAAATATGCTCATCATGAATTTTAGAGAGGCTCATTATCATACATTTAAAGGAAGAATTTCTTCTCTTTGCAAGAATATTGTAAAAATATCGAAAAAGAAGTTTCACTACTTGTAGTAAACGAGTCGAGCTTTGCTTTCGATTTAATATTCTCGATGAAAATGCTAAACTTACTGGAATGTATTTCGAATAAATTTCATGCTTATAATGAACTTCTGATAGAGACTCACGGATACATAAACTTAGGAAATACTCGAATCAAGTAACATTTGCTTGAATGCAATATATATTTTTCTATGTGTATACTTGGAACCGCAATGTTGTTGTTGAATGACTCGATTCCGGTATTTTGTGCGGGAGCAGCGCGTTTGATAGTAACGGCGGTAGTGGCCAAGATAAATCGATTTAATAGAGATTTGTAGAGAGAAAGAGAGAGAGAGGAAGAGAGAGGACGAAAGTACACGTCGTTTTTCGTGGTTGAATTATTTCCACGGCGTGTCGTTCGCGAAAAGCCAACAAGAGGGACCCGTTCTTTGGAACAAAAAGAAGAAAAAAAAAACGAGAAGTCGAGACTGTGGTTTCGATCCCGAAACGACATCGGAGAAGGTGGGAGCCGCGCGCCTAGGAGAAAGTAAGCCGCCGAAAGTTTCGTTTTCACGTCTGGCCCGGTCCTAAAGCGACCGGTTCCACCGATCCGGTCGCGGAACGCTGTTCCATCGCCGTGGCCGCGGATTGAGAAACGCGCGATTATCGAGTCACCGAGAATCGTCGGGAATTGATTGTCGCGCGCCTATATATTAATTGTCCGCGGTGCCGGCACAGAAATCTAGTTAGTAGTGATCAATATTCATACGAATCAGCGAAAGGAAAGGGAACGGGGATACGTAAGGAGCGGGAAAAATCAAGGGGAGAAATAAGCAAGACGAAAGGATTGCGAAATATCGGGTGTAATTGCGGTAAATCAATGGCATCACCTGCTCCTATCTCGTCCTCCTCCTCCTCCTAGCACGAAGCAGGGATGCGAGTGAAAGGGTCCAGGATCAACAGGTTGCTCGTTCCAGTGCGCCGGCCGACCTTTAGGAAAGCTGTGGCGTCTTTGCTCGCATTAAGATCTCCCAGGCCGATAGAATTTACAAATAAGGACGGCGTCGGATCTATGCGCGTCGGACGGGACGCGGAACAACGAAAAAATGTCCAGCTGAAGATTGAAGGCGGGGGAGGGAGGTAATCTCGGTCGATTTGACAGCTGCACATCGGACGAGATTATACGCATGAATTTTTAAACGGCAGACACGGGAGGACAGCGAGAGCCCGCATTTACCCGATCGAATTCGAAATCGCGACTGACGATCTCCGACTCGAGATGACGCGTTTATGTTGCAAATTGCACGAGAAGCTTAGAAAAAAAGATGCGTCGATGTGCAATTTGATCGTAAAAGGAGATTTTGATCGAGAGGACGCCGCAGAGAAGTCTTTCGGACGGGTCTCTCCAAACCGCGGGGAGCTAAAAAGAGGAAGGAAGAAAGGGGGAAGGAATGAGGTAACTAAAAACGAAGAGTAAAAGGCAGAAAAAGAGGTGAACGAAGAGGAGAAAGGAATCCTTCCGTGACTTGCGAGAGTCCGCGCAGGTCTCTCTCTCTCGTGGTTTCCGCGTTCGTACAGCAGGCATCGCGTCGCGCCGGGACCGGTTTTGGTGATTCAGAGCTTCGTGCCTTCGCTACGTAACTTATGTAAAATCCTCCCGCACCCTCTTTTTTCGTGCCCGATCTTCGCGATCGGGCAGGAAAATAATCGCGATCGGCACGACCGGCCGATGAACGTGACTCTAAACTCGACGTAGGGAGTGAAAAATAACTATTCGCGAGTAGACAGATGATAACTTCTTGAAATTTCGAGCCAATTAATCTTCGCGTTTTGTAGCGAAAAAATTCTTCGACCAAGGAGGAATCAAAACCCATAGACAGATGATAATTTCTTGATAAATTGTGAAGCTAATGAATTTTCACGTTTTCAGGGAAAAAAATTCTTTGTCAAAGTAAAATTAAAATTTATAAAAGTTCCCAGGTGAGAACTTCTTAAAATTTGCAGCCAGTTAATTTTCACGTTGCTGGAGAAAAAATTCTTTGGTTAAAGAGAAATTGAAATTCATAGACGGATGATAACTTCCTAAAATTAGAAGCTAATGAATTTCTGGAGAGAAAATTCTTTGATCAAAGAAGAATTAAACTTATAAACAAGTGATAACTTCTTAAAATTTGCAGCCAGTTAATTTTTATGTTTTTAGCGAGATAATCTTTAATCAAGAGAAAATCAAAGAAAAATTAAAACTTATAGACAGATGATAACTTCCTAACATGTGAAGCTAATTAATTTTCTAGCGACAAAATTCGCCGACCAAAGGGAAATTAAAATTCATACACAGGTGATAACTTTCTAAAATCTGTGCGGCACTAATTAATTCCCACGTTTCTAATAAAAAAATGTGTTCGATCAAAAAGGAATTAAAACTCATAAACAGATGGTAACATCTTAAAATTTGGAGCTAATTGATTTTGACATTTCTAGCGAGAAAATTTTTTGATCAAAGAGGAATTAATTTCTCAGATTCTTAACACATGCGCATTGAACACAAGTTTACCGTCTACTCCGTGAGAATATCTTTTCACGGTTTTCTTTCTCGGTTTCACTTTCCCTATCTTTTTTTCCCGGTCTGTATTTATCTGTCTTCATGATCGTCGAGAATCGCTCAACTACGACTGACTCGCGACGCTTCCGCGTTGATTTGAGGCAGAACAGAGACAACGGGGTCTTTTTTGGATCCTGCCCGGTCCTGATGGCCCTGACCCAAAGCGAGAGACGCGCTTTCGCAGGTTATAACATGGCCGCCGCGGAACAGCTTTGTCTTCGCACGCAACATTACAGTCGCGGCTGCTATTATTAGACGAGGTGGGGGAGGGGAGTTCGAGCAGCCATTAACCACGAGGAAAATTAAAAGGACTCTCTTCCGGTTTGATGACTGGTAAATGTCAGAGATATTTCAAATGCAAATACGGGATTATCTTAGTTGCACCAAACCGGACACTCGTTAATGTTCCGCGAACACCCCGTCATCCATCTTGTCCCGATAATGATCTAATCAGACCGATGACAGGTCTCGTCGTTAGTCCCAATCGTCTAAAGTGGGATGTTGCGCCGACACAACATTTGCTTCTTTAAACTATTAACAGATACTACGTTTTCCATCGTTTTGATCGAGAAAGTACTACTTCTTAAATTCCCAAGGGAAGTAGACTCAATCTCTCCGATGGTGGACGACGATGGACTGTATTCTTATCGGGTTTTCTGTAACTCTCAAAATTGCCCACGCGAGCGAAGTCTCGAAACGAATGAATATCTATTTGCATCGCGATATATACGTGATATCCAAACGGACGAGTGGGAATCGGAAAGTAAGTCGGCCGTCCTCATTCCCCGCGAAGTGACATACTTCCTGAAGCGCGGTTCTCCGACTGGCCGATCTATGAAATTAACGATAACGGAGCGCGCTTCGTGCCTTGCTAGGTAAAATCGAAAGTAGCGAAATACCACAGTCGTGGCGAGAGACCAAGGGATAGCGCGTTTCAACCAGGGAGAGAGAGAGAGACAGAGACAGAGATAGAAACAGAGAGAGAGAGAGAGAGAGAGACTGTATTTGCTTGGAGGGGAATACAAATAGCTTCTTCCCTCCCCCCAAGGTATACGCGTTGTAGACGAGTATGATGATGTCAGAACGTTAAAGGCGAGTATATTGATGGTTGTTTATCGTTGTATAATCGCGCAAAGGGTAGACGCGAGCTGCCAGGGGATTTCGCTCAAGAGGGAGACTTCGGGCTACGCATTTGAGGGTGCAAGTTGAAGGATTGCTGCCAGAAAGAGAAGCGCTCGGCGACCTACATATTTAAAACGTGTGAAACGCAACGATCAATTTCGTCGTGTGACGAAGAATCGCTGAGCGACCGTAGTTGCAGCAGGATCGAGAGTAAAAGCTCGTTGCTGCTCGACAACGTCTAAGAAGTCGGAGCTGGACTTCGTACGCGAAGGAAAAAGAGAGAGAAAGAGAGAGAAAGAGAGCGAGAGCGGCGGTAAAGTAAGTAGAGACGGAAGGCAAGCCACAGACGAGCGAAAAAGTGCGGCGCGATCAGCCGGAGAGCCGCGAGCGCGCGGACAAGCAGGTAGACGAGGACGGTGGCGTTCTCTGAGTGAGAGGAGGAGGAAGAGGAGAAGGAGAAGGAGGAGGAGGAGGAGGAGAAGGAGGAGGAGGAGGAGGAGGACTAGGTTTGGATCCTAGACATCGAAGCGAAACAGCGATAGTGTTGGCGCGCTGACGAGAGAGACAGAGGGAAAGAAAAAGAGAGAGAAGGAGAGAGAGACGGAGAGAGAAAGAGAGAGAAGGAGAGAGAGAGAGAGAGAGAGAGATCGGCGGACGACGAAGCGCGGAGAAGGAAGAAACCGCAGCGCACGACGGTGCGCCGCTCGCGGCTTTTGCCAGTCGAGTGGGGTCAGGTTCTACGTGTGTAGTGGGAGGTGGGGGCGGGAAAAAGCGGATGTTGGGGCGGAGGAGAGCGAGACGGAGAGTCGACTGGCTGGACAAAGAGGGAAAGAGGTTGTCGAGGCGAAACGGCGTGGCGCTTGCGACTCAGTGTCTTTCCGGACGCCACACGTTCGAGACACGCACGCGAGTTTCCATCTTCCCCCTTCATTCTCCTCTCTCTTTCTTTTTTCTTTCTACCTCTTCCTCTCTTTCTCTCACTCCCTCTCCCTCCCTGACGGCCTCACTGTCCCTCTCTTTTTCTCTCTCTCTCCCTCTCTGTCTCTGGCGCTCTCCATCCTGGCCGAGCGTCCGGGCGCCCGCTCCTCCGCCGTCTTCCTCGCTCCGTCCTTCCTCGTGCTGTCTCTCTGCGCTCACCTCCAGGACGACGTCGAGGCACGTCGTCCGTGCCCTGCCCCCCTCTATCCGGGCATGAGAGGGACCAATAGGAGCGCCGCTTCCGGCAACGAAGGCGCTCCAATCGGCATACGGCGCCGACGGATAGATGCTGACGAGCGGCGATTTTGACAGTCGGCACTGTGCTACTCTCAGCGCTCGCGGTTTAATCGCGCGCTGAAACCTGTACTGGTACCTTCCGATTCGACTCGAGTCGGCTCGGCGCCGCGGTTCGCGAATCAGAACAGTGCCTTGCGAAGCGTGGATCCCGTCGGTTGTCACCTCGCGGGCCTCGCGCGTAGCCATCAAGTCTGACAGCTCGCGGAAGTGCTCCCCTCCTAACGGCTAATTGGATATCTCGGCTTTTCCCGAACGGTGAATCGCGCTAGTTTAAGACCCGCCTGCTGTGAGTGCGACAAGGGAAGTTGCCCCCATCGACTTCCTCGACGGATGACGCGAAGGGACTGACATTTTGACGGTCACGTGGTCCAAGAGACACGACGGAGCTCGCGAGGATCACTCGCTCGAGCCGAATGTCACCGTGGAACCGTTGACAACTATCACAACAACAACAAACAACAATAACAATAACGTCACCGCGGCACAATCGCGGAAAATTCCGAAGGCGATCCGCGCGAGACACACTTCTCTGCGAGCGTTGTCATAGACTAAGAGAGAGGAAGACAGACAGACCGCGCCTTCTCGGCGCTGTCAAGAATAGTCCCAGGCTCGCCGCGATTCAACGCGCTCGCCTCTGAAGCCGGACCGACTCGAAGACAGGCGGAGAGCCTCGGTGATCAATTCAATTGGATAATAAAGCACACACCCGAGTGCGATCGGGACTCACACATCGGCGCACGCAGGTGTATCGCTGACACCTCCTGCTGCTGCCGCGGATGCGAGCGCGCCGTCCGAGTACGCCGGTACGAGTGAAAGGAAGAGAACCGAGGACTCGCGTTAGAGCGGGCGCGACGAGCGGGTGCTAATTAAATGCGCGCGTGAAGTAATCGGATGAGCTGCGCTATGGAGTATCAGCAATTGGCGCCACCGCCGGTACCAGGGGTGCTGCACCAGGCGCACCATCCCCAGCAGCACCAGCAGCCGGTGCAACCGCCGCACCCGCACATCGTGGTCGCGCCGGCACACCAGCCGCAGTCCCAACAACAACCACCGCCACCACCCCTACCGCCGGCCTCACACGGCCACCAAGTGCACCCGCCGTTACCACCCATTCACGAAGACAGCACCAGCTCCAGGTGGTCTCAGTACCAACACCTGTGGAGGCAGCATCATGTTTACATGAACGGTAGGCACACACTTCGATAGCGGAGACCGGTCGGAATTTGACAAACACTTGATGTCTCTCCTTCTCTCTTTTGCCGAGACGAGAGAAAAAGACGGATTAATATTCCTGGATGCGTAATTATCGAATCACGAGGATGAATTCGTCGTTTGTAGACCGAACCGAACTGCACCCATATATGATTGACCTTCTCATGATTGTCACGAAGTGACAATCGATGATGGAAGCTTCACAGTTTCTTTCATTAAATTTATGAAATATATCGACTATTGAATTCATTATGAAATCTGCAATAACACAGTAATGTAAAAATTTGGTTGTTATAAAATAGCAAAGTTACTGAAAGATTTACATTTGCTCGTGCTTCATTTTACATGATATATTATTTTGAGCAAATTTTGAAAAATTCTCATGTTCCTATTTCTGAATAAGTATCAATGATCGGATATGTATTTAATGTTGAACATTTTTCTTCTTTTGATCTTTAAATACAAAAATATTTAAAATATATACATATATATTCTCTTTATGTTGAAAATTTTAACACTCGTATTTAAACTTTCTTCTAATTATAATTCATATTTAAAGGACCAAAACAATAAAAATATTTAGGCACGTTCAGGGAATTAATACTTTTACCTCAATATATGAAGCACTCATAAGGGATGCCACAAAATCGACTGATATAGAGTTGCTATAAATTTATGTATACACACCTGTTTATCTGAGAAACGATGGATCGTATCGTAATGAGTCACGATATGTATATCGGTAACAGAAGAGAGTTGAAAGCTGATGACTACGACGACTATATAGCGTGTGTTTAAGCACTGAGGAAATTGGATATAGATCTAATATGGTGGAGAGGGGAGAGAAGTAGTAACTAGTAGTAGTCGTCGACATTGTCGAATAGAAACGCCCACCTGTTGCTCACATTAGCCAGCCTACATTCGGTCTATAACTACTGCGCGCTGATCAGCCGCGCGCGCGACTATACATATAGAAAAATATCATTCCACTGTTAAGGCCGATCCACATTGGTCGTAACGTCGTGACATCGCAAAGTCGTAGCATCGTAATGCTCGTAAGTAGTACAAAAGTATATACTTTTAATGATGAGTATGATTACTTTTTGTGCTATATATATTTTTAAGTAATACGACTCTAGCTCGTCGCTGATTGGTTGATCGTAGCAATCGTAGTGTCGTAGAATCGTTGAAGTTTGGGTTTGACCAAACTACGAATCGCACGACGCTTACGACGTTTGCGACGCTACGATCCGACCAATGTAGATCGGCCTTTAAGAGAAACGATTATTCAGTTTACTTTTTTCTCTTAAGTAATAGTTATCTTCAACAAGGAACATTTTCTTGATAACAGCGCCTTAAACAGTATACTCATTCCATGTTTTGTTCATTATGCTTACTGCTAAAAGCGCTCATTATTGTGTATTCAAGAGACGAATCTATTCTCTTTATAAAAACATTATAGAACTTGATCGAAGAAAAAATTGCTTTGACTTTATATAGTGAACCAAATTTCTATTCTAATTTAATATTTTTGATTGGAGTACTAGATTTGCTAAAATTCGAAGTATGCATTTCGAATAAATTTAACGCTTACGACAGATTTGCGAATATTTATGAAACGAAGCGGATTACTTGAATGCAGTATGTATAAGTTTTCTGTGTGTAAGTTTTTTGTCTCAAGCGCTGCACGGCGTGTATTTACTTATTCATAATTTGTATAATTTGAGCAACTCGCGCTAAAAGGTGTGTACCACGTAAAATCACGGTATGATCAGAAGAGTACTCGAAGAGAAGCGGGACGGACTCGTATTCAATTTCGCCAGCTTTCTCTGTCTCCAAATGCAGCGTAAAATATATTCGCTCAATCCAAAATGTCATTGCGTTGAGAAAAAAATGTTTGTCGTTTGCTTTACTTGTCAAGAAACGCATTTGTTAACTAAGCAGGTCGGGTTAATCGAACATGGAGCGCGAATGAATCATCCAGTCGTCGTATGTAGACGTGTGAATTCACCTATGCACCTATCCTAGTTACAGCGGATTCGACTCAAGGCTCTTCGCATTTGCATCCTCCCACGTCCTCAGCTCGTTTCGCTTCTGCACGCGTTCCCGCTCTCTTTCTGTCTCGCTCTTCCCCTCGCCCATTCATTCATCTCGCTTTGTCGCGCCGATGGAATTTCCGTGGAAAAACTGTTATTGTATTACATTTATTTGCGCGCATGCTTCCCGAGCCGCGACAACACCGGATTAGAACAAGGCGAACCGTTCCGTTCCTATTCTGGTCTATTCTATTACTTCGTCTATTATATTCTAGACGGAAACAACAACAGATCCACTCGCGAAAACAGTTTAAATATTTACACAGTGACTAACACAAAAGTGTGGCCTGTGTAACGGAATTCAACGTCAAGTAGAATATTAATTATTGAGGCGTTAAGGGGAAGGCCTGACAGCCTAAAAATAGGAGGTCTCCACGTAATTTTTTTTTTCAAAGAAATGAATATAAAGATATCAATATATAGTTTTAATCATACTATTTATCATTGTTTCAAGTGTAAAAAATTGTTTTTGAAGATTTAAATTCCGTTTTTTGTGTCGAACGCGGTGTCGCTGGACACATCTGACTAATGGATAATTTTACAGCTCGTGTGATAATCTTAAATAAATGGAGAAGAAAGAAGGAAAATTAAAAAGCTGTATTTTTGCTAAACTCTTTGATGATGAACTAAGTCCTTTGGGAAACTTCCAAAATTAATATTTCTCCCGGGATATTAAATAAAAAAAAGAGGGGACAAATAACATGCAATTTCGAGGTGTCGGCATCTCGAAATTAAATTTTTGGATATAACAAAGGTTCATGCTCCAGCAAATTTAATACAGTTATTTTATTTTTTCGTCCCATTTGTTACAAGATTATTACATGCGCTGTAATGTTGTCTACTAGTTAGAGGCGACGACACAAAACCTAGATGGAATTTCAGTCTTTTAAAAATGTTTATGAAACAATGATAAATAGTATGGTCACAACCGTATATCTTCATTCATTTCTTTGAAAAAGAAAAAAGGATTGGAGAAATCTCCTATTTTTCGGCTCTCTACGTACAGAACAACATCATTCTACTGTTAAGAAAAGCGATTACTCAATTTACTTTCCCTCTTTTAAGTAATGGTTACCTTCAATAAAATATATTTTTTTCATAATAATTTTATATAAAAATATATTTCGTCACGAATTTGAGGAAAGCTCATTATCATGTACCTAAAAGAAGAATCTATTCTTTTTGCAAAAATATCGCAAAACTTTACCGAAGAAAAAGTTGGTTCGATTCTAGATAATGAGCAAACCAAATTTTTATTTGAACTTAATATTCTTGATTAAAATACTAAATTTATTAGGATGTATTTTGGACAAGTTTCATGCTTACGATGAACTCATGATAAATTTGCGAATACATAAACTTATGGAACACTTGAAACATTTATTCAAATGCGGTTTCTCTGTGTAAGCCAGAAGCTCCTCCTTTGAGTGGAAATATGCTATGTTCGCCTTCATCAACGTCGCGATCATTTCGAAATACCCGGCGGAGTACTCGTGGCGAATTCGCGAACCGTATCGATATTTAATGTTTGCCCGTCGACCAATAGCTAAGTGTGATCCGCTAGAAATTTTTGGTGCCGCGTGCTAGCACGTTTCCATGAGCCTCTATATACGGTCATTCAACCTGTTCAAATGAATATAACACTCGTTGAGTGGCGATGCTGCCTCGATTCGGAATTTCCTGGACGAATTCTCATTATAATTTCACATTCTCGATCGTGCGTATACCTCGCGTCGGGCGTGATATTTCGCAGCTGTGCCGTTTTCGACTTTGCCCGCGCTCCATTTCTCGTTTTCTGTCCTCTCTTAACATTCGTTGGTCGTCACACGACGAACAATTGCACAATTGTATGCGCTATCTGTCATTGTAAACACATATTTGTTCGCAAACATTTGCAGACAATCAAATTTCCCTCAGAAAGGAAAAACGAACGCAATCAGATGTTTCATTGGATAAATAAACTCCCCTCTTGGTGTAAATCGACTCCAAGGGATTATTTATAATTGTTTCCTTCCTCTTTCGTTCGCAACCATGCCCATTTTTCGCGAGCACTCGCGAATTAATGGCCGTCGCGAGTCTCGATTGCACGCTCGGCGCAATGACGATGCTCGCGTCCGCGATACATCGCATTGTCATCGAGTACAATAGATTAGAATCGCGTTTTAGGACGCACAATGCGAGGGATGGGTCGGACCGGCCTCTCCTAGTCCCAAAGAGTACATAGGGCGTCATACTGATCGCGTCACCGTCAACGACGATGAATTCGCGAAGCGCAGGATTGTCGCGAAAATTCCCCTCGAAAGCGCGAACGAGAAAAACGCGCGATTCCGCCAGTTTTCCGCAAATTCGCGACTAAATACGCTCGTGTACAGTTTTTGACCCGTATTAATAGTTGTTACTTGAAACTTGTTTCCGGTGAGATAATCTGATATTTATTCAGAGTCAGATTCAAGTTTTTCAATTGAATTACGTGACAAACAAACAAGTGAATCAAACGTGACATTTGTATCTGTAGTTGTGATTCAATAGAAAATCTCTCGTCTAACTTTGGATTGAAATATAAATATCTCACTTGAGACGAGTTTCAAATAATAACTATTAATAGGGGTTTTAGAATATAGTGCAACTAAACAATCGTTGAGGACGCAATATTTTAGGATGTCGTAAGTTATTCAATAGAGAAAGAAGAATAACTTCTTGAAAAATCAAAAATAGTATACCAAGACGAAGGAAATTATATTGAGTCGTATAAAAAAATAGTTTTAGATTTTTTATGTGAAATAAAATGATTATATTTTTATGTTATTATAATCTTGTAATCTTATGAAATAATTTTATAATTTTACAGTCCTATAAAATAATAAATACGTTATTTTGACTTATGATCTTCTGCCATTGTTTTATACATCGTTTCATCGAATTGTAATTTACAGTTCATCTAGTTTTATTGTCCTAATTTCTATTATTTGTCATCAATTCTTATTGTTCTATTAAATTATATTCTATGCGTCACTTCATCAAATTATATCAACATAAAAATATAAACGTTTGATTTTACCAAAAAAATCCGAAGTTGCTTTTATCGCGCAATCCAATATTCATTGCCATGGCTAAAACATGTGAAAAAAGAAACACAAATATAAGCGCCTGTCGCAACAGTTGATAATAGTTGTGTATGCATACCCGCAGCACTCAAGAGACTGATGAGTGCATAGAAGAAGGGCAAAAGCGCGCATCTCGGCGCGGTGCGCGCAGAAATCACCGAACGCGAAAGTTGGCGCCTCTGTGACGCAAAGTCGACAACCTTGTTGATATTGATGCGCATCGTCGATTAATGAGCCGAGTTTCCGAGTTAACTCGAACGCCGACCTATGATCTCGGGTGATATCGTTTCCGACCTTGAAGTGTGGCGTTACGCACTGCGATTTGAATTCCGCGTAGAGATGCAGCCGGCAAACGTGACGTTTCGTCCGCGAGAGACTCTCTTTCCACACCTCTTTGCGCGAGTTTTTTCCGAACACGTGTGTGCCGCACGTCACACCCGCGCAACGGATTCTCAATGTCCCCCCTTCCCTCTCCTGCCCGACTGAACGAGTAAAACTATAGAACGTCGAGACGCGCTTTTCTTCGACACTGTGTCGGGCAATGTCGCGTAGAATGAAACAGGAAAATTACAAAAATGGAAAACAGACGAGCCAAACGTTGGTCTTGAGATGAAGTAAAAGTTAAATCAAACAAGCATAGATTATACGGCACCAAAAAATGTAAGCTCTTGTGTATCGCCTCAAGAGGGTTCTCCTAAAACCAAAAGGAAAATATTCAAAGCACGATATCCTTAGGGGAGTCTCGTCTTTTATTTCTGCGGTACACAGAAGTCTTGTTTTTTACAGAAATGTCTTCTTATAAGAGGACATTCTTGAAACAAACATTTCTTTCTTGATTTAAAGATAAAAGAAAGTTAGAATAATGTGGATTTTAGTTTCATTAAAAGAGATATACTTTTTGAACGAAAGGTTTCATTTAGAATATAGTTAATAGCATTTTTTGCAATTTCCTTTCTTGAGTGTTAAAATGTTTCCCTTTTGGAAAAATCTTCTTAAAGCCAGAAGATTTCCCGAAAGATATTATATTTTTTTTTAGTGAATAATTATAACTTCACAACATCATTAGTTCGAATGCTGCAGTCTCAGTTTGGACTATCTTCAGCGAAAAAGATTTTAATGTTATATTAACTCAATTAATTTTATTTTAATTTAATGTAATGTAACAAGAAAAAAAATGTCATAGAACAATAATAGTAACTGCTTATTATTGTATTAAACTATGTTCGCTAAAACTGATTCAACGTGAGATTAAAACGTTCGAACTGATGATACTGTGTACACAGTGAAAATCTTAAATCAAAAGTTATAATATTAAATTATAATAATAACATATTTATCTACATCAAAATTTTTTTATTAAAATAGAATATTAAACAGAATAAAATGGAATAAAATTAAATAGAATAAAGAATTGCTTTCATGAGAAGATAAAATATTCTTAAGGTATTAAGAAAACGTACATCAGTATTTTCTTAAAGCAAAAATTATTATAGAATTTTGTAACCGGGGAATATTAAAGTCAACATTCTGCATACACGCTATTTATATTTTAGGAATAGTAGAATTGAGAAGAATTTATGTGAAAAAAACTATTAGTATTTTCTTCTTGTAAAGTTACAACTATTATTTACTTAACTTGACTTTAGTTTCATTTCAAGACCAACGTTTGCTCGCCTATTCTGCTTTTTCCCTAATTTTCTTGTTTGGTATTGTTAGAGCCTTTCACACTGAATAGCACGTAGACGTGTCCGGTGCACGAGCGCGTCCACGTGCCCTGCCTTCTAAAGAAGCCGATCCGCGAAATCCGATTTCGACGGAGGACGTCGCGATCGTTAGAGACGATTATGGGGATTACTTTGCTCACAAACTCACCCTGAGAGTCCTCCTTGAGCGATCTCCGAGGTAGCTTCGCGGATAGCTGTGAGCAAGACACAAAGTTCCTGAAACAAAGGTGGGAAAGGAAACGTTACCAGTCAATTATACACTCGGCGAGAAAAGGCTCGTTCGATCATCGAAATGTAAGGAGAGATTGCGTTCGATCAGAGAGGCAAATAATAATTGCCCTTTCTTTCCGTCAATTCATCATATTTTCTAATCACTCTCGGAAATATCTATCACTATTATCGTTACCGAAGGTGCCGTGATTATTAAGCTATTTATATCCAATGTGCACACACACATACACACGACGGTTTCCTTCCTCGTTACTGGTCGTTACGTAATCGCGAATACACGACACAGCGAAAGTCAGTCGCGCACTCGCTCTAACTGCCAACAGCTGACGAATCGCTCTTATCTTCTCCCAGGTAAGTTCGGTCGGTGAGGTGGCCGAGTTAAGTCGGAGAATACATGCGCTGAGAATCGCGCGCGAATATCGGACGGGCATTTAGAACGGGCGAATAAGTGGACGATCCACACGGGGAATTCGTCGACGATTTTATATTGTTAGCCGTTAATCCGTCAGACGAAACGTCCTTCGATGAGCGCGTAATTAGCCGAGCGTTAATCACACGTTGGGCTAATAATTACACTGGCACCACAGCCGTCCGCGCCATAAACAATTCTTTCGCGTCTCGGAAGCGGCAACGAACGTCGGGCCAAACTGCTTTCCTATAAAAATAAACTTGCCATGTATCACACACCGTCGTATATCTGTTACAAATGCTAATAAGACGGAAGATTTTAACAATGCTAATTTGTAATTTGCAATTTGTGCATTTCTCACGTGGCTACGCTCAATTTCGGTTTGGTAAAGCGTCTATACATTGAGAGAGAAAAAATATCCAAGGAATGAAACATACGTATTCGTATACGCGGTCGGTACCAAATGTATAATAACATGTTTACTTACACCGATATACAAAATGTTTTTCAAATACGAAGATGTACGTTTTCTTAACACCGTAAGACTTAACACCTTAACTTTATCTTCTCATAGAAGCAATTATTTATTCTATTTAATTTGATTCCATTTTATTCTGTTTAATATCCTATTTTTATAAAAAGAATTTGATGTAAGTAAATATGTTATTACACAAAGAGAATATTATAGTTCTTTTGTAAATTCTTTTCAATTTTACCATATTTTTAGTAGTCCAGGAATAGACTATCTGTTTAGTAAAATTTATCTTGTTAAAAAATATGGTAAATTTTGTTAGAAACATAGCAAGTATTTCTCACACACACACACACACAATAGCACATACAAAATATAATCCTAGTAGAAATTGAATCTCATCTCGATTCCAGTGAATAACCAGTGACGAATCAGTAACGAGCTAGAAAATTTAATCCTAGCTTGTACCAGCTGACTACTATTAGCTTTGGATTCAAATTGGCTCGTTACATTTCTATTCGAAAAGTAATACACATAGAATCAGAGAATACTGAATTACCGTAGAATGTCGGAGAACGTATTTCTCGGTGATAAAGTCCCCTGTGGTAATGTGTGATACAAAATTCTCTCCGTATAGTACTCGCCAAACATAAATATTTACTATTCCTCAGATATTTTTGTTTTTCTCAGTGTCACATGCAAGACATTCATGTTCCGTCGGGGTAATTGGGGCTTTTAGCTGGTCGGATTCATTCCTCCCAGACGGAGCGTGCAGTTCGTGAAACCCTTGGTGTGACCACGTGTTCGCACGTGAGCATCGATTGGGGCTGTTAACGAGACGGTACGTTAAACGATAAAGGCAGCGTGTACATAAATCAGCTCTCTCGTTATCAGAACGACCCGCCGGCGCGACAACAACGCGCGTCTCTTCCGAGACCCTGACGATAAACTTTTCCCCGTTTCTCTTTTCTAGAGCGCGACTTCGGCCCGAGCTCGATTACATCAAGCTAACATTCCATTGTGTCATGCACATTCGGAATGACGCCGTAATTGCGCGACGGTCGCGATTCAAGCGCCGATCCGCGCATGTACATCGCCATGTAAAATACGCTAAATCCCGTTATTATTCAAGCGTTCAAGGTTCTTTCGCCGACACTAGGTCAGCAAGGCCACGGCTAAAGGCTGCCTTTCGATATTTATACGCTCGCTCATGTTGTCGTCTGCAACGTAACGAGTGATCGGATCGTTATCGACAAATACGCGCGAGCCGGTCCTTTCGCGTCCCGCGAAAATCTACGCCGCCGCGACAGAACGAGATGAAATTCTCACGGAGAGAGAGCTCTCGCGTCCAGTACAAATCCAGGTGCGTTCCATACCACATACACGTGTGTGTGGCTGAAAATAAAATAAATAAACCACTTTCAAAAACGTCAAATATTGCTTTAGAATTACTTCATACTTTTCAAGGCCTTTGGGCTCTTTGAAGGCAATTAATTTCCTTCTTAACAAGCTTCTTATTTCGTACTTTTCAATTATTTACTGAAAGTTTGTTTTTGAAGGCGGTTAGAAGTGAAAGTTTCGTCTTGTATCTCTGGGTGTTCTCGCATTCTGAAAGAAGCAATGCAGTTACCCAGGTCATCTGGACAAACTCGGGTAATGACATCCCTAACCCAACAACCATGTAGATAACCTCCTTTTCTGAAGCTAGTTACAAATTATGAGAATTTAAAAAAAAGTTTTTCTTTCTCTTCTGGCACATCTATGTGAATTTATTTTTGTATTTCTTTTTTCTTTCTATTATATACATAGAGAAAATGTTGTAGTGAAAGCTACGTTAAAATTATATTTCTTTTTATAATATATTTTTATAAAACACTGGACTGTACTGAAATTGTAAGATAAATTGCTATAAAAATAATAAATTACTGATGCATGCGGAATATATAATACGATCTACTGAATATATGATGCTAATAAACATTGTAATTGCAATAATTTTGTAGTAATTTTTAAACAAATATATAGACTGAGAAAAAATACTTGGAAATTTAGAAAAATTTTACGGGATGTAATGTGTATATTCGCGAAAATAAATTTCATAGTCCACAAATAAATGTTCAAGTATTTTTTTTCTCAGTATAGTAATTGTCATGATTTTTGCGCACTTCAGAATTATAAAAATTTCTTTTTAATTTGTGTCACGATACTCTTTTCTTGCACACAATTTACGTTGCATACAACAAAGGAATGAGATTCCACAATGAATGAATAAATAAACAAGATCATCGAGTCCTCCCCGTTGGAAGAACTTTCACAACGGCGATCCGAGCGAGTCGCGATTGTGATTTTCGCACGTATGGGCTCGACGTGTCGCGGCGGGATTGTTCCTATCCTGCGAACCTGCGCCGCGGGGACCTGGCTGTTCCAGCCTGAAACCCGGAAGACAGCTGGCGTTGCGCGCAGTTCTCGACTACGTCGTCATCGTTGCGTCGTCGTCATCACCGTCGTCGGCGTCCCCGACGGACGTTGAGTCGCGCGCGCGGACGTCGGAGAAAGTAATCACGTGCCATTCTTTAGAATAGATACCTTCGGGCTTTCCGCCAGTGGCTCTCTCTGGCCGTTGCTTCCACGTGGAACCTCGCCACGGACGTGGAATTTGTCGAACTATTCCCGACTAGATATTTACCCCATTGCCCTCTAATCAGATTGATCAATTATCTGCTTTGTATAAGATAATGTGATCGGCTTCTAATTATTAATAATCATCATTTAATAATGTCCTGATTGCCATGGCTTATCAGGGCCCGATAAAATCACCTTATATACTGAACGAGAAAATATGTAAGAAGTAAAAAAATATTTATTCGATAAGTAATAATATATTTACTTAAATCTAAATACTTCTTATTTATATGGGATGAACAATTGCTTTGATAAAAAGCTAAGCTAAGAAAATGTATATTTTCTTATATTTGAAAAATATTTTATATTAGTGTAAGCAAAGGTGTTATATTAGTACCTACCAAATAAATATATTTTATTTCTTAAATTTATTATTAATCTTATCTCACACACAATTTTAATCTTCCAGATATCTTTTTATTTCTTAGATCTTTCTTCTCAGTGTACAAATCAATAACCAATTGGCATCATCCTAATCAGGTCCATGGAATAAATTTCTCGTCAGGTTATCGCTCGTCGGCCAAAAACAATATTCCAAGTAGAAAATTTTTCAGGAAAAACTGGCCAGAAACTGACCAGTTTTTACTGACTAGGATTTATTAGACAATAACTATTCAGGAGCTGAACAAGAAAATACTTGTCAATATTTCTTAGTCAATTACTAGGCAGGAACTAAGCAATAAAAAATAATAAGTAAATGATAGGTAGTGTTTTTTTCCTAGTAAAAACCTGGAAAATGCCGGCCAATATTTCTTGACCAGAAACTAAGCAAGCAAAAATTATAATTAAAATTAAAACTACCACCATCTCAATAATGAATGAATTTGCACGTGAAAGAACTCTACTTCCTAAAATATGAGTTTTACTATGTTTTTTATTGAATAATAAAATACAGTATCTTAAAATATGTGTGTATAGAATCGAATTACTTGACAGGATTTTGTACAAAAGAAAAAAGTTCGGACAGAAACAGGTTAGAAGCTGGCCAGAAACTGACTAGTTTTACTAGTCACTGACGAAGCGAATATCGCCTAAATTGGCCAGAAGCTGGCCAGTGGCTAAATTTTCTGGCTACTTCCCTGGCTGGGAAGAGGTTCTACTTGGGACGTGATCTATTCTTGTGATTTTCTAGTCGTCCTTAAATGATGTGTACGGAAACACGCCATAATAATAAACTAGAACAAGAGCAACGGAAGCGTGGCGCATTAAAACGGCGAGAGATTCAAAGTGTAGGCTGCGCCAAGGCGATAATTGCGGCGTCCTCTGCGTAGCGAAATAGATCTGAGAGCGAAATCGGCAGAAAAACTTTGGAGACTTCCTAGATACGTAAGCACGCACGCACGCAACCGGTTCTGCCGGGACGTGAAGATATACTGGCTGTTCTCCTGCAGCAGCAGGACGAAATAAAAATCGCGATCTGACGGCGATCGGAGATAACGTGCCGCGATAACGATCGAGAGATCTTCCCGTTCGGCGTAGCGAGAAAAGTCTCGCGATTAATAAAGGATCGGCAGGTTCGTGCTCGAGGTAAATAACGCCGTTTAGCGCGACGGTCGCGCGTATTGCTGGCGCGATCGCTTATGGAGACGCGTTGCGATTTCACGGGACGAGAAGCGGCAGGCGGCTCGCGTCGTAAATATGCATGGATTTTTCTGCCGGTATATAATTATATCTAAGCGTACGGCACATATTCTACACACTCGCGTTGTCGAGCACAAGAGCGTACGCGCACCGTAAATCGGAGGCCCGCAAATAGAAAGTGCCGATTGCAACCTCGCAAACCGCGGACTTAACGCCTCAAGCCGCCGTGATTTTACTACGAATTGCTTGCTACCTTCGGCTACCACGTGGCTACCACGGCTCGCGAGGAGGAGTTTTGAGGAGGAAAATTTGAACCATCTCGTAAAGAGCCTCATAAGAAGCCACGGGCGTCCTCGCTGCTGTCGCCGGCACTTAAAAAGCCGAGCTGGTATTCACGTAGTCCGTTCCTCTACTTAAGATCGTCTTAAGTTCGTCTTCAGACGCTCTGTGGCTAATGAAACGATCCGTGCAGCACCCGAAGATGAACTCAAGGCGAACTTAAATATAAAGTCGGACTATGAACACCGCCCTTAGGCTAATGTCTTCGCGCACGATCTCCACGCGTTACGATCTTATGCAATGTTGATGCGCGATAATTAAGAAGGTATTCTAATCGGAAAAGACGCAGGAAAAAGCTTCCGGAACTTTTTATAGAGAAGTGAAAAAATCAGGTAATGTCAAACTTTGCATATTCTTTTACACTTACATGCATATATTTAACCTTGCATGTTCTTTAACTTTATTTTAAGAATGTATTTTTAGTATCTAAAATCTCTTTCCTTTTATATCACTTTCCTGTTATATCACTAGGATCTGACATAACCTAACCTAGAAATTTGCAAAGAAAAAAATGTATACGGACGGTGTGAGTGATCGTGACTCTTCTAAGTATTTGAATTACACAAACAAAAATGTTTTTATTCAGGAGAAATGTGGCTATCGTCTCTGAACTAAGACAAACATTTATACATTTATTGATTTTTTTTTTAAGTCACTATAACACTTTGAGAAAAAACGAAAATTCAATAAAAATGACGTCGTCTTATCTAAAATGGTAATATTAATTTAATTCTAGTGCAGACGATAGCCACACGCTATTACTATAAAAAACATTTTTATTTCCGCGTTTTTGATATTTAGGAGAGTCAGATTCACTTGCATCGCTCGTGTAGTCTCTTGTTGCGAGCTCCTAGTAATCAGAATATGACATACAAAAGAAGAGCTTTGTTGTCACTTGGACAATAAGAATATATTTTTAAAGAAAGGCTTAAGGGATGTGCAAAGTTTGACGTTATTCAGTTTCTTCGTTTCCCCACGAGAAAGCTCCAGAAAAGTATTTTTTTTGCGACTTTTCCAGGGTATTTCTTCAAGTAGCTCTTCCCGGTGGCGTAGGTAACGAACGTTCTTCATATTGAAAATTGTAATTTCTTAGAGTCACGATAATAGTGAAGTTCATCGTATGCATCAGGTATGCATTAGTGCGGACGAAATGTCCAGAGAGGGGGGAAGTCCCGCGAAGTGGCGTGAAATAACAGACAGTCGTGGGTGCGATGAATATCGAGTCGGCACATCCACGTCGGCCGTCATTAACGACGTAGTAGTAATCAAAGCGGGATTTGATCTCATTAGCCGGCCCGTATCATCGCGATCATCGCCGACGTATAAAAACGGCATTCAACCTGCGGCAACCAAGCAACAGCTAGAACTAGTTGCAGGCGCACTTCATAAATCAGTGATAAATTCCCGTGCGGCCGGTATCCCAAGGTTCTCGCGGCGTATAACGTGTTCCGCGTGTCGCTCGCGACTAATGTTGCAATGACGCGAAATAAGTGTTACACGATATAACGACGCGCAAAAATCCTACGGCGCCAATCGGCGCACCGTTGAACGTTACCGTAGACAGTACCGATAAGAAGAAAAGTCACGAATCGAAAGGACGGATTTGAAAGGGAAATTTTTTGAAGAACAATGTGAACTGAATCGACGAGTTTTAACGAAAATGAACTTTCAACGATAAATATGAAGAATCGATGAGCTTTTAAGGAAAATATTTCTAAAGCAAAATATAGATTAAATTGTCGAGTTTATGGTGAAAGTGTCTTTCAAAGAAAGATGGAGAATCGACGAATTTCAAAGAAAAATATGGACAATTGGGAGTATCAAACGAGCATTAAAAAGGAAAAAAATACGGAGAATGGATAAGCTTTTAAAGAAAATATGAAGAATTGAGTTTTGAAAGAAAAATATCTTAAAGAAAATTTAAAGAAAAAATATAGACTGACGAATAAAAAAATTTAAAGATAAATATAGAGAATCGACGAGTTCTTAAAAATAATTATTTTCAAGAAAAATATAGACAATTGACGAATTTTAAATAAAAAATGTTTTAAAGGAAAATATGAAAAATCGACAAGTTTTAAAGGAACGTTTTTTAAAGGAAGATATTGACTAAATTAATAAGTTTAAAAAAGAAATTTTTTCAAGAACATATGTGTGAATCAAAATCGACGCGTTTTAAAAGAAATGCAAACGGACGCGTAATTTCGCTCGTCGCGAGAAGTCAGGCGTGCGAATTGGAGAAATTTCGATTTCAAGTAACAAGAGTCTCGAGGATCCCTCGATCGCGGAACGTGTAATTTACGCGAGAAAAACGAACGTGATATAGATATAGATATACGACGACGCACACGTCGGCGCGCGATAAACCGCGAATAGTTTCGTCGTCATTGTTCCGTGGTTTTTTCCCTTCGTGCCGGCGAATGTTAATCGGCACCTAGAAGAGGAAATCTGCCACTAATCGTGGCTATTATCGTTATTATAGGCTGTCTTAACGCTGCTCTTTCCGAAGGTGCGCGAGAGATATACCGGAAGGTGCACCGTGATCTGACGCGGTGGAACTGGACAAACGAGATAGCGAGAGCGAATTCAATAAATTCACTGCACGCGTATGTGCACGCGTGCAGGTGTACAATGTATACTTACACGCACGTGTCGCGCTGCGCTCGCTATTGTCCAAACGTTCTTTAAATAGGTCTTCGTCAAAACAAGTCCAAGTTGCTAAGAACGTAGGAGGTAGTAGCGTGTTCTGTGCCAATCAAAGAACACGAGTCGTTCGTAATTTGCGTGCGCCATCGATTTGCAAAAAAACATTTCGGAAAGAATAAGACATTTCATGGGATATAACTGGAATCTAGCCCGAGAATGACAAAGACACAGAGAATAACAAAGACACAGAGAATGACAAAGACACAGAGAATGATAAAGACACAGAGAATGACAATGTAATAATTAGTACTTTCATATTTTATTTTCTTAGAAATATAAAGTGTCTACTCTTTTCAAAATGCAGGCTGTTGTACGGTCATTCTTATAACTTATCGATTGTTACCTAAGTAACAAAATTTCCAAGTAAAAAAAACTGATCACTAGTTAGAAACCGATTAGTTTTTATTGACTAGAACTTATTAAACACTAACTATTCGGAAACTGGACAGGAAAATACTGGCGAGTATTTCTCAGTCAATTGCTAGTCAAAAACTAGATCATAAAAAATGGGTTTCCCCATTTAGAATCACATTTTTTAAACGTTACACTTCTAATCCGAATCTTCGTAGATTTCCCAACCAGAACCTATCACTCTTTTGGGAGAAATCAGAATGAATTCCAATTAAATTCCAGAAAACTTTCTGCGCGAGAAAGCGCGAATTCCTATAGTAATTCTGTTTCGATTCTATATAAAGAACCCATATCTGAAATAAGAATGGGTTTCCCAATTGATATCGTAACGGGATAATTTTGAGACAAATTTGGGTGTTCTAATCAGAGTTTACGCTGTATTTGGGAGAATTTTGAGAAATTAATCCTTGCACTTCGATGCGGAGATGAAGGGAATTCTCAACAAAACAAATAACGAAATGACACTTATGAAGAAGGCCCAACAAAATCCGATAATACTGTGTGTCTGTATAAATTTTGATTATTCGAATAGATACACAAAAGTCAAATTTATATATATATATATATATATATATAAATTTTTTTGAATTTATTTAATTTTGAAACGAACCCTTTCCCCTTCGTCCGCATCGTGCGGCTTCGAAAAGTAATTTAAAGACGAGTTTCTCTTTTCGCACCGGAAAAAGGAACAAATAAAGAACGGGAGAAAGAAAGGGTCGCGCTGTTTACGAGAGAAAGGCGAACCGTTGGAGAAGTATACGTATGTACATACATGCATATATACATACATACATACGTGCGTACGTGCGTGCCTGCGTGTGTGTATGTGTGTGTTCGTATGAGACATATGCCCGCGGATATACGCAATCGTTTCTGCGTCCCCGTTATTTCGGTGAAAGTGAAAGTCACGCGGCACGCGACTTCCTACTCCGATCGGGCTCGCCAGACAGATAATTCTCAATGCGACAGAAACTTTTCAGTGACTACGCGGAGCGTTTCGGAGGATTATCGATCAAATCGACGCACGCACACGCATGCACGCGCCCTCGCACGTAGCGAGACTCGTCTCGATCGATTCGGCGCCGACTTTCCCTTATTAAAAATGTTAAGGCACCATTAGTTTGCTGGTTGCGATTATTAAGGACTTTCCACGAGTCTCGATGCCGTTTAATGACTTCCAGAATTACATGTCCATGGCTTGGGCGGGTCCTCCGAATTCTTCATAGGAATTGCGCGTTGATTATTGACGAGCCGGTTTCGCAGACGTTGTACTGATCGTGTGATTGTTCACGCGTCTGATAGTTAGAAGAGACAAGCAACTCGCTTATGCCGCGATCAATTCTGCGAGTTTCTAACTCGCCCGTCGAAAGCGATCGCATATCGAGTCGACGGCGACGATTGGCCAGCAGAAGTCATATAAATTAATGAAAACTCTCTCTCTCTTTCTCTCTCTCTTTCTCTTTACATACACACACACACACACACACACATGTACACGTATTTCGAAGAATTCAGCATGCAAATGACTGATAAAACGCACGGGAGCAGTTGAAATCGAGAAGGTCGCGTTGTCACCGAAAGCGACTTTCCACATTCTCGATGCTACTAATCGTCATCCCGAGCCAAAAATGCGCCTTATGGAAAGCGACGTCTTTTGTTATTAGGTCTGTATTAATAGTTATTACTTGATACCCGTCTCAAGTGAAGTACTCAGACTCGAATTCAGAGTTAAATGCGAGTTTTTCAGTTGTATCATGACATAATTATTGAATCTGTTATTTAGTTGAATCATGACATATATTTACATATGCAACCGCGACATTCAGTTGGAAAATCCTCGTCTAACTCTGGATACTTCGTTTCAGACAAGTTTCAAGTAACGACTATTATTAGTTACCGCGTGAAACTTGTTTCATGTGAGAGACTCAGACTTTTATTCGCAGTTAGGTACATATTTTTCAATTGAATCGCGATGGTATGTGATATTTATTATCTGTAATCGTGATTCAACTGATAAATTCTCGTCCATGTCCGAATTCTAATTTAAGTATGTCACTTAAGGTATACGAAGTAAGTTTCAGGTATTAATACAGATACAAAATGAATTTCGACTATTAGTACAGATGTTAACTTTGTATTAACAAATGTCGCTTGAAACTTGCTTTGTATACCTCAAGTAAGATTCTCGGACTTTTATTCAGAGTTGGACTCAAGTTTCTTAATTGAACTATGTGTAATATTTATATCTGCAATTGCGATTTAGTTGAAAAATTCTCATTTAACTCTAAATTAAGATCCGAATATCTCATATGAGATCAGTTTTAACTATTAATACAAGTCTTAGATATGTATCAATAATTAGTATTTGAAACTCGTCTCAAGTGAGACACTCAGATTTTAATTTGGAAGTAGATGTGTTTACCAATTGAATCGCGATTACAGATACAACGTTAGACGCGTGATTCAACTGAAAAAACCTTAAGTCCTGAATTCAAATCTGAGCAGCTCACATGAAACGAGTTTCGAGTGACGACTGTTAACACACGGGCCTCAGCCACCATTTTTCCGCACTGTGCATTTAAATAGCCATCTCGATAATGCCGAGGAAGTCGTGTCGGCCACGCAGCGAACCGCTTATCCGCCGTCTACACGTTTTCGCAAAATAAAGCGCGAAGAGCCGACGCGGCACGATTTTCCGCGTTCCCGATATATCTATTATCCTGCTTGCCGTTGATCGTTTCTCGCGTTCGCCCGGCTGCGATAATTAATGAAGGAAACGCGCATGACCGAGCACGACTCGCGGCTTTCCAGCGATATGGAGCAGCAGGAAGAAGGGGAGCGAGCCGATCTGGCCGGGTAGGAAGTCTCGCGCGAAACACGTTCTGATTTTTTTTGCTCCCTCCCCCCGCCCTTCCTATCGAATTGATAAACTGACCGGCCGAATTGATTTACGCTCGATATGCTCGAGATGGGCAGGTGTTCTACTCGCGTTAGTTATTCTGCGAGAGAGAGTGAGCAAGAGAGAGAGAGAGAGAGAGAGAGAGAGAGAGAGAGAGAGAGAGAGAGAGAGAGAGAGAGAGCACGTAAATTTCCGTCTGCGCGGAGGAAGATACCGCCGCGAGTCTCTCTCTCTTTCTCTCTCTTTCTCTCTCCCGCCGGCACGAAATCCGTGAAGTACAACCGGAATGAAGTTACGGCTCTCAGCGAGTCATCCCATAAAAACTTTTACCCTGTAACGCAAGATATATTCGAGACACCGCCATGCAGGGCTGACATTTGGATGGCCTCCTTTCTCCGTGTGCCACGTGGGCTCATACTTTTCGGCACAGCCGCGAGAAAGTTGCCGTTAGATATGCTGACCCCACCGTCGAATATGGCCTCAGCCTCCCTTTTTCTGATACGAGAGAAGCCGGAACCGCGCGCTTCAGATACCTCTACTGAGAAGACCTTTTCCGTGTCTGCCACATATTCTGATAATAATTTCGCTTTCCGATAACGCGTTTCTACCGAAAGAGAGAGAGAGAGAGAGAGAGAGAGGGAGAGCAAAAAGAAAAAAAAGGGAAAAAAATTGTCGTGTTATAACGATCGGCGAAAGAAATCTGGCACACGCTCCGACGTCACAGCGAGTTCGTTAAATCGTCAGGATCTTAAACGGCGTCGAGTGGTTATCCACGGCTTAGCACACCTCGGCGCGGCTTGTTCAATTATTCTAAAGTGCCTAACTAATTCCCTCATTTTGCGAATAAACATCGGAAACGCAAGGGTGGTCCGAGCGCAGTGAAGGAGAGGAGGAGGGAAAGAGCCCGGCGAGTCGTATCAGGAGAAATAATTGGCATATCTTAATTATCCGCATCGCAGGGCGCCTCCAATTAAAGGTGACTCGTGATGGGCGCATCGAATCAATTAAAATCGACTTTATATAGCACCCACGCCGGCCGATCTAGCCGTATCGTAGCGAGGAAAAGAAGCCCGGTAATTGTCAATTATTGTCGCAGTAAATTGCATATCCTGGCCGAGCGCCAGGCGAGATAAGAGGTCGATTATCGGGTGAAAGGTAATTATTGCAAACGCGACACGACGCGTCTCGACTCTCGGCGATGTCGGTCGCTTCGAGTTCCGTTCGTTCGTTCGTTTGTTGCGGCGACTAGCTGCGAATGCGGAACCCCCGCGTAGAAATTTCCTAAGATTTTCCTGGATAGACGGGAGCAGCGTAGATGCCGATTAAAACGCCCAAATTCGTCCCAAAATTGGTCAACCCGCTATGACGCCAAGTGGAAGTCCAATCCTTGGCGTCAGTCATGAATGCTCCTACGTGAACTCGATCTTACTCATTAATCGCGCAATTTTCTCCTCTAGTATGAAATCACGGGAAGTGAATAATTTTGCAGTACTTGGAGGCAATCACATGAATCTTTTGCTTCAGCGTAAACTCATGAAAAGTGGAAATATTTATATGTATTTTCAAAGTTACATTTTCTTCTCTTTTTTTCACCTGACGGAAACGACTTGATGATTGAAATTGATTATAATCCCTGACTATAATTCCTTCATTATGTGATCATGGCCACAAATAGCAAACATTTTTTTCTGCGTGCGCAATTAACACGCCGCGGGTCTCCGATCGGAGCTACGACTCAAACACGATTTGAATTCAGGTGCGATTATATCGAGATATACGAGCAGCTCGAAGTAGAAACGGAAACCCTGGGTCGGACACACCGGCTGAGAATATTGCGCTCTTCTTCTCCTTTTTTCCCCCCTGTAGACGCGAAATCAATTACCACTTATCGCGATCGCGGCGCGGCAATAAGGCGCACGTAATTAACGCGTTCGCGCGCATTCGACACTTCCTCCTTTCCCTTCTTCCGGTTTTCTTTTTCTTTTCCTTTTCTCTCTCTCTCCCTCTCTTTCTCTCTCTCTCTCTCTCTCTCTCTCTCTCTCTCTCTCTCTCTTTCCGTCTCTTTGTCATCGAGGAGAAGCCGCGGAAAGACGCGGCACGCGGCCTTGACACGGCATGAAAATAATAAAAGTCGGCGAGAACAAGCGTGGATGTGCGATGCACGCACATTAGTTGTGCGCGCGCGCGCGCGCGCGCGCACGGCGCAGCAGCTGTTGGGAATTAATTTTAGATTAGACGGCCAACGGGTGCCTGACTAGGTCAACTTCGTTCGAGTCAACGAGCGTCGTAAATGCACCGTTCGTCTTTCTGCCGGCGAATTAAAGCGATCGTTTGGCCGGCATTCTTTCCCGCGCGTGAGAATCGCGAACGTCGCGATTCGTCGGGCAATAATCTCCGAAAGGGGACATATCGATGTGAGTCGTAGCTTTGAATCTTAGCGGGACCTAATCTCAACACGAGCAAAGTAAACTTTAATGCGGAGATCAAGACGGAAAAACGTTCGCGACTGAGAGTCATCGCTTTCTCGTATAAGGGGATGCTGGAGTCGATCGTCACAATCACGCTATCCTTTTCTTCTAGTATTTCTAGTATTTCTTGTAGTACTACATACAGAACTTACGTAAATATATGTTGCTTTATCATATCATATTCAGCGGAAAACCTAACCATGCATGTGTAAAAATCTTTCTGCAAATTTTCCTGATATTCTTAAGCTTTTAAATTCACATGCGAAGGTACAGCGATGTCTTTCAAAATTTTTCCGTTTGGAGCATCCACACTTTCGGTATGTACAAGCCGCGGAATTTTGGCTTTTGGATTAGGCAAATATTACACTAACTGACAGCTTGAGGTTTTGCATTAAAAATTATTTTCTCGTTTTCGTCATGTATTGAGCAATGCTTCTATTTATTTTTGCACGTACTTTCATTGCGTGAAAGCATTTGCAATTCTGTATAATCGATACGACGCGAAATTTATTTATTATTCAGAAAAATATCAGTATTCTGTCGGTAAAGTTTTCGACATCCCCTCAAGTATAAACTAGAAGGATTTTGAACGAACGCATTGTGTGTTTCGGCTGATTCCAGCGGCCTATATTGGACGACGCTTGTCAGCTACGCTTCCTGGATCCATGCGCGGACAGCGTGCCATATTTACGCGCTGCGCTGCGCGCGAAACACGCGTCGAGCGGCAAACTCGTTTCCGCGAGTTTTGCGCGCGCGTGAGAAAGGGAAAAAAGAAACGCGCGTTGTGCCGCGAGTAGGGGGCAGAAGCAGAAGAAGGAAAGACACGGCTTAACTCTTCCTGGCTTGCCCTCCCCTCCTCTGTCTTTCTCTTCTCCTGCCGTCTGTTTCTTTCGACGTGTGTATATCTGTCTTTCTCTTTCTTTCTCTCTTTCTATCTCCCTCTATCTCTTTCTCGTTCTCTTCCTCGTTCTTTAATAAACCGTGCCCTCCTGTTCCGCTACGAGCGCGGATTTCTCTTTCATCCTGGCACAATCTGATTTCTCTGGGCGCACGCGGCCGCACGCCGGCGTGTGTGTGCGAACGGATCTCGACGGATTTGCCAAATAATTATCCTGTCGAGCTGAATATCTGTAACCACTTTCTAACGCGACGGACAAGCGAGCGGTTCAATCGATTCCGCGTCACGCAATTTCGGGGCCGCTCGAAAATGTATCCTTGTTCGCGGGAGAGACACGGCACATCTCGCAGGTGCGGCCGGGCCGTTTGACACGAGAATTCGCCGACCGTCGGCTGATACGAGGCTAACTCGATGAACGCGTAAAGTGCTTTTACGACGGGGGAAAATTTTACGAGATCGCGATAACGAGCGACGTTCCGTGCGAATTGCCGTTCGTCCGCGACTCGTCGCGAAGTCTCTTCGGGACTCACTTCTTTTCCCTTTTTTTCTCTCATGAATCTCTAGTCAGGAGTGAGACGACGGAAATGTTCGACACGATAGAGTAGAGAACATCATTACTCTATTGATTACTAATAGTTCATTAATCGCGATTCGCGTTCATATATCACGGAGTCTTTTCGAGACTCTTTACGAATCTCTAATTGACGGGCAGAGGCTTTTTCGACCATTTATTATGAATTGTATAGAAGCAAGAGGACAAAAATATTCGGGGATGAAATAAAATATACTGAAATATCGTTGGTTTGACGCAATATATAAATAATTAGTGGCAACCGTCAACTTGCGTGGCTTTTGAGATAACAGATACGTGAGATACCTGTGTATAATTCTGAGCAATCTTATTATTTTGGTCTTTAAATACGGATATTTAAATTAAATATGGATATTTAAATTGGAGAATACACAAACATACGGATAATCAACGTGGAAAATGCACAAACATGTATTGAATATATGCATATATACTAAGAGAAAGAAAATTTAAACAATTACTTTCATAAAAAGCAACGGTATGTGTGTATTTTAGGAAAATAAATGTTCTATCATTAAAAAAAAAAAATTTTTTTCTCAACGCAAAAATATGTATATTGATACAAGTAAATACATTAGCATCCGTTGAATAAATATTTCTTATGTTTTAAATATTTTTCTTCTCAGTGCATATTCTTTTTATTTTGTTATTAAATTTATTTAAGAATTTAATAATAAAAATTATATATTATGAAATTTATTATTAAATTTTAAATATTCATGTTTAAAGACTAAAACAATAAGAATGTAAGGATCAAGCACGTGTCCAGATATAGATATTTTATTAGCCAAAAGTTTCTCAAGAAAACAAAAATTATTTTCTACGCTTTATGGTCAAAACTCACTGTGCGAATTAATGTTCAGTGTTTCTCTGTTTTCCCACTACGGACTTTCTCTTTTTTAATGAATTCCCGATTAACTAAAGTTCTTTCTGACTATCATTACGAATTAAAGGACAAATTAAAGACAACAAAAATGTTTGGAATAAAAAACATTCGTTGAACATCATTGTCCTGCCGCAGTAAATAATTAATGACGTCAACCTACGTGACTCTTATTGACCAAATTTCGCAGAATAGTGAAAAATACTTTCCATGCACGAAATTGTGGTCGAAATTCGTCGCCGCAAGAATATCGTACGCGGACAGACGGCTTTTCGCTCGCATATACTCGCGATACAATGCTCAGGGCCCTTGTCATGGCACCGCGAAGCGAAGCGGTGGTCTGGCTTGTGCCAGCAAGTGAAAGTTGCTCGAGCCACTTTCCCCTCGGGGGAATCGAGCGATCGCTCAGCTGGCTTCCGGGCTGCGAAGTCGCGATAAATGCCAGAGATCCACCGCCCTGAATCGAACAGCCACTTCACGTTCGTCCAATTCGCGAATCAGTCGGAAATCGATTTCGCGACGAAATCGCGAATATAAATCGCGACTCGTCTCCCCTCGATTGCACGTTTGCGTTTGGCTCGATTCCACTGATCATGCATATACAGAAAAAAAGGACATTCTTGTTTGGAAAGTATTTTTATTTTTAATATGTCAATCTTCTCAGATGAGTTTAATTTGCGTTAAATAAGAATAAGCCACTCATGAGAATATGTTTACAGAGCAAAATATTGGATTGGGAATGTGATATTTTCAAAAAGATATCATCATCAGAATAATCATATTGTAATGATCATTAATAATCATATTATCACAGAGCTTAATATTGTCAAATGCCTTATTTCCTTCAATCTTGTTTTCTTATTTTAAACTTCTTTACACGTTTATTCAGTGTCATGTAATTCAAAACACATTTAAAACTGTCATATTCTCAATCCAATATTTTGCGCTTTCCATTAATTAAATTATTTTAAAATGATTTTATGATAATAAAAATTATTTTAAAATGATTTTATGATAATAAAAATTATTTCAAAATTATTTTACAATAATAAGAACAAAGGCTTTTCTTCGTCGAGTCACATAAAATATATTCCTGCGAGTACAATTTGAAGATTGGCATGTAAAAAATGCGGATATTTTCCAAACAAAAGAATGCCTTTTTTTCTTGTGCATTAGCGTGCGATCTAAGTCAGGTGTATGTTGATTGGGGCAGGACACCTGAGGCGCGATCACGGTCTCTTCGTGCGGCGCTTCAGGTTGAAAAGCGCCACCGCAGTCATATGCGACACTTATGTCACGTCTCTTCCTTCCATGCCTCAACGTCTCCATTAATAACGGTAATCGCGAGGCAACCCTCATCAGCCAGCCGTCGCTTCCTTCCGCGTGCATCTTTCGCGACGTTCGCAGGAGTCGCGCGCGTTACCGGAAGCCACACGGCCAGGGTATATGTGTATGTGCGTGTGTGTGTCTGTCTGTCTGTCCGTCTGTAGACGTGGGCCTGTCTGTGCGGGGCCGCACGTGCGCGAGAAAAGGGTCCGGTATGTATACACGGCTCTGCCCTCTCCGTAGCCTTGTAATTTTCAGAAGAATTGCGTGCTCGCGGGAAATGATCTGTAAAATTACAGTCGTAGCTTCCTGAGCGCACGCGTCCACACTACGCCGAGCGTGTGTCAAGTGTGTGTATGCATATATTCCACGTAATAATGCGCGACCGAACGGACGTGCGCGATGACGAGCCGCGGACTTTGTATCGCGTCGCGAATTCCCTCGGACGGCTTCCTGCCCGGCGTCCTCTCTCGCCTTCACGCGTACTTTCTCCCGGATCGATTCGTATAATTTAATTGGTCCGGCGAGCATGGCCGCGCGCGGCTCGTTGCATCGTTAACGCGGAACCAATGTTCCCCTCTAATTTCATCGCGGCCGTACATGCGAAACTCTCTCGCGAGCCGTGACCGTCGCCGAAGGGCCAAAAGTGTTTTCCTTCTGCTTTTCTTTCTCTCTTTCTTTCTTTGCCGCCGCAATCGTTTTCGATTAATCTCGAAAGATTACGTTTTCATCCGGTAAATCTCGACAATTTCATAAGCTACGTGAACGATACTGGATTCTCCATCGCAGAGCGTGAATTCGCACTGTCAGATATTCCTCTAATCCTGACAGCCTTCTTGGTGCAATTTCTCCCTCGTTAATTTACCTCCAAGGACTCCCTCAAAATTATGCGCGAAAGCCACGTTGAAAGTGAAACAAGAAAGAGAGGAATAATCACAATTCACGATAAGCGATGTAATAAATTTGATATCAATTTTTGATAATGTACGTCCAACAGATGTAACAGGTGTGTGTTGCTCAAGCACATAAAATGAGTCAGTGTCAGCGCGTCAGGGATAACATGTTGACTGTTACACGTTGATTTCCATTGACTATTTCAATGCTCAATTTGAATTTGAATTATCACAGATAAAACAAATAAATGTAATTCACGATGCATACATATTCCCGGACAAATATTCATGATTATCACGATGTGGGACAATCGATGGTGGAAATTTTACAATATTTTTAATTATGAAGCAAACGTACTGCACTGAATTTATCATTAAATTTACATTACACATTGATATAAATTTTTATTTAATATTTGCTTTGCTAAATTTTGTTGCTATATTGACACAGCAACAAAATTATCAACAGTTATACTTAGATTTTCGTATACTGAAAGAAAATATTTGAAAATTGATCTGTAAGATATAAAATTTATTTCTGCGAAATAAAGTTTATTTCTGCAAATAAACTGTATATTCCACGGCGGGAAAACTTTAAATTTTTTATTCCAATATAAATTTTTGGTTCGTTTGGGCGAATATGTGTGCAATGTACATGTTTTCACCAGGGATCGGCTGTATACTTCATTTGTTATCTACAATTGATTACACTTTACACTTTAAATTAGTGATAGTGATTAGTGAGAAGCGGTAGTGTTGGCCAGGATGGCAGTCGTGTTGTTCACTCGCCCGCAACGATCGCGGTGTCGATTTCGCGTTCACTCGCGATCTCACGTCGCACGATCGCTAAGTTTTATCGCTAAGTACGTTGCACCGTTCGCTTTTTTTTTATCCCACGCCCGGGATACCACGGAGGAGAATAATCGCGGGGTTCTGCACCTAGTGAAATGCGGTCAAGCGCATTGCCCCGGGTCAGTTTCCGCGTGTAACTTTCGCCCGTGATGGCCGCGCGCGCTTCGCGTTACCTAACAATTACCTAATCGGTGTCGTACACCGCCGTTCGGGCAGGCGTAACACATCGATAATTGAGATGCGGCCGGCCTCCTCGCAGCCACGGGAAAAAGAGAAGCGGATCGCGCCGGCGTTCGCCATTACAACAACCGCGTTACATTGTCAAGGACGCGTTGTCCAGCCCCCTCGCACCAGTCACCAGGAAACGAGGCGAGACGAGGCGAGACGAGGCGAGACGAGGCGAGTCTGCGTCAAGGAGAGAATGCGCCACATTTTAATCGGGTGCACGCGCATGCATACGCATCGATTCCGCGCGAATTACGATACGATCGCCGCACAAAGACGGATACTACTCAGTCCCACGTGTCCGCGCGCGCGAGAAGCACGCGGATGTATACTCATAATGGGCCGTGCATTATAACGCCAGTCGCGTTATTTACCGTCGCCACGTGTTATAATTATCATTCGAAGGAAAAGAGTTAGCTTTATGCACGAGTGCCATTTCTTGCGCGGAGGAACATGCTCGAGACGCGCATTTCCATGCAGCAATTACGTGGTCGGCGTTGGGGGAAGAGAGAGAAAGAGAGATGGCGAGAGCCGGAGGAAATCCTGATCGCGTCGACGTTACTGATTCATCGGGTCAAAGAGCGAAATGAAGAAATATGCAATTGTTAGAAAAAGCGCTCGGAGCGTCGTGCGCTTGAAAGCAATGGAGCTGTGTGTTAGTATAAAAAAAGTCACCTTTCACTCTCATCTCAGTGCCGGAGAGACATCCACGCCGACGGTGTCGGAGCTGATCGCTATTCCATCGCGACGACGCGTCCTCGAAATCCACGATCGATAGGTAGATCAGATACCGGTGCCTTCTCTACAAGACCGGCTTGGTAAGCTAACTGACAATTAAATCGTGTGTCTGTCTTTATCTAATTTGAAGGAAAAACAAAGGCAGATATATGACTGATAATTGTTAGTTAACTTATCAAGAGGTTGGAAAAGTCAGTCTCCAGGGGAAGCGGAATTCCAAAGCGGAATTCGTTTGGAATTCTTCCAAAGCCCGCCGCGACTAACGAACGCGTAGTCGTGCAAGCGTGACTTATTTGCAACTGTTTTTTATAATCATAGAAAAAAATCATATGAAAAGTATAATAAGAGAAATAAAAGAAATGAAAAAAAATAAATTTAATAACATATATAATTGTAAATAAATTCATTATTTTTTGGCAAAATTTTATTTTTCTTATAATTTAGTTTCTTCTCTAATAATTTAGATTTATAATTTAGATTTCTCTTGATCATGTTTTTAATGAATTTTATTTCTCTTATTATTTTTTAATTTTTAATCGTTTACAAATTAGTTTACAAATTACGTTTCTTTAACAGTGATTGAGTTACATGTGCTGGATCCAATCTGGCAATTTTATTATAATTTACTTATTTACACAGTTCTCTTATAATTTTTATGAGTTTCATTTCTCTTATTATCTCACTCTTCATTCGTTTATAATTCAAAACTGTTGGGCTTACAGCGAATTCACTTGAAACATTGACATCCTTCTTCATTCGACGCGATAATTTTACAATTGACTCACGCGCAAGACAAAACTGTCGAAGGAAAGTCGGACCGACGCGTCAAGCCGACGCGATACCGCCATACGCGGCCGTCGAGGGCCGCGCGGCGATGATTGAACGTATTACGTCGATTACGCGGAACGTAACGGCTGAGAATTACCTAAAAGGATAGCGAGACTGTTACGCGGACTGCGACGGCCATGTTCCATGGCCAAGGACGAGCCGCGATTCCGCGTGTCCCCGAAGGACACGCGGGGAGCGCGCCTTTCGAAACCAGTTGCTGCGGAGCGCGCGAAGATACAGCCGGATATATCGATGCATTTGTTCTCGCAGTGTCGGTTTTCCACCACAGCCGCGAGATATGTGTAGAGTTACCGATTCGCATTACGCCGCGCGCGATTATGCTCGTTCGCGCGGAATTTCTTTATTTTTTCATTGTTTATTGCCGCGCCGAGAGGAGTCGCTGCGGCGCGCATATTCGTGGCTCGCATGTACTCCTCGAAGACGGGAACATTTGTGTGTGTGAGAGAGAGAGAGATAAAGAGAGAGAAGGAGAGAGAGATGCTTCTCGCTAACGTATAAACACATCGACGACGAGGACTCGCCGCGGAAGATATTCCGGCGAACGTTTATTGCTCACCGTAATATATATCTACGACCGCAGCGTATAGTTATAAATCGTCCGGATCCTTTTCAAATGCTAACGCCGAACGGTCGAGCACGCGGCCACGCGGACACACGCGCGGGAAACTTTCTATGGCGGAATTATCGAGCCGGCAATCATCGTAAATACGCCCACGTACTTTCTAATCAAACTACTATTTAAAACACGTTCCCGCACGCGGAAAACGAAAAGCCAGGCGGGCAGAGAGAGAGAATGAGGAAAACTAATCTGGCCATAGTCCCGTAAATCGAGGAGAGATAAGGAGGGGAGGAATCGGCCATTTCGCACAGCTTGAAGAAAAAAGACAAGTAATTATCAACCATTACCCTGCATGCCTCTTATTGCTTCTCGCTGATTCTGCATTAGAGATAGCAAAGATGCTAAATTATACATTCCTATACGAATAATTGGTATGGAAAAAAGGCATGTAAAGAAGACAATATTATGCCTCGATATGCTGCTCGAGCAGCTAATAAAGATCGTGTCGCTTCTCAGATAGATAGGTACATAGTGTACATAAATTTTCCAGCAACTTTATTAATCGATTTGTAAAGATTACGTCCCTTATAAATATGGCTTATATTTGGAATTATATTTGTCACGCGTTATTGATATTTAGCAGGTTCAGATAAATTAATTTTTCCTTTCATTTAAATTCAGAATTGATAGTCTCTAAAATTATCTTAGTCAAGTTGAAAGTTATATAAACAAGAACTAACTTAATTAAAAGTCAAGTAAAAATTAAATTAACTTACTAAAATGAAAAATAATATATATATGTTTTTGCATAATTAATTTTTTAATTGCTTACTAAATTTATGTAAAAGTATAAAAAGTAATTTTTTCCAAGAAAATTCTGTTTTATGCTGAAAATTCCATAGAAATTCCATAGAAGAAAAAACACTCAAACAGACGAAAAAGATTCCGCTGGTATTATTTTTATATATCTTATTTTATTTATAAGCAGCCCGGAATGATTTCAATATTAATGAATTATTTCAACTCAAAAAAAGCTAATAAGTTCAAGTTAATGAATTTTAAAATAACTAGTTTGAGTTAAAAGCTAACTCATTTAAAATGAACAAAACTAAGTTAAAAATTACTAACTTTTTCACTTACCTTCTAATTGATTTATTAGTTATTGCCCAACCCAATCGCACAGCATGACGAAATTGAGATCTGAAAGAAATACAACAATTATAAAAATCTGCTCAATCCATTATACAATATAAAGTGTAATACAAGATACTGAGATACTTAATAAATTTGTCGTTGCACCGATGTAACAGAAAATTTACATTATGATGTAAATTCAATTCAATGACTAATTCAATACAATTTGTACAATATTTGGCTCAGAAATGTAATTTAAAATTTGTAGAGTTTCCATTATTGATCGTGATAATCACGAAAGTCTATCTGCACTAAGAAGAAAATGTTTGATTTTGGATTTGCAATTATAATCACATAGAAAAAGAATTACTATAAATTGTGGTAAAAAATATAATTGTGGTTAAAAAAAACCATTTTTTACATTAAATTCTGCTATAATGTTAGTAATAATGTTAGTGATAATGACTTTATATACATATTACTGTGCTACTTTAGTAAAAAAAAGTGTAGTCGGGGCCAAAAATAACTTTACTCAGATCAACCATCTTGTTGTCTCAGTATGGACACATTCTCGTGCAAATAATTAGCATCAATAATTAGCAATCGAAACAATTGACTCGTAAAGCGGAGAATGCAACGTCTCGATTTGGTACTTGAGCGCAGCTGCCTGAAATGAAAGATCCAACGTGTCGCTTGAAACGCTACTTTCTTTGTGGTAACTGAAAGTATCGTTTTTAACGGCCCAGCTGGTGCTTAACCTCCACTAACCACTCTTCTGCCCGCCGCCAATAATCGATTCGATGCTAATTCGACACGCCGAGTGTTTGCCGTTTCGTACGTACGATCGTCATTCGTTAGGATCGGGAAGCTACAGGTTGCCGGCATCGTGATAGCGACCGTAATGCAGACAGGAAGTACCGCCGTGAGCGTGAAGGAAAGGGTGAAAGCTGCGCTGGGGGGGAGAAAACGCAAACAGTCGCTTGTACTTCCGCGGTCTTGGCCGATTCTTAGGCGTTTCCTCCCGCGTGACCGATCCTTCCACCTATCCGACGAACGGCGACTGAACCGTCTCTGCTAATTCATTTAGAGTAGCACCGGCGCTTGCGTCACCGTCTGGCTTTTACGTCGCACCAGTGCAACCGGAAGTTCGATCATTTTCCACGGGAAAGTTTCACTCCTCTCCCGTGTACGCGGACTCAGTTTCATATATTTGCCTGTCTCTCCTCTACAGTTTTACTAAGAATAAAATTCCCCATCGTCGCGCGATTTCCTGCACGCGACTCGACGAGCACAAAAAGATCGGTACATTATTGCGCACAGTACCGATGTTCTTTGATCCATAACTAAAAATTTACATAGTCATTTGCGAAATGACGTAGAGGATTTTTTTCTTTAGTTCAATCTGATGTACAAGCACATACGACGGCATACATTGCCATCACAGCTCTTGCACCATATCGCGCGTGATCAATCGCCAATCTTCTCTAATTAATCATTCAAAATTGTATGTAGTTGTTTGCTCAGTACAGGAATTTTGTGTTCAGTTTCATGAGTCTTATTTGCACACAACGGTGCTGTGAATTGTCAGACACCCTGTATACATCGATGCAACGGAAATATATTCCAAATATTCTAATCGCGAGGTGATCTCATTATCCCTAGGATGATAGGATTAAACACCGAGCGCGAAGTGTATATATGTTAGACAACGGTTGATCAAGAATTCGTCGCTACAAAAGAGCGCATCACGTCCGTAATCCGGGCTGCTAGCTATTTCCGGTACAGCTCGTTACGAGCGCCTGCTCTCACGCTGGATGACGTATCGCGATCTAGATCAGTATATGATATCATTCGCTGTCCCACTATTTCGCTTGACAGGCTCGCGCACAGGTAGAACGAGAAATCGCCACGTTCCCATCCGCGAGCAGCTCGTCCCGTGACGCAAAACCGCGGTCTTTGTCACTCCGACGGGTAAGCTGCCATTGCGTGCTTGCACTTCTAAAGCTTGATTCGCGAGAGGAGGAAAACCTGCCGAGTTCCACTGGCACTCAGAACTCGTCAACTGACGTTGGTCCTTTCGCGGGAAGGTCTCGTACCCGGAACATTTGTCGCCGTTAAATCTGACATGAATGAATATGTGTGGTTCCTAACACGTGCACGTACACGTGTACACGGTGTCGTCACGTTGTCGCGTCGTCTATCGCAGGAGTAGGTCACCGGGTAAAGAGGAAACGAGCGAGAGAGACCACCGTGGCGCGTTCTGCGTCGCGTCCGAGGAGACGGGAAGAGAAGGCCTTTCCAACGAAAGCGAAAATCTCTTTCACTTTCTTTCGCATTACGCGGATACTAAGCGAGCCTAGTTTCACTCTTCACGAGGCAAGCTCGTGTCTCTAGGCGCGATCTTCCTAACCAGGTTAGGAGATGACCGATTCTCGCTGGAAACCCCTCTATCCGCGGATGATGACTCAATGAACGACCATTACCAAATCTTACGACACTCGTGCATGTACGTTACGCGTTGTCGAATTATCTCATGTTTTACCTTTCCTTCTTTTCTTTAATGAATGTCTGTTGATTAAGAAAAATTAAAAAAGCGCGTTATCGAGTTATCTGTGTTTCACTGATATTCTTTTTCTTTCTTCTTTTAATTTAATAAGTAGTGAATGTTTATTGTGAACAAATAAAAACATTATAAATTAAAAACCCGTGTTGTCGAATTATCTGACACATTTTACTTACTTTTTTCTCAACTTAACAAGTGGTAAACGTCTTCTGATCAAGTGAAAAAATTAAAAACGCCCGTTGTCGAATTATTTGCCATCTTTTGCTAAGATTTTCTTTCTTTTTCTATATTTGACAAGCGTAAATGTTTTTTGACCAAATGAAATAATTAAAAACGCACATCATCTGCCATGTTTTACCAATATTTCCTTCCTTTTCTTGAATTTAACTAAAGACAAATGTCTTTTGATGAAATGAAAAAATCGAAATCGCACGTTACCGACTTATCTGACATGTTCTACCGATATTCCTTTTCTCTTTTCATTTCAACGATTAGTAAATATTGATTGTTGTTTGATCTATTCATCAAACAAACATTAAAAACGTGCAGGATGTCAGTATAAAATTACGTAGGACGCGTGTGGACGAGTTGGCGAAATGTTTTATCTCCCCTCGGGAGAGAGTTGGCGTTTCGCGAAATCCCCGACGCAGAGTTGCGCGCGGCAATGAATCTCAACGACGATCGCCGTCGTCGTGCCAATATCGATAAAAACCTGCGAGCGGCCGACGTACGATCGTGCCTTACACCGCTTAATTCCACGTCGTGAATCCTTTAAGTTATACTCGTTTCGCGCGCACAGTGTGCGTGCTGTGCGGACTCGCGACGCGCGGTGAATCCGCGGCGGTTTTAATCCGGATATGCGGCGCTGTGTCCGCGCGCATGCACTCGCATTAAACGGTCGCGTAGAGCGCGGCATTCACGCCTGCGGGAAAATTTCCGCTCGCCGCGCCGCTTATTTACAACATTAGTTCGCGCGAAACGACGCGGTGGCCCCTGACATTCCGCAACGACAACGACGGACGTTAGCGCGGTCGGGATTCTCTACCTGTTCATCCCGCGATAAGTTCCCGCCACTCTGAAACCTCGCCGCGAGATTATCGCACCCGAGGGGAAATCTCCAGGGAATCCATACGCGAAATTATCCATTTTTCGCCTGCTAGCGAAATTTTAACACGCGAACGCTCAAACAAATGATCTCGCGGCCGCGGTAGCGAAAATGACCTAGACATGAGAGATTAGCTAAGATGAATGAATGGCATATCAAATACCGTGATATCGCACAAGTTTTGTTGTTTTATTTGATCAATATACATGTCAGGGACCTAATTTCGATCTGAAATATATTGATGCTGCAATCTACTTGCTCATTCGGCAAGAAAGTCTCTCCGTGACGTCCATCCAAATTGAAACCAAGCGCACTTCTTGTAAACATTGATTGTGACAGACAAAAGGGATTAACGATGACAGACAAAAATGTATGATTCTCACACTCGTCTAAGTCTAATAATTAATAGTCGTTACTTGAAATTTATCTTACGTAAGATATTCAGATTTGAATTTGGAGTTAAATGTGAATGTTTTCACATTTTGTTTAAAATTAAATGTGAATTTTTTCTTACTTATAATTTAATTTAATTTAGATTTAGATTTCGAATTTGGAGTTAAATATGAATGTTTTCACGTTTAATTTAAAATTAGATGTAAATTCAGTTGAATCGCGATTACAAGTATAATGTATTATATCATATAATTTAACTGATAATAATGTCAGATCTAATTCTGAATTGAAATTTGAGTATTTCAAATAACGACTATAACTATTACTAGGAGTTTTAAATTTTCTGACAGATATATCGCTAGAATCCTAGTGCTGTAAATGCTATAAATTTTATATGCAGTTTCCTAGCAAATACAAAAAAACTATAAATTTAACTATGACGTTTATAATTTCATCAGGGTCAGCAAAATACTTTGTTGTGTACGTAGGAAAACGCACATTAAAAAAAGTAGCCTAGCAATCATAGCAAAAATTATCTAGATACGAGAGATTAGTTAAGATAAATAAACGACCAGGAAGCACTACGATATCGCATATATTTTGTAATTAGTCAATATAAATGATAGAGACAGAATTTCTATTTGAATTATCTGTGAAATTTAGCAAGGAAGTTCCTCTGCTACTCTCATTCAGATTAAGGTTAAATTAATAAGTGATAACGAGACCTAAATTTGCCTGCAAATACTGTTAGAAGGCTGCTGCTGTAAATTCTATATACCACAGAGAATTTTCTAGCAGACGCAAAAAAATGGCAGACAATGTTAATTGCGACATTTCTATGTGAACCAGCGAAACATTGTTTTGAGCGCACGTGCACGCTGCACGCGACGGAGGCGCCGGAGAACTTGGAGGGGGGCTGAAGTGGAATATCTAAGGGCGCGCGTTAGCTCCAAAATCCAAGGACTGTTCGTCATTGCACGCGACGCTTCTTACGCTCGTGTGACAAGCGATCGGAAACGGCTTCGAGCGAGTCTAACAGCGCTCGGAGGAGCGGCCAAGGACGACTTCGTGGCTCACTGCGTGTTAGACCGTTACATGCGATCGTAACACTCGCCTCGCATCCACGATCCGCGTTTCTTATTTCCTCCGTCGTGTTCGGTCGCGCTCCACGGACCGACCCGCGCAACGCGTCGAGAATTTCAAGCGTCGACGATCGGCCGCGGGAAACGGAGAAAGTGGGAACATGGAATGCCCGCGACACGCGCCTTTGACCCCAACAAACCACGAAATATAGGCGTGCACGGAGAAAATATCGTAGTAAGCATCGCGTTAAAATTGTATTCCTTTTTGCAATGATTTCTTTAACAGAGTTGGACTATGCTGAAAAATTTCTTATAAATTACTACAGAAATAGTGAGTTCATTGACTTGAATGTCAAAAACATCTAATATCCAGTTTTGAAGTAAAAAATCAAATATATATAAAGTTTTTAAACAGATATGTAGCAATTTCAGGCATAGTTCTGTGCAGTTCAAGATTATAAAAATTTTATAATTTTTGCTACAATATATTCTCTCGTTAAATAAGACATAAGGAAAATTCTTTGAACAAGTGACATAAGACTGATCTTAAGATTAAAAAAATCGGAAGAATAAAAATTAACATTAAACGTTAGATTAATTTTTTAGAAAATTATGACGTTTTAATAACGTGGAAGAGAGAGAAGGATCGTCATCGCCATGCGTTAAGATTCTTTTCATTTTTTGTCTTACGAAAAAAATTAATTTTAATTTTTCAAAATGAATTCCATCATACTTTTAAGAAATAATTTATTATATTTTTCATCCTGTCGTCGTACCTGCAAATGCTAAAAATAGCAGAAGTATGCCCGTAAAACTCGCGAGTCATTAGTTTCATCGCGAGCTTTAGAGATTACACGACATTAACAGCGCTAATTTTGTGTCTTCACTGTTGTGCGTCGATAACACGCGTTCTTGTAATAACAATACCAAAAGTATTGGTATTTTGTAACGAATGATAGCGAGCTTCCATTTCCATTCAGGAATTAAATTGGCCATTAAAAAGTGATTCTGATTTAGATAGCTGAAGAAACAGTAGGTTTTTACGATTTTTTTTTTCGAGGAAATAAATTATATGAATATAGAACTTCAACTAAAAAAATATTTTTTTAAAATTAAATACAAAATTATCACAGTTTCAAGTATAAAAAATTTTTTTATTTAAAAATGAATTGAAATATTATCGTCCAGGTTTTTGTGCTGTGTTGGCGGCACTTTGAAGTTAGAAGTTTCTTTTTTATTTAGTGTCCTAGAAAAAATACTAATTTTAGAAAATGTCTAAAAAATTTTGGTGCATCCTCCAGCAAGTTTAATGCAATTCTCATATTTTCTTATACCATTTAATTCAGATTATTACACGAGTTATAATATTGTCCACCAAATGGAGACGTCCCGCGTCACCGCGCTCGGCGCAAGAAACCTGAGCAGAGTGTCAATTTTTTAAAAATAATTTTTACATACTGAAAACAATAATAAATATTATGGTCAAAATCTTATATTAATATATTTATTCGGTTCTTTGAAAAAAATTCGTAAAAACCTCCTATTTTCCAGTTGTTTAAATTGGAACTTTCCTTTAATCGGAAGGCATGTTTAAAGCACATCGAAATAAAATTTTTCAAAAGATTTCAGCTCATTCTTCAGCAGATTTAATGCAGTTTTTAAATTTTCTTTTAATTGAAATTATTATACGAACTGTGATATTCCATCAGGTAGAGACGACCTGCGACATCGCGTTCAATATAAGAAACCTCTCTCTCTCTCTCTCTCTAAACGGAATTTCAATTTTTTAAAATAACTTTCTCATATTTAAAACAATGACAAATAGCATGGTCAAGACCCTATATTGATATCTCTGAATTTGTTATTTTATCATCGCTGAAGGCGGCTGTGTGCGAAGCTGGTTTGTGACGCGTATCGATCGCGATAATCCGTTTAGTCGTTTGCGCAACACACGTACATATGCGCGACCTTTCGGAGATATCTGCTAAAAAAAGAAGAGAAAGACTGGGATTTCGCAGGATTCCGGAATGGCTCCGATGGTATCGCGGATAATCGGCTGTTGCTCTTGCGCGCGTCAAATACGTAAATCATTATCACACGTCATCGTACACGCGTCTGTTCATTTTTATTCATTTATTCCGTTCCCGTTTGCGTTTCTTCGTTTGTGAGGTACCAGACTGTGCGTGAGTCAGATCGGGGGAATTAATTTCACGGGGGGCCTCCATCTCTCGGGTCGAGCGGGGTTTGGCCGGCGCAACAATTGTATCCAGGATCGTTTCCGCGGCCACGGCGAAAATTTCACAGCACGCCGATGAGTCATTAGCTTCGGTCGCGCCTAAAAAGCAGCGATAGAAGCAATGAGGTCGCGTCGGGACTTAGAGATAGCGCGGCGTGTACGCGCACAGACGCACGACGACGCCGCGCGACGCACATGTAAGCGCGGTGGAAATCTAAGAAAATACGCGCGACTCCCAGGACTATAATTCTTCGCTGCATTTTCACAAGGCACTTCTCGAAGCAACGACTCGGAGATAAGGCCGATAAACGTGCGCGCCATTGTGCGCGGTGCAAAGCCGACAAGCAGCAGGTAACTTTCTAGGAAGCGCGTTTCGGCGACGCCAGGACGCGCCGGTGCGTTTTATATGAGCATAGATTCGCGTTGAACGAGGAAATATCCTCCCCTTAACGCTGCTATATGAGAAAGCCCGTGTGGGAAACGTCGGGAAGCTCGACGGTGCGATAATAACACAATATAGTTGCGGGCGCTATATATAGCGCGGCGTATGCATAAGCGCTTAGAAACGAAAATAGCGATCGGTTACGATACGATTATTCGTCGCGTTGCAAAAGTGTCGCGCGACGTCGTTCTCTTTCTCTCTCCCTTTCTTTCTTACCGTAATTTTCCTCTCTCCCCTTTCGTTCCCGGCGCGTAATCATCGCGAGCGCCAGCGCGCGTCTATAATTAGAGAAGTAGTGAAGCTAATTAGAGCGTGCTCGAAAAGAGAAAGTGTTTTGGGAAGAAAAAAAAACAAGTTAAAAGGAGCGATCAGTATGTTTCCGGCATTCTGAGCGAACTTCGCAGTCGACTCGGCTAACGCCCGCCGACGAACGTCTCCGCCAGGAGCTGTATTTGAGCTCTAAATACGACTTTCTGATTCTCAAGTTACACAATTTTATACAGGAAGCTCTGTATAAGAAAAATGGAATTTGAAATAAAAAGAACATGTGTATATATATATATATATATATATATATATATATATATATATATATATATACACGCCCGAAATAAGCGAATTTAGATTGATATTTTCTTTTTTTGAAAATTCTGATGTTTCTACTCATATGGGAGAAAGATTGTCACATGTGAACATTGTTTTTGTTTTTTGTGTCCCACGAAAAAATTAATTCCACTTTTTTCACATCATATTTTTGAGAAATAATTTACCATATTTCCGTCGTCGTATCTACAAATGTTATAAGTAATAAGACTGTACGTTTATCTCTTGTCGCTAATCTTTTTCCCAATCAACTTTGATAAGAAATGCAACTGGCTTTAATCTGGCTCTAGTCACGCTCAGAAAGACGTTCTTGTCAAATTTCACAAACGGTGCAGATGGAAATTCTATCTGCCATCTATGACATGACACTTATGTCGATTAAATATAAAACATACGGGATATCGCAGTAATTCGCTGGCCATTTATCCATCTTAACCAATTCTTCGTATCTAGATAATTTTCACTATAACTGCAAGAGCAGTTTTTTTTTCGAGTGCGGAAGGGAAGCCGTGCGGAAGAGCGAAGCGCGGGATCCTCGCGAGGCCGACAAGGAGTTATGCAATAACGAGGTACCGAGGCTTAAATTTCCATCCGTGCAATTTCACCACGCGATCGTAACGTCGCCGTGTACACTGGGTGTACACCGCACAATTGCAGGGTACCCTTGCGTCTAATAGAATCTAAGTTAATGCCGGTTACGGGCCGTACGTCAGGAGGGATGATGGCGGCTTACCGCACGCACAAATCATCGGTGTACCGACAACGGCACGAGATTTACAGATCGTAAGTCAAGTTCTTCCCTTCTATCGCGCTCTACGTCGCGTCGCCTCCTGATTTTCCTTCCTGAGCACAGCCGACCGCAAGAAAGTGCTGCACCTTCAGAGCCTGACATTTCGCCGCTGCTAGAGCGACTCGTCGAGCTAGTTTCTCGTCACCCCGGCTAAATTTAAGGTCCTCCTCTGTCCCTCTAATATTGTCTCTCACGAGACCTACAGAATCATTAAATCGCGTTGGACGGCGTGCAATCTTAGAAAGCTATCCGCACACAGAGAAATGCATACTGCGCACAAGTAAGCGCTGCTTGTTTCAAGTATTTCGTAAGTTTACATATCCGCAAATGTGGCATAAGTTCATCATAAGCATCAAATCGATTCAAAATACATTCCGAGTTCTAATAAGTTTAGCGTTTCAATCAAGAATACTAAATTGGAAAGAAAATTCCGTTTGCTTGTTACATAGAGTCAACCTTTTCTTCAATAAAATTTCATAATATTTCTGAAGAGAAGAAATTCTGTTCCTCTGAATACGTGATAATGAGCTCTCCTAAAATTTATAATGCGTATAATTTTATTTCTTTTTGATCCCCTTGATTTACGCCATGACTTTCAAGATCTAGCGATTTTTTTACGCCGTCTATTTCACGAAGAATATTTACTGAAAAAATTGTCAAAGGCGATTATTCCAGGGAAATCTAAGTTTTCGATCGGCTTCGCCCGGACGCGTTATGACATGGTAACGTCATAAGCGAGTATCGCGGCGATCTCGCGAATCCGACCGCGGAAATAGATCGCGATGGTGGAGTCGCAGCGGCAGTATACGACGGCCAAACAATCGCATTTGTTTGGAGAAGGTTTCCTGCGGCCTTGGTCGCCGGTTATTTCGGACGAGGCGGCCTATCCCACGAGCTATTGTGTCGTAGATTCGATTGATCGACGAGGAGGTTTATCGACGGCGCGCCGCGCGCCTCCATTGTGGCGGGGAACAAGCGACGTTTCCCGTCTCATCTCGCTGAGGTCCGCAAGCTAAAATTTTTATAACGTCTCGCCTCCAAACCCCCACTCAACAAGCGCAAATCCATGCTGGATCTGCTAGATCGATTTTCTGCGTTGTTCATACCAGCGCGCTCAAATGAAATGACCCCATAGACTTATAGAAATAGATTGCACTCCCACGGGACGACTCTGATGACAAGATCGAAAGACAGAGATATGCCAAGTCAAATGCTTTCTCTGTCATACAGTGCTCTGGGAGGCAGCGATGTAGAAACAAAAGAGAGGAAGAAAAACGTGACCAAATAGATCACTTTCGTGATTATTAACGTATGTAAGACGATCGACTGTGAAAATCTGACAATACTTTAAATTGCACTTATGAAGTAAATGCACCATATTGGATTAATCGTTAAATTTACGTCATACATTAACGTAAATTTTTACATATATACTGACGCGACAATAAATTTACTAAAAGTTACACTCAAATATTACATATATTGCATTTTCCATGTTACATTTTACACGACATATTCTTTTGAGAAAACTTTCATCATTTTTTTCGTATTTGTATTTTGTTATGTGATAAATACAATTGCTACACAAACCACTTATAAAGAACGTAACCTTTACAAATTGACTGATTTTGTGTGTTAAAGTTGCTATCAAATTTAAGTACATCTATCTATCTATCTGAGTAGTGACAGAAAGAGAGGACGCATTGATCATGTGATTGCTTCTCTTTCTTCGTTCTATCACTTCCCTCCAACTAGACAATTAAACAAGGAAAGCATCTTATTCTCTGTTGCTCTCTCTTGCTAATGCCTCCATCCCTCCCACAGCAATGCGCAGTCTGTTCTATATGTTTACGATTGACCCTCTTCGAAGGTGTACACTCATGCGTCGGTGGACCGCGCGGTCATTAGCGGCAGTCTCGAGGGAGACGACTGGAATCACGCCAGGAGTACGCGCGCGAGGCACCCTCGCGTGCTCGTCCATCCATCGCGCTCGCGTGTCGTCGATTATATAAACGAGCAGCGCCGTTGGACGGCGACTTTGGCGGAAGAGAAAACAAAAAGAAATAAAAATAAAAATGAAATACACAAGCGAGATTCCGAGGTTCGTCAAATGGCCGTAGTTATGGAAGCATGATTCGACCCACATGGAGTACGTTTCGCAAAAAGTCGAGATAAAAAAATTTGCTTTTCTTTAAAATTGTCTTCTCTTTAAGGATATTTTCATTTAGCAAGCTCAGCCCTAAGAAAAATGGATAAGAAAAACGCAACTAGTGAAGAACAGTCCAACTAGCAGAGAACAAAAATTGTTTTCTAATTAATTCTAGGCGCCCACAAGACTTGGATCTTTTTTGTTTTATGTAGAAAAAGATCTATGTACTGCCTGTTAAGTAAACAAAAATTATAATTTTTCGTGGACTGGTCTTCAATGCGTTCACGTGACGGGAGAAAAGCGGCTCAAGAAACAAATAAATGCACGCAATTAACCGACGAGAATCAAACGACGAGCTGCATACGCTATCGTATACGGTGACGTTTATTTTAGGCGAGCATGAGGGACCGCATTCCCCGTGAGATAATATTAAGATTTTCGATCCGGCCAATGTAATACGCGCGATGACGCAAGCCGCGATCGCGAAAATCAATAGACTCACAAGACAGATACGAATGTGCGGTAGACCGTGGCGATGCGGTTTTGTCGCCTGCGTAATCTAAAAGCGGGATCGGGAGGTAAGCGGGAAAGGGAGACTTAGGTGCAGACGAGTATCTAAACAACGAGGAGGCGGTTTTGCGCTCGTCGCGGCGGCTTTATTGTTTTCAACATTTAAGCGCGCGCGCGCGCGTTTAGGTCCCGGCGATTTACTGGCCGATCAATCATCAGCGCGAATCGCCGGGGAGAGGCGGTCGTGAGAAACGCGGTAGGGTTTCCTCCTTAATGCCACCTTTGCGTAGGACTCGCCGGGAGGAATCCGTACACGTTCACGTAGGACGCGCGCTTTTCGCGCGCACCTCGATCCGTCGGCTCGCACTTCTACGGCTGTCGCCGCAGAAACCTCGTCGCAATTTTTCGCGCTCTCCGGCCAGGGAAATTCGCGAGGCGACGACACATCGGAGCGCGTATCGGAATGAAGGAGCCGCGTGTACTTGCGCGTCGGGCGCGAGTTGAGAAATTGTAGGCTGTGCGCGGCCGTTACCACGATATAAATAATAATAATCGCGCTTCCACCACGCGGCGCACCGTCAAGAAGTGGAACACGTCTACCTGCGCGATACGCGCGCGCACGTTCACGCTCGTCCGCAATTAACTCCGTTATCTTCGCCGCCTTTATCTATCGGCGCAATTAACGAAATGCAAGTGTCGCAGTCCGTGCTCGCGCGACTGCACGTTGGCGACATCGGTGAGATCTCCGCCAACCTTTCCGCGAATTCTCACGCATAAATTACGCTCGTACACAAATTACATTTTGAACTTATATATTTTTTTATTTAGATTGATTATATAGGAAGTTATAAGCCAGTTTCCTGAACAGATTATCCAGGATTTTCATGATCATCAAAGTGTGAGACAATTAATAATTTTTTATCAATGCATTTATCTAACAAATATACTGTATTAAAAACTGTATTGGTAATTTTTTAAATATATTTATCAGGCAAATGTACCATATTGAAAATAGCTGTATCGTATTAGCACATAAATGTACGTCATATGATATTGCAATTTTTTATTTTTTTACATGGAAAAAATATTGCGGTGAAAGTTACGTTAAAATTATAATTTATTTTACAATGCTTTGTGCAAAGCTGAACTGTATTGACGTTGTAATAAAAATTACTATAGAAATAATTATTTGAGGATTTGATCAGAATAGTTTTGTAATAAAATATAAGACGTGCGCAACGTTTTTACAAAACAAATATATAATAATTTTAGTTAGTTTCTGTATGATTCAAGGTTAAAAAGTTTTGTTGCAATTTTTATTACAACATTTTCTTGGTGGATTGATGCAGCAACAAATTTACTAAAAGCTGCACACAGCTTTCCATGTTACATTTTACATGACATGTTGTTTTGAGTAAACCTTGATAATTTCTTTTTGAGCAATATGTAAGAAACATAAGTGCTATATGAAACATTAATAAGACGCAACTTTTGTAAATTGACCATTTAAGTAGCTATAAAATTTACGCACACCTGCCTATCTGGATAATTAATGAAATTCACGACAAGTGATAATTCTCTCAACTTCATCCAGGATTGAAATCGCGAAATTAAAGCGCGAGCGTAAAAGCAAAGGTTGGTAATCGTAAACAAACGAATGAGGTCGCTGCGAGAGAGAGAGAGAGAGAGAGAGAGAGAGAGAGAGAGAGAGAGA
>NW_022639485.1:1356472-1358195 GCF_010583005.1 Odontomachus brunneus | reverse complement strand
GAGAGAGAGAGAGAGAGAGAGAGAGAGAGACAGAGAGAGAGACAGAGAGAGAGACAGAGAGAGAGACAGAGACAGACGAGAGGGTACGGAAATGCAGCTCTCGCAATGCGAATGAATGGATAAAATCAGGAAGATCCCCCGCGTGTCCCCGCCGGTTATATCGCGGCCCGACGCGCCACATCCAACGAGACACGCTGCTTTTCCCCCGCCGTCTCGCACGGCGGTGGTACCACCGGTGATAATGCCGCTTCGCAACACGAGATTAGTTCCGCAGAGAGCCGGCCGGCCGGCCGGCCGGCCGACGAGCAGCCTTGAACCAAATTATGGGCTGCCGTTGTTTAGTTGTTTAGCCAGCAGCGTGTGCTGCAGAGAAACCCCGACTGGGAGCACCTAAGGCGACGGACGATACGAGCAACAGCGGCCGCGATCGTTCCGTTCGCGATCTTTCCCCTCCCTCTTTAATCGGCCGTTACTTGAGCGCCCATTATTTTTAGCCGACCGCTGGTAATCGGCGCCGATACCGAATATCTAGTCCGGGTTTATCGTGTCAATTTCCTTATTTCTTTTCTTTTATTTCTTCTCTTTCTCTCTTGACCTCCCGGAGCGTGATCTCGCGAGCTGCCACAGGTTTTAGCATAGTGTACTTATGGAAAAGTCCTCTTCCTATGACCCTCGCGCGCGCTCGTTTCTACGCGAATGTACGTAGACCGGCACTCATCGAGACAGGACGCGGTATTGTGAGTATAGCCTTGAATTTACAGGCACGACTGCAACAATAGTTGAATAGAGCGCATTGGCACGCCAGAAACCGCAAACCTCGGCGATCCGCGTTCGTAAGCGCGAACGCGGACGCGCGGGCCTGAGTCGATTCGGTATACCAAGGTGAAAAGAGTAACAGAGTGTCGAGGGATTAGCATAACGTCGAATTCGCCGGAGCCCCATCGCGAGGGATACGTGTCGCGCACGCGCGCGCGCGCACGCGACGGTTCACCTCGAGAAAAAATGCCGATTATCCTATCACGGAATTATGTCCGGCGCAGCATGGGCTTCATTAATTTTCACCTGAATCCGCTCTCCCGCAACTATCGCTGCGATCGCTACCAGACGTACCTTCCGACAATCGTTATTATAATCCTCGTTACGCGGCGTTGTCGTCATCGTCGTCGGCGTGATTATTGTCATCACCATCGTCCCCATCCTCGTAAACATCGTAGCTACTATCATCATCACGATTATGATGATGATGATGATCTTCATCATCATTATATTCATCTTTATCATCGTCATCACGATCATCATCATTATCACTATTATCATCATCATCATCATCACCCTGTTTTTATTTCCATCCAATGTCTTAGTAACTAACATCGTAGCATGACAAGGCACGTTCTCATAGCCTTGACAGTCGACCCAGCACTCCTCGGACTCGACGACTGTCGAAGCAGAAACACGAATCTAAATAACCAGACTATTTTGTTGAATCCGCTCGATGCAAAATTGGCATGTCTCTCTTTCTCTCTTTTTCTGTATCTCTCTCTTTCTCTTTCTACGTTATACGCTGTTCGATTGTTTTATTGGTGCAATGCGGAATAATCGAGAGTCGAGGCGAAGATTTATAGCGCTATTTGAAAAGAGAAAATTGCAAGCGCAAGAGAGTGAGAGAGAGAGAGAGAGAGAGAGAGAGAGAGAGAGAGAGAGAGAGAGAGAGAGAGAGAGAGAG
>NW_022639485.1:1346067-1355901 GCF_010583005.1 Odontomachus brunneus | reverse complement strand
GAGAGAAAGAGAGGAGGAGGATGAGAGGAGGGGTGGGATAGACGATGATGACCCTGGCTAGCTCACTATTTTTGGATGAGCATCTTCAAGGTTGTCGACTATCTTTATACTCTTTTCCTCCGTTTCGTCGACGTGTGAGAATTTTCAGTCGTGAAAAATTGGCGCGACCATTAAGTCGGCGCGTTATGATTATCTATGGCTTGTATTAAAAGTCATTACTTTGAAATTTGCCTCAGGAGGATGAGATACTCAGATCTTAATTTTGAGTTTAGACATGAAATTTTCAGCGGAACCGCGATTACAAATGCCATATATCACATGTATTATATAATTCAAAATAGAAACTTCAAATCTAACTCTAAATTCAGATCTGAGTATCTCGCGTGTAACAGTTTCGAGTAACGACGATAATTAATACGGGCCTAATGTAGAAATCATATGAATTAGTATGAAAATAAGATGTGATACACACAACACGCCTATGAGGAAATACTCATTAGATTTTTCTTACATATTTACGTAGAATGGCGTTACTTGCGTTAGCTACATTGTTAATCTTTCTGGGAAGAATACCAAGAGCGTGGAGAAAGTGGCGAGAGCCGTGGAATAATTAAAATCATCGTTGTACGTCGCAGTCTGCGTTCCGAATTTCGCAAAGAACGCGTTATACCATGTGCCGGAAGTGTCGAAAGAAAAGCGCATTACACAAAAGCCACAGGATGTATAACGTACAGGTTGGCCGTCATTCGATGTGCGGCCACGTGTGCGAGATGGCCGATATCGTCAGAAAATATATGCGTTCTCAGCAGCGATAGTGCTGAAGCTCGAAATTTCCAACGATTTTCCATGTTGTAACATTTCATTTTTCAAGTATCACACTCAGAGAAAAAGACACAGTGGTGGCAACTACACACATGAATGATAGCTACACAAGTTAAGATATAAACGATACATATTAACCATGCCTGGAAAATTTTCATGATAAAATATTGTTATATTAATTGTTCCTTCTTTGATTTGCCTAAACAATTTGTATTTTTTTAATTCATAGCAAATACAAATTAAATATTTCGTTTTATTTTTCAAAACTCCAAAGAAAATAGCAACAGAGAGAAAGAAAATCTAGATACGCTCATTAAAAAAGCCTACTTGGGGAGAATCGCGCAATCATTTCAAATCATCATTAAAAAAAGTACTTCTACATACAAAACTAGTGCAATTGTCACCTATATAATTACTATTGCCATGTCTTTTTCCTGAGTGCACACGCTTCGCGATTATTGCAGCGATTGATTCGAATTCGCGCTACGTTTTGCAAAGGAATGATTGAGATCAAGGCAGACGACATAGCATCGCGACATGACAAGCTAACGAGATTGCATTTTCAGGGAAACAAGGAAAAGATGGACCAGAGGAGAAGAAGGACGCTGACGGTGAACTCTGGGGCAACGTGGAAGCGCAGGCCGCCTTCCTCGGGCCCAATTTGTGGGACAAAACTCTGCCCTACGATGCCGACCTGAAGGTATTGAATCATGTATGTATAAAGGCGCGACACGGTAAGCCCTCAATATGGCTGAACCTAGTTCCAAAATTCAATACAAGTTAAAATCAAGACTAAGCTAATCGTCTTGTCTCGTTTGTGTGTCTTGACTCGATCCACTAACTACTTGCTCAGGGATACCGTCTATGCTCTGTGAGTCTACGCCGTGTTCTTTTTCTTTCTCTTTCTCTCGGACTTTTCTTTTGCGCGTTCGCGCTATTCGTATCGCGATAACGCAAGTCGAAAGTTCGGTTTTCCTACGTCAACGTTCGGAAATGCGCACGATAAAGCTCGCGTATACCCCGGAAGTTGCCGCGTGTATGTGTGCACATACGCTATGTAATAGAATGGAAAACCAATGCAGCGGACCATTGCATTCGCCCCTCCCCCCCCCTCCCGTTGTAACACTTGCTCCGTTATAATTCGCCTTCCTGGATCGAGAAACCGGGAAGCCGAATATTAAGCCGCTATGCAATCGCGACGATAGCGGCCGCTTTCTCCGTTCTGCCTCGGCGGAATCGAGGAAGTTTCGGCTATTCTTTCCTCCATTCGCGTTATTATTTTTAGCAAAACTATCCGGCCTAACCTGCCGAGGAACGGGGCGTTCTTTTTTTCTCTTCTTCTTCTAGATGACTCTTTCTTCTAACGTGAAATTTAGCGTTATCTCGCGACGTCGCAGACAATATTGCGCAATTTGCTATTTTAGTTTAAGCAGTCGATCGCTCGCTCATACGCCCGGGTTTCTACCAGATTTTCGGGCAGGAATTGACTCCCTTGCGAATCTTTCACCGTCGCCACGAACTTTCACCGTCCTTTCCGTCGCGACACGGTGCTTGAATTTCGATAAAGGTGCACGCTGAAGTTACAAAGTGCAAAACGAAACGGAGTGTGGAATGCAAAGGTGTTTGCCGCGAAAGCGCGTCAGCAAGTCAGCAAGTTTTTCTCGCGAGTTCTTACATGGACTTTCGAAACAAAGAGCATGGGCTACGGCGTACAGAGTATAGACGGGTTTCCCGCATCAATGCCACATTTACGGCAGCTACAGGACCTATCTTTGCGGAGCATCTAGGCTCTAGGCGAGATGTTATTTATCCGACTTCTCACTTTCAATCAAATAAAACGAACACAAAAGACTAACGACTCAATGTGAAGTTAATGCATCAAACGTCGTTAAATGCAGCACGACGGTTATCGACCTATTTGCAAGATCTTCTTGCAAGAAACAAAAGAGAAAACTCGGTTTGTGTAGTTGATTTTTAGTTCTCTGGGGACAGATGGAAACTCGATTGTAGGATTAGAAAAATTCTTGTAGGGAGAATTTCTGTTCAGTCGATTGTTCTCAGTTATTTCACGCGAGTTTTAAGATAGCCGCGTTGTCAAGTGTCGCACTTATAGTGGCTCATCAAAGAGAACCGCATAAATTTACTATTTATCGACAAAATTACAATTAAAAGGAACACGTGTAAAAAGTGTCAACTTTAATTGCAAACATCTCAATTCTCGAATGATCAATCTTTTTCTACTTGTACGAGCAGTCAGATAACATTTCAATGTAGTGTAATATTTCAATGTAGTGCTTTATAAAATTCTCATGGAACACGTTTCATTGTCCAACTAGATAGTTGGAACTTAGTCGAATGTTGAGACGAATATTTTCGGTCGCGGTAACAGAGACATCGTTTCTCTTCGCCGAGTCTTCGTCTGATTCCCCTTCTGTTGCACGAACTGAGACTTTTCCCGTGTAATTCGCGTGTGCGTGTGTGTGACACCCGTCTAATCTGCCTAGGAGCGTAAGATAGGGCTTGCTTGAACTTGACAAGGCTCCGAGAAGCCACGAAAATGACATCTCGGACCTCTGTTGGTAGTACGTGGATCTCGATGAGTTTCTTTCCGAAAACGGCATCCCCGTTGATGGTGTGGCTGGCGGCGGACAGGGTGCCATGCAGGGTAGCCAGCTGCATAAAATCAACAACACCGAGGCTCCCGGACACCAAGGGTCAGCGGGTCTCCACTTGGAACCGATCACCAAGCGTGAAAGGTCACCCTCGCCGAGCGAATGCTGCTCGCCAGATCCCCTGAATCCACCCTCACCCGCGGACTCCAGTGAGTAGAGAGCCAATGTTTTTTTTTATTTTGCACTATTGAACTTTTATTTCTCGTCGTAGCCGGGTTGTTCGCGATGTCGATCCTGAGAAGTGTTTCACGCTATTCTTATTCCTATGACAAATATCTACGCGCTTCTAATGTCATTTAATTTAGCCACATATGATCTGATACATATGTATACTTGTTAATTTTTTTAATTGAGTGAACTGTAGAGAAAATGAGTGAATGAATGAGTAAGTGAGTGAGTGTGTGTGTGTGTGTGTTGTGTGTATGTAAAAGAGAGAGGGGCAAGAAAAACACGCTATCTCAGAATCTGTATTGCGATAACGTCAGGCTTGTCGAGAATATCACAGCAAACTAGACTAACGTCGACATTGTCAATTGTGCCCCTTCCGCGCGACAGATTCCGAGGACTCGTCACGAATACAATATGGCTTGTCTCTTATAGCGCTCTCGATGGCCTCATCGGGGCGAGATTTCGATCCACGTACTCGGGCCTTCTCCGACGAGGAGCTCAAACCACAGCCGATGATCAAGAAATCACGGAAGCAGGTGAGCCCCTATCCCCACATTTTATTTAATGCACGTTTACCCGCTGTCCCGCGCTTTCAATTTCCGATCGGCCGCACGCCGAGACAAATGAAATTCGCGCGGAACGCGGTATTTCTCGCGGTGCAATTAGATACGGACGTTCTAATGTTCTTGTGTCCTTTCTTTTCCTCTTTCTCTCTCCCCCTCCGTCTCTCTCTCTTTCTCTCTCTCTCTCTTCCGTTTGCGGCCGCAGTTCGTTCCGGATGACTTGAAGGATGACAAATACTGGGCGCGTCGTAGGAAGAACAACATGGCAGCGAAACGATCGCGAGACGCGCGTCGCATGAAGGAGAACCAGATAGCACTCAGGGCCGGCTTCCTCGAGAAAGAGGTGAGTTTTCCCACGGCTGGCAATTCGAAACCGGCACGCCAGTTGCATCTAATGCAGTTAACTTGGCTCGATAAGATTAACGGAGGCGCGTTTAAAAGCACAAGACTGACGATTTGATGAAGATATTGAAAGATTCATATCGTACTTTTACTGATTTTCTTTTCGATTTTGGATTATTGTCGAAATTGCAGATATTCCAAGTGATTAGGTGAAAGTAAGATTTTACTTCTGTCGTCAAAACTATGATTTTAAGCCTCCTCGCTGCGATCTCTCGAATCATGACGTCAGAGACGAGATACTGAAAATTCCTACGCACTACTTTCAAATGAAAAGATATTTGAATGAAAGGACACTTTAGATCGCTTGAACGTATTTATAAAATGCTCTGAAATTATTCTTTTTCTTTGACAGTAATTGGATAGCCGTAAAAGTAATAGCCGTGGAAAAATTGTGAGAAAAGAAGGAGGTCGTGTGTCACGTAAATTTTGCATCTATTTATTGACTGTCAAGGGAATAGGATAGTTGCCGAAGCATTTTATTAGTATGTATCGGCAACTTGAAGTATTTTTTTACACAAACATCTTTTTATTCAAAAATGACACGTGTTCTCTCGCTTCTGTACGGAAAAGTCTGGTTAGATTAACCAAATGTCTGAAGAAAACGAACTGGAAATTCCGGTTGAAGTTACCAGAATTCTATTCGAGTTAGCAAGATTCTGCTTAATCGAACAAGATTTCTGGTTAATTCTGGTTCGAATTCCGGTAACTTCAACTGGAATTCCTGCTTTGTTTCATCAAATATATTTAGTTAATCCAACCAGATCTTTTCTTCCCATATGACGTCATCAATCAAAAGTTCCGCGGCGAGGGACCAGGAGCCTTAAGCTAAACGTAAACTTTGCGCTGCAAAGAAACCAAAGAGACCATTGAGTGCGTAATCTTTACTGAAGATTGTCGTACGACTTCGTGTCTTCAGCTGTTCAGAGAGACGTGAAAAATTGCCCGCGCGACCGAGTAATCTTCATTTGCTATTTCATTTGCAGAACATGGGTTTGCGGCAGGAGTTAGAGCGGTTAAAAAACGAGAACATGCTGCTGCGCGACAAGCTGAGCAAGTACACGGACGTCTAACACCCCACTGTTGACCATCTCTACCTGCTTGAGCGACACACAGAGAGAGAGAGAGAGAGAGAGAGAGAGAGAGAGAGAGACGCGGACACGAGGGCGCATCACACCAGCCACCCCCTCGCTTATAGTCGCAGCGCATAGTTGCTTCGCCTCTGCGGAGGAAGCGAAGAGGAAGGAGAGCATGTCGACGAAATACCAGCCACTCCCGACCCGACTGCCGCCGCCCTGAAGCCGACTTCCTCAGAAATCTCTAGAAATCCCTTCTCTCTCCACGTATCTGCCTCACTCTCAGCAAACGCACACATACACACATCCTCTCAATCACTCACTCACTCACGCACTCACTCTCTCTCTCTCTCTCTCTCTTTCTCTCACTATCTATCTATCTTTCTCTCTCTCTCTCTCTTTCCCTTTCTTTCTCTCTCTATCTCGAATAAAAATCTTCTTAAGTCCTCGCTCCTTGTCCCACTCTAGAAAACTCCTCCACTTGTAAATAGTTATATGTATAGTTAGATTATATACACACATAGAGAGACCTATACACGCGCGTATACGCGCGCGTGTGTATATATGAATATATATACGCACGAATATATATATTCGTATATGTATATATATGTACGAAGCAGAGAAGGAAGAAACACATACATATATATGTATGAACACATATACACACACATATATATATATACACACACGCATGCATACACAACATACACGAGTATCTGCGTTGAGGAAAGAGATACGTTCGTTACGCGTATACGAACGCGAAGCGCGCGTTCAGCGCTCGTCGAGACACGTCGATTTTTACGCGATCCAGTAAAGTCTTCCGCGGATTCGCGCGTATTCGTGCCGTGGTATTCCGAAGAGAAATCTCGGGCAATCACGAGACGTTAGGGCGAAAAATTCGCGATGGTACTCTCTCTCTCTTTCTCTCTCTCTCTCTTTCTCCCTCCCCTCTCTCTCCACACACACTCTCTTTTTCACACACTGTCTCCTTCTCTCTCTCTTTCTCTCTCTCTCTGTCTATCTCTATCTCTCTGTTTCTTCCTTACTCGGAGAGAAGACGACGAATCTCGACGACGCGCTGAGCACTGCCATATGTAAGGAAAAGTAAAAAAAACAGAGCTATGGCTAGGTCGACATGGAGCGGAGGCGAGCGAAGATTGGGAGAACGACGCTTTTCCGCGTTAAATATCCTAGTTCTCCGAGAATGCGTTAATTACTGTAGCGTATCCCACGTGGTGATGGTACACAAGTGATTCTAGTTGTTTTAATCGTAAGATAGATGATATACGTGTTTCGTTTTCATAGTTTCTTTTCACTCCTTCACTTTCTCTCTCTTTCTCTCTGTTCATCTGTCTACCTACCTATCGATTTACCTTACCTGCCTATCATTTATCTGTCTATCTACTTATCTATCTATCTACCTGTCCACCTATCCATGTCCAACTCTTTGCTAGCGCGTAGCGAATCAATCCGGCCACGTGAGGAGTGCACCTGGAGTGCGCGGGAGGCGTCGCGACGCGACTCTATCCTCTTCCTCTTTCGTAACATTATCCGCTGGCCCGAGAAAGTCGGCGGCTTGGGGACAAGTGATGGATGTGGACGGGCCCGTCGAGACTCGCGCAGGCTGCGCGTGGCGAACGGATTTCGGTGCAGGATGCCCATTTTGTTTGTAAAATATATACTTTAAGTCATCGAGTCATCCTGAGGCACGAGCGGGACGCGGACAGAGCGGCAGCTCTCGTCTCGAGATCGTTACGCGGGATCGATCGTCGCGAGACGATGCAGGGTGTTGTCCGGCGATCGAGTCGCGCGCAGCCACCGCCGGCTTGCAGATGGGTGCGTGCATCGTCCACGTCGAATCGTATGGCGTGATATCACACGAGCATTCACGATCGTGCTTAAAACGTAAGTCAACCGTTCGCGTGCACTGGCCCTCTTCTCTTCTCCCTCTCTCCCTTCTCATTCTACACTTGCTCCTCCATCGCTTTTCTCCCTCATCCAACCATTTATTTCCTCCCTTATCTCACTCCCTTCTTCCACTCCCCGTCCCTTCTCTTTTTAAGTTTTTAGATGTTTATTTGCCATCGCCGCAAGGAAACGGCGATGGCGACGGCGATGGCGATCGAAAGAGCAAAAGTGGAGCCGACGAGGAAATGTGCTTTTTATGAAGTAGCTTTTTACGAGATAACGAGAATCTATATTGTACAGACGAACGCGAGATCGAGCGACGTCCGATCGAGCGATCCCCGCTCGTGGCAAAATTTAGTGACAATAATCGAGATACGAACGCGCTTCTTGTCGAGGGAGAAAGCGCGAACGAGTCAACCGGAAGGACGAGCGGGACTTGTGGCCCAATCGCCGCGTCTCGATCTCGAAGGGTGGCTACGCCGGGACAGAGGATTTCGCTTCGACGTTCGTTCGTATGCACCAGGGTTGGGCGTGCAAATCGCCGCAGTCTGCGTCTACATGTAGACAACGTGAACCTGTCATCCACGCGAACAACGAGTAACCTATGCGGAAAGAAAAGTTTGGCTGTAATGAGGCGAACCCACGCGTTTAAAGGTTGAAAGGCACAGAATTTTGAGTTTTCGTCATACCCAGATTTGCTTCTGAAAACCAGAAATTTCGTTATATTTACACGACAATTTTATTATATATATAAAGATTAAGTCGAAATGTAAAATCCCTTCTCAATGGGTTTTTTGAGCGAGTCATACATTGTTCTTCAAACGACATTCACACACAACGACAAAAGTTTCATCGTATCATCATGAAGCTTGGTTGCAGTGAATCAACCAACGTATTTTGAAGGCAACAGAATTTCCGGTTCTTAGAACGAAACTTAAGACCAGAGATTCTCCAACTAAAATGCGTTGGTTCGTTTTATTAAAACCAAAAACTTCACAATATTAATGTGTTCTGCGCATAGATGTTTAAAAAACGTATAATTGCTCAAAAATTCATTGAGTTAATTTTTTTATTTAACGCTTAGAATCCTGACACAAATTTATGAATGTTGTTTCCATTGGAGTTCATAAAATCTTCTGACAACATTCTCAGTTTCAGAGTTAAATCTACCAATCCGCCGCATAAGGAAACGAAAATTTCACTTGTTAGCTCTTCTAAACATTAATAATTAGTAATAACGCTTAATAATTAGTACCTAAAATAGATATCGCAACTGTCGCACAGTTTAATTAAGCTTTTTCGTATATTTTAATATAATTCGCAATACTCTCTACATAGTTCACATTGTCTACAAAAAAAAAAGGCGTGTATACATCGCGTAGACGATCACCTGATGAACAGTCTTGTGTGCGTGGAATCTTGGAATCCGCGACCCAACCCTGGTATATAATAAACACATGTACCGGCGACACGTAATTTTAATAATCTAGTTCTTTCTTTCGGCCGAAACGTGGCGCTCGATGTGCGCGAACGCGACAGCGTTTTGTACATACATCGTTTTATCGACGAGAAGAGTGAACAAAGAACAAAGACAAAAAAAAAGAAAAATGAGAGAGAGAAACATACACCGAGGATCAAGCGAGAGACGAAGGTGCAGACGACAAATTTGAATTTGAGTTGATGTGTTCGATTGACACGGCGAGCTCGCTCAAAAAGAGAAGAAAAGAAGAAAAGATATATATGTATATATATCGCAAGACGATTTCGCCGATCGCGCGTGCGCGCGTGAAAACGACACAGCCTACCGTTTTATTCTCGCGACATTTTTGAAAAGAGAGAGATTTCGAGCGTTTTATATATATATCCGTCGCCTTACCGTGCGCTGTCATTATTTTCTATGTTCGTTACACACGTGTCACATTGTATACGTAATTCTACCGGAGCGGACGTCCGTCTCGCGGACGCACCTGTCTGTTCGCACGTCGACGATATCGCCGTAGTATCACGTGCGAGCGCAATAATCCGATCGCTGTTCAATGCCTTATCGCTGCCCGAGCGATTTGCCGAAATCGTCGCGCGCCGAATCGTCCGAATGACAGTCCCTCATGATTGCCTTGGCACGCTTTTCGACGGAGGGGCCCTTGCTCGCGCAGACGACGACAGATCCGAGCGACGATATGCGCGACGAGAATTACCCGATCGAGTCCTTCCTACCCTCCCTCT
>NW_022639485.1:1326371-1345993 GCF_010583005.1 Odontomachus brunneus | reverse complement strand
CGCCCCCCCCCCTCCCTCCCCAGCCCCGCACAGTCCCCTGCGTCGTCAGACTTGGGTAGTCTTCCGTAATACGCTCAAGGCACTGACGGTACTGCTTTTGCGTTCCGAAATTGCTTTCTGCAAGAGAGAGCAATGGTTACTGCCTCCTTTACGAGAGTAGGCCCTAGGGAATTATTGACTTCCGGCTTTGATTACCAAAAAAGTATTATATTTTCACGATCATTAAAGAAAACGAAGAATGAAAGAAAATCATCATAAATTAATTAAAAACTTAAAAAACTTTAATAATACTCATTTCATATTATAGCGAACAAAATAATGTTTTCCAAATTGCAGGAGATATTGAAAAAGGTGGATCAAATTCAAATTGCTGTTGGGTTTGCTATACAATGGCAGGTTTGCCTTCGCACTCTCTTCGTGCATTTTTCTCAAATAGGTTAACGTCGTTAACGTTGTCTGTTGACACACCGTTGTATGTTACTTTCAACGCGTTTCGATTTCCTATGCTACCACTGACAGTCTACTGACAATTTCGGGACGACTGAAGCACGCTGATCTCAGCAGCGATACCGTCAGAGAGTATCGTCAGCGCATTTCGGAGGACAGCCTTAGCGAGTGGCTTCGCTCATCTCTAGATTCGTACTATGATTTTGATAGCGGCACAAAATTCTACTATACCGGGAGCGTCATGTCACGTCTCTCGTGTCAACTTATCCAGCGAAGTAGCCATCGCATGGCCCGTTTATTCCAGCTCGACTCGGGGATCCAACGGGAGAATAGAGAGAATCGCGATTAACAGCGCGTACGAGAGACCGCAGTTAGCGTTAAACGAAATTTCGCGTTTGATTGTATACGAGGTTTCTCACGTCGTTCTCTTCGACGAAGCGTACCGTAGTAGACCGCAAGGAAGCTCTTCAGTTGTATCCGCAATATCTCTACTCGAAGATTAGCGCGAGTCGATATCCCAAGCTCGCGCGTATGTGTTCTGCTTGTCACGGCACGCTAGTCATCGTTAAAGGCGACACTGAGCAAAAAACAGAAATTGCTTTATCTCGACAGCACAGCGACACGACGATTTTCCCGTCAGTGGCTTCGAGTGACCGACGATTATGTTTCTCCCAGACAGCGCAGAACATTCTCAGAATCATCCTGAGCACAATCAGGCTAATCTCGTAGGACGCGCTGCGCTCTGTCTGAGTTCGCACCTCTCTTTCTTTCTTTCTTTTTTTTTTTTGTAGGCGCCGTTAACGATGCCGAGTGTGCGGTATGATGTGGATCTCGGCACAAGTTATTGGCCTATAAGAAACGCGTTAGCATGATCGACATACACTGCAATCCCGACGATAGTAATAAATAACGTAGTAGAGAATCTTTTAGAGAGCAGCGCGAGACAGACGCGGCCGCTGGCTTTGCTCCAAATAGAAATGGTAAGAAAACGAGATAGAGGACACCGCCGCGTCTACGATGAATAATCGTCCGATCCACTTAAGCGAAAACTGGAAAAACTCGAGAAAACTTAGATATGACCACCAACACAAGAAACCTATTGTATCACATTTCGAGAAATATATGTATTTGTTATTGTTTTAATTGAAACCTGTTCTCCCCATTCTGTATCCCCGCCGGCTCCGAATTGTATATTCACTGAACTCAAGATCAAACAAGAGTTCCACCGCGACCAGGATTTGAGAAGGTTGTAAGGGACTCAATGTCGCGTTTTCAATGAACCACTCATAAGTTTACTATTTATTCAACAACAAAAAATTCTATATATTTATTTTACTACTTAAGTAGTAAATATTAATTTGAGGCAAAGTTGAGAAGGATATATATATATATATATATATATATATATATATATATATATATATATATATCCATTAATGTAACTGAATTTTCTGTTACTTGTTAATCGAAAACTCGATTGTAGGAACAGAAAGATTCCTATAAAAAAGTTTCTACTCACAGTTATGTATGAAAATGCATGTATTAAAAATTAAACAATCAAAATCACTAAAATATCATTGTGATAATTTTCTATCAATTTAACAAAAAAAAAATAAAAAATTAAATTTTAGCAACAATATAAGATGCTATACATAGGAAAGAAGAAATTTAATCAACTAAAGCTACAAATTATGATTTTAAAAATCACGTAAAGATTTATTTAAGCAATTAGAAAAAAATCATGCAAAAATTAGTCAATTTTATGAAGATAATATACATCTTTACCTGCAAAATGTTCAAAGCGTAAATGCATACAGCAATGGAAGCATTAAATAGTAAACATAAGCTGTAGCTGGAATCAGCTGATGATATCGTTGCAATTATCAGACCGACTGCTGCTAGCAGTTCTGGTAGTTTACCGACGTTTGCGCGCTGCGATCTTCCATACGCCATACGTCATATATAACTACACATATCGGTTTAGAGTTGCAGTATCGTTGCAACTGCTGCCAACGTCGGATACAAGGTTTTAAATCAATTTTAAGTGTACATCAGTATATCAAATCTGCTGACTCATTTTATAGCAATTTTTGTATTGAATCATATTCATAACATCAATATTTAATCTTTATCGGAATGTTGAATGTTTTTATGCAAATGTGTCTTTCGGAATATAGCGAGAAGAAAAATTATCGCGGTGAAATCAACTAATTTTAGAAAGGCTCGCTTAAAACACAGTTATCAATGAAATATTTTCCCCGTCAAGGTATCGAGTGCATCTCTCCAGTAAAATGAACTACTTTCTAATTACTCTCGCCGTCGGTTTGGCGGTCTTTGCTTTCACGAGATATTGCTGTTTTAACACGACCAAGCCTCTTCCGAAGGTGACGGAAACTTGGTGGACACCTGGTACCGAAAACCTTGCCGATAACAAGGTTAAACCGTTTCACATCAGCTTCTCCCAACAGGTATTTCTTAATTAGCCTGATTGTTTGTACGAATATTTACGAATAAACTATTCTCAGATGGTGGAAGATTTAAAGTATCGGCTGAAGCATACTAGAGACCTAACGCCGCCGTTGAAAGACGTTGCTTGGACTTACGGCATTAACACAGATGCTTTGAACAAACTTTTGAACTATTGGGCAAACGATTATGATTTCCAAAAACGCGAGGATTACCTAAATCAATATCCTCATTATAAAACCAACGTACAAGGTGAGAAAGGATTATTTGCGTGCAAAAATACGGTCGCACTCGCGTACGGTGTGCATGTTTGTATGGTGTGTGCGTGTCTGTGTTCAGTTGAAAAGCCGTTAGAACATGATTATAGTTCATTTAGAGCGTTCAAGAGGAGTTCAAATGGATCATAATCAATCAGCTTGCAACAAGCTACGCTTCAGTTTCGACTGGGTGCGCAAGGAAAACATAACTCCGTTAATATAACAGAATTTTCCGGGCCAATTAAAAATTCGATTGTAGGAACAGAAAAATTCCTATTAAGCAAGTTCCTATTAAGCAGTTCAATCTGCTCAATTCCTACCTATATATATACTGTTATCTATTGTGTTGTACTCTTATCTATTAGTTATCTTCAATTATCAGTTCTTTTCATTATTAATTATTCTCAGTTATCTCAACCTCGGATTTTGGTTGTATTTGAATATTCAGACGAATATAGGAGCTACTGATTTCCCGAATTGTTGCAGTTTTTATAGAATTTTTATTTGCAGAGATTTCGATTCTAAATTTGATTTGTTAAATGGACCTGTATCTTTTTCTATATAGTACGTTAAAATTGGTTGAAAGACCAATATAACGATATAAAGTTTGTTGCATTTGAACAAATGCAACTATATATATATATATATATATATATATATATATATATATATATATATATATATATATATCATACATGAAAGTATATGTAAGAGAGACTAGTAAAGAGGAATGAAAGAATGAGAACCTGGGACTAAAAACCACATGTCTTCTGCATCGAAATACTTGAATAATTAATCAAGTGTTCTTTCCAACATACGTAACAGTTCACCATTGTGCAAGTCAATTTTAATCACATCTCTCTACACATAACTTCTCTCACACATACGCTCATACATATGCATATATATATTGTTACGCTCACACCAACACTCGCGCAAGTGTTCGGAAGAGAATAAGCAAGCTGGTTTTACAAAGAACAATAAGCGTGTATTTACAGCTCTACAATTAGATATTACACGAAATCATCGCGAGAAACCATGACACGTCAGCTTGGTTCAAAAACTTGTGTCCAAATCTCCTATTAGCAGCTGTTATTTTACTTCCCTTGACAACCCATCGTCAAGGAGCGCTTGTCATCCTAAACTATCAATCGGGTGCTTTACAAATCAGTAAAGCGCGGACGCAACAATATATATATATATATATATATATACACAGGATGTCCCGAACCTCCATAATGACCTTTGGTGAGAACGTAAAACGAATTGAGGTGAGCAAAAAAGTCCTGTGCCGTTTTGCGATATTCGCAATAGTTTTTGAGAAATTAATTATTTTGTCTCAACAAATCAGCGTACAGAAAGCGGCAACGGAAAGAAAGACTCGCATCTCGCCGTGTCCCTTCGCCCATAGCTACGAGCATAGCGAGTCGTGATACACTGACTCATGTAACATGACATATCCGTGTGCCGAATCGATGCTAAATCGAAGCGTGTCGCCGCTTCGACTACATACATATTTGATATAGAAGTGACTAGCGAGCGGCGTGTAACACAAAATCGTGTGCCCAAAGATAATCTTTATCTTCAAAGATAATCAATTATCTTTCGTTTTCTCGACGTCGTGGTAGAAAAGTGACAACGCGCGATTACATTTAGAAGATTATTTTATAAGACAGCTCACATTAAAACCGTAATGTGTTCCTGTGATTAAAAAAAATAGAAAGAAAGAAAACGATCGAAACTGAAAGGATTTGCAGAGAATCTAACTGTTTTCTATCGAAATGGTTTCTCTATCGTATCCTTTGCATGTATTCGCAAGAAATGAAATCGTTTTCTATCGTGCTCTTTAAAAGCAACGTATTAGAAAAAACATCCATTCTTGACGTAACAACTTGATGATAGATTATGATGCACGCCTTCTATCGTGATTATATATATGGAAAATAATATTATATATGTACATATAATTACGATAGAAGGCGTGCATCATAATCTAATCGTCAAGTGGTTACGTCAAGAATGGATGTTTTTCCTAACACGTTGCTCCTAAAGAGCACGATAGAAAACGATTTCATTTCTTGCGAATACATGCAAAGGATACGATAGAGAAACAATTTCGATAGAAAACAGTTAGATTCTCTGCAAATCCTTTCAGTTTCGATCGCTTTCTTCTTTCTATTTTTTTTTAATCATAGGAACACATTACGGTTTTAATGTAAGCTGTCTTATAAAATAATCTTCTAAATGTAATCGCGCGCTGTCACTTTTCTACCACGACGTCGAGAAAACGAAAGATAATTATCTTTGGGCACACGATTTTGTGTTACACGCCGCTCGCTGTGTTACCTCTACATACATGTATGCAGCCAAAGCGGCTGCACGCTTCGATTTGGTGTCGATTCGGCACACGGATATTGGTCTGCTCTTTTTAACTGCACTGCTAAACTAGTGTAATAAGTTAAAGTGAGATAAATGTACTTTTTCTCACTCTAACTTATTGCACCAGTTCAGCAATGCAGCTAAATAGAACAAAGCATATGTCATATGCTTCAGTGTATCACGCCTCGCTATGCTCGTAGCTATGGGCGGAGAAATGCAGCGAGATGTGATTCGCGAGTGTCACGGTCGCACGTCGGCCGAAGGCATCTTTCTTTCCGCTGCCGCTTTCTGTACGCTGATTTGTTGAGATAAAATAATTAATTTCTCAAAAACTATTGCGAATATCGCAAAACGGCGCAGAACTTTCTTGTTCATCTCAATCCTACGTTCTCATCAAGGGTTATCATGGAGGTTCGGGACACCCAGTATATATATATATATATATATATATATATATATATATATATATATATATATATAGTTGTATAGTTTACAACATATGATAAACACGTAAAAAGAATTAAGAAATTGTAAAATTTCTAATATGTCACCGAATTAAACAGGGCTGATTATTCACTTCATGCATATAAAGCCGAAAAATGTAGAAGGGAAGCGCGTCTTACCGCTTCTATTGTTACACGGATGGCCCGGTTCCGTGGTTGAATTTTACAAGGCCATCCCGCTGTTGACTACCGCACGGCCGGAGCATGACTTCGTGTTTGAAGTGATAGCACCATCCCTACCCGGATTCGGTTTCTCCAGCGCCGCCACGATAGCCGGTTTATCGGACGCCAATATAGCGATAGTATTAAAGAATCTTATGTTAAGGCTCGGTTTCGATAAATTTTACATACAAGGTGGCGACTGGGGTGCTATTATCTGCACTGATATGTCGATTCTGTTCCCGCAACAGTAAGTTCTCACATTCTAAAATTTATCGACGTTAAATTTACAAAGGCAGGCCACAGAATGGTAATGATAAACTTGAATGATAAGTTTCAACTCAATACTGTACCATGGCTGTGTGCATTAGTGCTTTAAACTTTTTGCAGGCGAAAATGTCATATCATTTTTATGAAATTAACTAATTTTTGCATATTTTTCCTGATAATTTAAATAAATATTTACATGACTTTTTATCATAATTTACAACTTTAAATTGAATTTCTTTTTTTTATGCATCTTATATTGTTGCAAAAGTCCAATTTTTCATTCTTTTTTGTTGTTAAATCGAAAATGATCACAGTGACATTTTAGAGTGATTTTCACTGCTTAATTTTTATTAGAAAAATAGGAATTAAATTTAATAAAAAATAACTGTGGTTAGTTTACCTGAACTCCGAAAAGTTACAAATATTAAGATCCTTTTCACCGTTTCCTATATATTTTTCTTTATTTATTTACTAATTTTCGTCAAAAAACTCCAGGCAGCCTCTTGTGGCCTCCCTTTGTTAGTAATGCCAGATATTAAACTGTAAACATTATTGTCACAAATCGTAGCGTTCTGGGTTTGCATTCCAATTTTTGCACGACAATTAGTATATGGAGTACGATGAAGCAGGCGATATACAGATTTCTTCCTTCATGGATATCACCTTTGGGAGATTGGAAACCACGAAAGACAATGAAACAAGAACTAATTTTTATGTTAGCCGAGAGCGGGTATTTTCATATTCAAGCTACAAAACCCGACACAGTCGGTACGTACAGTACCTTTTAACTTTATAATTATGTTGCGCATTTCAGTGTGCAACGGTATCTCGTTACAAACAAGTAATTAACATGCCAAACAAACAATCTTGAAAATGCAACGTGTTCAAGAAGTCGCTGTTTGTTGCAGGAGTCGGTCTAGCTGATTCGCCAGCTGGTCTGGCGTCGTATATTATCGAGAAATTTTCCACCGGCACAAATTACGCTAACAAGTTCAAAGTAGACGGCGGACTTCTGGAGAAATTCACATACGATGAACTAATCGATAACCTAATGATGTATTGGACGCCGAACAGCATGACTACAGCCATGAGAATTTACTCGGAATTTTTCAACAAGCATAACTTGGATACACAAAGCATGATTTGGTATGTTTTTGCGAACGTTTGCATTATCATGAGAGTTGCTACATACATATAATCAAGCGCAAACACTAGGATTAGTGTCTCATTTACAGGCGGCCAGTGACAGTGCCCACCGCTTGCGCACAATTTCCCCACGAGATCAGACATCATGCCACAAATATACTCAGGGACAAGTACACGAATCTCATACGCGTTACCGAAATGCCACGAGGTGGTCATTTCGCAGCGATGGAGGAGCCTGAATTGCTCGCGAACGATATCTGGGCCTCCATCGAGGAGATGGAGGCGCTAAAAAGAAAGAGTAAGATGGAACAGGATAAGAGTAAGAAGAGTGATTTATAATTTGCAGCGGAACTGAGAGAGAGTAGCTGCTGCATAGATTTCTAGTTGTTTTAGTTACGGACCTGGGGCGTTTGACTATATATGATTATGCAAACTGTACATAAGTCCAATAAAGAATACGGACATAATGTTAAAATTATATTCCTCTATTGTCATTGCGAGTTCTCGTATATAGAAACACTATTGCGGTAGATTAGTTCACGCAGGCTGAACTGATGCGTCATCTAGTCAAGACGATCATATTAATGATTCGTGAACGGTCTTTATAATCTGTTTTCGTACCCAGGATCGTCTTAAGCAGACACATTACTTTTTCAAACTAAGAAGACAATATTCAGGAGTTTAAATTTAAATAAAATTTAAAATTTTATATTTAAATTAAAAATAAAACACTACTAAGTGTACATATTTGGGTTTCATATGTATAATTAAGTAATATATTTGCATAATATATTTGTACAATTAAGTAATATATTCAGAAATTATAAATTACTACAAATAATACAATAATAAATAATTTATAATTGTTTTCTAATACAGATATATTACTCAATTACATATATAAAATTCAAGCATGTTCACTTAGTATAGTTTTCTTTAAATAAATTCTCGAATACTGTTACCTTTTTGGCCTGAAAAGGTAATCTGTTTCCTTTCTGGAAAATAAAAAACAGAGTTAAAAAAAAATCTCTCGCGGAAATGAATTTTTCCTGCGAGATATCGAGACATCTCCTTCGATCGTAAGTGACATAAAAACTACGCGAAAATCGAATTCGCGTCGATCAGAGAATTAAGAGTAGCTATAAAACACAAGGACATTTTTTAGATTCGAGAACCTGTTATGTATGCAAAACACTTAACTATATTATCAATACAAAAAAAGATACAAAGTTCATTGCCACCGCTCCACTCAGTACTCACGATTTTCCCCTGCCAGTTCCGACCGAGCGTATCTTGAACATTCGTACGCTCTTGCCAGTCGTACGCACTACGTCAGACGAGATAGACGCGCAATGTGGAAGACTACGACGGTGATCTTGGTGCTTACCATCGGAATAACTCAGTTGTTTCTGTGAGTGAAAATGTCATGTAAACTCTAATATCCCGCGGAGATTTCGCGCAGCAACGAGCTTTATACATGATGCGTTATAGCTCCGTGAGCCCCGTTTTTTACTCCTTTAGATGTTGTTGTCTTTTTTCCTACGTTAATAGCAAAAATATACAAAACGAATTGATGAATGCGACCGAGTAAACGCCGTTTTAAGATCCTTCATTCCCGTCCAGCTCCAACACGGTCATAGATGTACCGGAATTGCCGGAAACGTTCTGGGGTCCGGAAAGGAATAAGGAAGCATCGAAGGAAATACGGCCGTTTACCATAACTGTGCCAAAGTCGGTAAGAACTGTACCACGACAACTTGTGTGTTTATTTTCCTTGTTCGGACACACAATGTGCTCTTCAAATAATATTTCGCGCTTTATTACACAGCTGCTATTAGTTACCGGTTTGTTACGTAAGACACATCGTTACGTTGCAAATATGATAATACTAGGTGAATAAAAGACGCTTGAGTACTAATTAATAATCTATTATTTGCCACGTGACCCGCGATCGACTATTTTGCAATATTTTAACCTCATAAAATTTCATTATGTTAAACGCTCACTTTCGATTTCTCATCGTCCGATATCGAAGAGGAAAGTTTTCATTATCGGAAATAAACTAACAGAAGGCGCAGAGAGAGAGAGAGAGAGAGGAGAGGGGAAAGAGAGAAAAAATGTGCAAAACTATGCAATACATCAAACGATCAGTTACAAACATGACCTTGGCTGATACATGATCAAAATGGCTAACGTATATCGCGGTTTATATTTGTAATTAATTAAGATATGCACAGATAATTAAGTTAAGCGAAGATATTTCGTAATCTTTTTTTCCCGAACAACCACTGATACATATATTTTGTAGAACTTCGAAAATACACTAATTTAACATTTAGCGATAGGAAATGTTCTACTTTGCGCGCAAAAGGATTTTGAGAACCGTAAGCAGAAATGCTGCTGAAGTGAAAATGGATACGATGACTTTCACATTAAACGCGCTCTCAGTTCTTTAGTAAGATCGCAAAGGAATCATTCGCCTCGTTCATTTTTCATTATAGATACCTATAATGAGAGAAATTTTAACCTAGTTTTCAAGATTTTTTAACATAAAATAAAATCTTCTGCATGCGATTATTTGTTTAATTTTCTCAAAAATTATTAGGATTCCTTTACAATTATGTGTTTACAACTCTATATCCTAAAATACTGAAAAATTCTGAAATAGGATGTATGTCTAGTAATTAAAATGTCACTCAGTGAGAATAAATAGTTTGCAATATTATAATATTATAACATTATATATTATATATTATAATATTAATAATATTAAGTAATACATTTTATGATTCAAGTGAGTAACTACACGTAGAAAAACATATATACTGCATTCAAATAAATGTTACTTGTTTCAAGTATTCCATATGTTCATAATAAGCCATCAAATTTATTCGAAAGACATTCTAAACCTTAGTAAAATTTAACGCTTCAATTGGGAATATTAAATGAAAACAAAAATTCGACTTGCTTACTACATAAAGTCGAATCAACTTTCTCTTTAATAAAATTTTATAATATTCTCGTAAAGAAAATAAATTTTTCTTTTGAACATATAATGAGCTTTTCTGAAATGTGTGATGGGTATATTTTTAAATTATTATCAAGAAAACATATTCTTTGTTGAAGGTAACCATTACTTAAAACAAGGGAAATAAATTGAGAAATAAATTTTCTTAGCAGTAGAATGATACTTTTCTCTGCGTATGTACAGGTAATTCATAGGTTACGCAATTATGTCGGAAAAAGGTGCGTCACAGAAGGTTAGTCTAGCTTGACTCGCCTGTTCTAATATTACAGTTCAGTACTTAAGTATTTATCTACCTACCTACACACACACACACACACATTATGTAAAATTTCCTAGACAAATCACCTTATTAAAAAATTTCCTTACAATACCTACATTGAGAGAAAAAATGATTGATTCAACTAAAATTATATTGTTTTTAACCTCAACCACATTTTTTGGCTGCTCTAACACGAAAATGGTAGTAGTTACATACGTATAAAGTTATTACCACTAACATCATAATAAAATTTAATAAAAAGAAAGGTTTTCTCTCTCTCTCTCTCTCTCTCTCTCTTCACTATAACTTATTTCTCTATGCGACTAGTCACAAATATTCTAATATGCTGTTTTATTTTCGTATTAGTAGATTAGTAGATTATTATATATATTAGTGGATATTATATATATATATATATTAGTAGAACATTAGTAGATATGAGCAAAATGCACGTATCAAATTGTGTCATAATAAGCACTGAGTTTAGATAACGGTTAGAAATACTACTGCAATCTTTTATTTATAGATTAGAGAGAGAGAGAGAGAGAGAGAGAGAGAGAGAGAGAGAGAGAGAGAGGAAGATAGAGAACAGATCAATTTGACCGTGTAGGCAAAAAAGTTTCTAACGGATAATTTCATATTACACAAACAAGATACGACATTGGCGCACGTGTATGTACGGGTGCGCGTATTTTCTGTTATTAGAACGCGTATCCCCATTATTAATGAAAAGCTTCGATAGTGATAAGATGTTAAACCGCTAAATGAGCTCGGTGCCCTCGGCATCTTCTTGCGCCCGTGCGCAGCCGACCATGGAAATACCGAAAGGTATTATTACGACAAACGACCTTCTTTTTAAGTTACAATTTCTTCACTAAGGTGATCGATGACTTAAACGAGCGGCTGGCAAATAAAAGAGAATTAGTAGAGCCGTTGGAGGATGCCGCGTGGACTTACGGTATCAGCACGACGTCCTTAAAAGACGTCGTTGAGTACTGGCGCACCAAATACAATTGGACCGAGCGGCAAGCGCTGCTAAACAAATATCCTCAATATGTGACCAATATACAAGGTAACTAATTCACGGGACCGTTGCTCCTTTGCAGACACTATTAGTACACTGAGAGAAATTATACGATCAAAAATTAATAAACGGACATCTCCGAGCAAAATACGGATGAAGTTTTGTATCCGAACAAGAAACATCCGATGAGAAATATATTCATGATTTTTTTATCGGTTTATCTGATAAAATGCCATTATGATCAAAAGTATTTGATTTAATCGGATATAAAAATTCATCGGTATTTTGAACGGAAATATCCGTTTGTTAATTTTTTTATCGAATAATTCCCCTCAGTGTATATATTCGCGGAATTCAGGCGGATGAGTTGAAAAACTAGTATCGGTGGCACGCTCGTAAACATTCCTTTTATTTTCCGGAATTTTCTTCTCGTCTGTGTTATTAACGAGTGATAATAAGCACCGACCTAGATTATCAAACAGCTGGCCATGTAATCTGACCGTAAAAGTACCGTTACAAACATTTTCCGTCGCCTGACCGAAACACAACGCGCGGTTGCTTTGTGCAAAACAACTCAGGGACGACGTGAGCGTAGTAAAAACAAAAATCATGCGTGCCCAAAATATCGCCGGAATGTCGGAGCCGAAGTACGATGATTGCTCGTCGCTCCATGTGTACACTCAGTTGCATTGATGCTATACTATTTACCAGATCAATAGTCACTAAAAAGTTTTGACCAGTCGTGTCCGTTTCTAGCTGATCGTTTTTCATAACTGTTGATCCATTCGGCAAGCGGAAATGTGTCAAAACAGACATGTGTCAAAGTGACATTTTGACAGCTTGACGTTTCATACATACGTGTTAATAATAATTTAATAATTTAATAATTATAATTTTATACATTAACTTCTTACTTATCTTTTTTTAACATTCTTACTCTTTTTCTACTGATTGCGCATTACACGTTAGCGGATAACCTTATGAAAACACGTATGTATGAAACGTCAAGCTATCAAAACATCACTTCTATTTTGACACATTCTCGCTTGCCGAATGAGTCAAGAGTCATGAAAAACGATCAGCTAGAAACGAACACGGCTAAAACTTTTTAGTGACTATCGATCTGGTATAACATCAATGCAACTGAATATACCAGTCGCGCTCAGTATTGAATGTATATTTATTTAAATCGATGTGAAGGTTAAGTTTTATTGTTCGAGAATTGGTCACGTGAGATTCGTTTATATGATCTGTTCGATGAAGTTTCTTTTTGACCGCACTATTACATATTGTCGTATATATATATATGTTCTTCTATATTCATTTTATTATGGGGATACTAATTAAATGTGATATAATTATATTCCTGGTAGGGGGAAATATATATGCAGTTTACGTAGGTTAGTTATTGTCTACTCTAAACAAAAAGTTTTGTTAATAAATGCATTTGGTTGAGCATTCCAGTACAATATATGTATCAGATAAGATAATTATTATGAACCGTCCGATAATAATTACAAAATAATTAGTAAAGTAAATTCTTTATTTAATTGAAGCAATCGAGCAGTTTGTAAATAATATCAAGTAATTTACTAATAATTACTAAATGGTTTGACTATTATCAAAAATTTTTTGCACTGTGACTTTCATTATCATTAAAATTTTTTAATTAGGAAATATGCATAACAAAAATATGAAATATTGCTAAAGCAAACCTACCCGTTTTATAAGCAGCAAACTAAATTATTAATAGATTGAATAGTTTTCTAGCCATTTTCTGTTTTGTTTTCGTTCAATAAATGACATCAGTTTTTGCGCGCTTTTCGTGCGAAATAACTGTAAGAAAAGTGTTGCATCTTAATTAGGATTTGAAGTAGTTGAACTCTTCAGTTACTAGATAAAAGTTAACATTATTGTTCAGCAACTGTTCGAGAACTGCATTCAATTCCTACCAGAGATATTATTAATTAAACATATAATTTACGAAACTGGGATTTACAGGCTTGGACATACATTTTTATCATGTGAAGCCGCATTTACCAAAGGACAAAAAACTGAAAGTTCTGCCGTTATTATTGGTTCACGGTTGGCCGGGATCTGTAGTGGAGTTTCAAAAAATTATCCCAATGCTAACAACGCCACGTCCCGATAGGGACTTCGTGTTCGAGGTGATCGCACCCTCGCTTCCAGGTTACGCGTTCTCGCAAGCGCCTGTACGACCGGGAATGGCTCCGGCACAGGTAAAGTTTACTCAACAACTACAACAATCTCAAATCTTCACCATGTATGTTAAGATAAAAATACCAATTTTCAGGTACACACACATACATATAATTCTGAATATTCTTATTGTTTTGGTCTTTAAATATAAATATTTTAATCTTCAAAAGAATATATAGGGTGTTCCGCGTAAGACGTACGAAAAGAAAAATATAAGTAGAACACATAAAAGTGAACAAAAATTGTATAGGTCATTTTTCAAACAACCACGTAAAATTTCGAGATATTAATTAAAATAGTTGGGTATATCAGAGCGCGACGCGGCTGGCAAAAAATGGAAGAACGCACACGTACACGGACGCACACACGGAGCTACTCATTTCAGTATGCCAAATGTCCACCTCTCTAGCCTATAAGATAGGTCCGCGAGCAATCGTCCATTTTTTTCGTCGGCCACGGCGAACGACCTGCCTGCCATGTCGCCGCGCTCTGATATGCCCAACTATTTTAATTAATATCTCGAAATTTTACGTGGTTGTTTGAAAAATGACCTATACAATTTTTGTTCACTTTTATGTGTTCTACTTATATTTTTCTTTTCGTACATCTTACGCGGCACACCCTGTATATGTATGAATATTAATGTATATGTACGTATGTATATTCTATTTAAATATTTAAATATTCATATTTAAAGACCAAAACAATAAACATAGCCAGAACTAAGTACGTGTCCCGGACATTGACATTTTTATCTTACACTGAAGAAAAATTTGTAATAATCACATCAAGCGTAGATAATAATTATTATTTGCTACTAAATTATTTGCTATTACTTACCAAACCAATTAATTAATTGAACCAAATTAAAAATTTGCTTTACTAATTATTTTGCAATTATTACCAAACTTACTAACTATCGCCATACTTGATATTAATTATACTAAACGTTGCGAACTGAAACGTTCAACCAAATACATTTGTTCACTCTTATAAGACTTTTCTTTCTATGTATGCATCGTGCTTTTGAGATATTATCGCGAGAAAAACGATATTGACGTAAGGAGTCTCTATTCATCCTATATTTATCCTATAGAAATGCAAATCTTATTATGACACTTATTATTTCTTATTATTTAGTTCTTCTTGTTATTTTTAGATGTCTTTGGTATTTAAAAACCTAATGTTGCGCCTCGGCTTCAACAAGTTCTACGCACAGGGAGGAGATTGGGGCGCGATGATCGTTACGCACTTAAGCGCTCTTTATCCAGACAGGTACGTCTTGCCACTAACGATTCTTACGTAGTAACGCAACGAGACTCGACATATGGAAAAGCAGAGAGTAGATGATCGTTCTTTTTTTAGCATTCTCGGCAGCCATATAAACATGTGTCTGACTAAAGGAACGTCTAGCTTATTATGGAGATTAATCGGTACCGTTCTCCCATGGCTCGTAGTCGACAACGAACACCATGCTTGGATGTATCCTCTAGGCTCCCACTTCAGTCGGCTGCTGGAGGAAACGGGATATATGCATATACAAGCTAGCAAACCGGATACTATAGGTACTGTATTTATTGGGTGATTTCTTTAGAGAGAAGATCCAACAACAGATTGTAGAGTAGAACTCCTCAATTGCATGAATTGTACGATCAAAGTAAAAATTCTTTTATCAAAGGAACTGCGGTGGCGGCCTCACCGGTAGGATTGGCAGCGTATTTATTGGAAAAGTTCAGCACGTGGACGAATCCAAACTACAAATTCCGTTCTGACGGCGGCCTGCTCGAGAAGTACACTCTGGATGAACTTTTAGACAACGTCATGCTCTATTGGGTTACCAATTCGTTGACCACGAGCGTTCGAATTTACTCTGAGCAGTTCCGGAAAGATTACATGAGTAGCAAAATCGACGAGTGAGTCTCTCTCTCTCTCTCTCTCTCTCTCTCTCTCTCTCTCTCTCTCTCTCTCTCTTTCTCTCTCTCTCTCTCTCTCTGTGAACTATTTGCAAGAACTTTCCAGTATCAAAGGAAATTCTATTTAGTGAAGAAAACAACGCGAGATAGTTTCGCGTAGTATTTTTAATGACACATCTAATCTTCGTTTCTTGTTACTTTTAGCGTAATTGTCAACGTGCCAGTAGCGTGCGCAGCATTCCCTCATGAACTTTTGTACCAACCGGAGAGCCTTGTTCGCGACAAGTACACTAATCTGATACAATTTAACCATTTGCCACGCGGCGGTCATTTCGCGGCGTTCGAGGAGCCGGCTCTCTTGGCGAACGATGTGTTCGAGTTCGTGTCCAAAACTGAAGATATAAGAAAAAAGGCTGGTAAGGACAAGGCGAACACGGAGAAGAAGATAAAAGAGCCTACGAAAATTTGAGAAGATCCTTCGAAGGGTGGTGTTATTGTTAACTGAGTGATTAACGAGAGTGACTAGGTGTTGCATTGAGAAATTGACGGTAGAACGATGATTATATCAGAGCTATCGCCAACTCATCAATTTTACACTTACATGTGAAATAAAATTGTCTATATAAATGTTGTTTAAAGGCGTGTCAACCTGCTGAAGTTTCTTATCATCAAATGAGAAATCACTGATTTCGCTATCTTGTGCTTCACGTGTCTCGACCATGATAAGCAGCTTCCTATCTAATTCGCAGAACGCACGGCAAATAACGCGAAATGATATCTCGGAGTATGCGACATTACACGTGTAGTACGCGCATATTTTACCGCGCGTAATCGTACCGCAACCGACATTTCGCCTTGGCAATAATAAGAAGCTTTACCGATCAGTCTAATTAAACACACAACTAACAATAACTAAAACTACGCAGCATCGATGATGATAATGCGAAATTTATTTTGCAGATAACAATCGCAAGCGAGCGCGTGTCTTTAACGTATGACGAGCAGTTTAATGAATATCCTATTCCAATTACACAGAGCATGCGAACGAAAATAATAAGGCGAGCCTATGCGACACGAACCTGCGGATCTGCAGTTTCTGTCCTAATCCCATCTACCGCGATACATGACGTATCGTATCACTTCAAGATGTACGATTGTTTCACAGAAATTGCAGCGGTGTATCGCATAACGACACCGCACTTTCCGGACGTCCCAGCGCGGCGGATGTTTCCTTACGGATGCCTGTACTTTCTCGTGCGCGCATTGACTCTTGAAAATTGAGGCTTTCCGATCCCTGTACGCGGGCGACCGGACGGCTCTCGGCAGGCGGCAAGCAACAAAGGACCCTATAAGAACGCCGTATAGGAAGGGGCAGCGACAGACCCTCTCCGAGCCCTATACGTGATGCGCGTGATGCGCGCAAGCGTGCCGCGAGCGACGAAAACGAACAACCGTATGCGTTAGATGATAGTTTCGTGTGACACTCGCAACGATTCGAACCGCTCGATTCCGGCGTGCGTTCAGTTCCCGGCCGCAGGCGCGGAGGAAATTACACGTTACGCGCTGATTAAGAATTGTCCCGGCCGCGCCACGGTTCTATTTCGAGATCATCGTGTCGCCATCGCCATCACGAATGACCGTGAAAAGTCTTCGCCGCACGCATCTGTGAAACCGCCCCCTTGAAGGATCATCGAAATTAACTAGCGTTTCATAGATTCTTGATCTCTCATCAGGCCATTTTTGGAGAGAGAGAGAGAGAGAGAGGTCGCGATTAAATCTCGATTAACGTTGATGGGGAATTGCATTTGTCGGGGAACGCGCGTCTGATGAAACTTAACGTCATCCGGATCGGTAAGCCTCGGACACATCAGACTATCAGGGTGACGCCATAGATTTCAAGATTGGGTCTACACGACGATTGTTTGTATATTGTTTGCGCGATGCACGCACGGTCCATGTTTAGACCATGTTTTGTGTAAACAATGTAAACTACGTAGAATATTTTAAATTACACTAAAATATAAAAAATAATACAAAAAATGAAAATATATAATTATGAAAATATATAATATATAACATAAAAAAATAAAATTATAAATAATTATAATATATAATATTAAATAAATGTCTAAAAATTATGATATCTGTACGTTGCCGTATCTGTACGTGTGTAATGTTTAAAAGAGGCAAATTGCGTAAAATTTTTGCTTCATTCAGTGATAGATTGCTCAAATTAGTCTTCAAAGTAAGGACGTCGTCAAAGAACTCTGCGAATAATAACTTTTGTTCAGGAAACCGTTCACAAATTTTCATCAGGACTCCGAAGGAGTTAAGTGAAAATATAGACTTTTCTTAATTGCACAAAAGAGCCACAAGTTCCTTCAAACGACATCCCTAAATTACTTGTTGTCTACATAAGTGACACTTCACGCATAATTTACGTTGTCTACGCGTGAACGTGAGAGTATGCACGTAGACTAATTTACGCGTAAAGGCCTAATCCTGCATCGGACATTCCTTCGAGCGAGAGAAACGCTCGTTTTACGGTTGGCCCACCGGCAGAGAGTAGCAAACGCTTCAAACAAAGGGAGGGGGTGAACGTGTTATTTGTGGAGAGATTTAGGAGGGTTCCAAGCGAAAGATGTAGTCGGAGAGACCACAGACTGGGCACAGGCTATGGGCCACGACGACAGTCGTTCAGTTGTTCACGCGTTGTCGATGCGTTAGCTGCGCCGAGGACTAATGTTCGCGCGTTCATTTCTCCACGTTGCGCGATTCACCGACGGTCAGCATTATTACGCAACGTGCGTCGTCGAGTGGAGTAGGCAGTAAGTCAAAGCCGGCATCTGGATACTATCGGCTGTGTACGCGCGCACGTGTGTGTGTGTGTGTGTGTATGTGATGCACTAACGTGCTCATTTCCTCGACCAAAAATCTTCATTACGCTACGCGCGTCGCAGCGACGTGAACCGAAGACGTCCGATTGCGAGTGACGTTCTTACGATTGATAAAGAGATTATTTTCCTACTTTTTTCATTTTCAAGTGAGATAATTCCCTCGACATCACAAGAACAGAGCGACATTGTGCGCAAGTGTGCACTGTATCCGGCTGTGTGTCTCTTCTTTCAACGCGGAATAGAGCGCGCGCGCACGCACACACACACACACACACACAGCGCGATAAAAACAAATTTGTGTAGACGCAGGGGAACAAAAGAGTGAGTGCCGAGTACCACGTGACACAACAGCAAAGTGCGCGATTTTCAAGAGAGCTGCAGTCACTCCGTTTGGGACATATGACAAAGAATCATGAGGATGAGAGACGACACGACGATAATCACTCGCGCCGATGTTTATACGCACGAGATGCCGAGCACGTCCGACAGGTGAGTGTACAACGTGCGTGCGTGTTCCACGAGTATATCATATGGACCGGCTGTGTGCATGTGTGTGTGTGTGTGTGTGTGTGTGTGTGTGCGTATATATGTATGTGTGCAAGCGTGCGTGATGTTACGCGTTCGTTACGTCGAGGTTACGAAGAGACTCCCCGG
>NW_022639485.1:1323105-1326361 GCF_010583005.1 Odontomachus brunneus | reverse complement strand
AGGGGAACAAAAGAGTGAGTGCCGAGTACCACGTGACACAACAGCAAAGTGCGCGATTTTCAAGAGAGCTGCAGTCACTCCGTTTGGGACATATGACAAAGAATCATGAGGATGAGAGACGACACGACGATAATCACTCGCGCCGATGTTTATACGCACGAGATGCCGAGCACGTCCGACAGGTGAGTGTACAACGTGCGTGCGTGTTCCACGAGTATATCATATGGACCGGCTGTGTGCATGTGTGTGTGTGTGTGTGTGTGTGTGTGTGTGCGTATATATGTATGTGTGCAAGCGTGCGTGATGTTACGCGTTCGTTACGTCGAGGTTACGAAGAGACTCCCCGGCACATACACGTTAGTCAAACTGTCATTACACGTTTACGTGGTCGTCCTCGTCGAGGAAAAGCGGCGAATAAACCGATCTGAAAAAAAGTGAATTGAAACAAAACGCGTTGTGTTTGTTAACAAACATTAATTTGATAATTAATGTTGTTTAAGCCAACAGGTGTTTCTCTCGTGTTTTTCGTTCTCTCTCTCTCTGAAAAATTCGCAACGAGCGCTTCGTTAAGTGGTCCGAGCCGGCGCGAGATAAAACAAATTATAATTCGTAATTGCGTCGGTGACTGAACTTGCTCTCTATCTCTTCCAAGCACAGAAGTCGCGATTCTAGCGAGCGCTCGTAAGAGTACGGGCGGTATTCGCAGCCGGAACTTATATCCGAAGGCCTTCTTCACGAGGAAATTGACCAATCGTGTGTCTAATATAAAAGACATTATTTTACTGCACAGATCATGATTGGTTGATCCCCTTATGCATATGTGATTATGTAAGTTGGTCTGGAGAGATCAGCTTTTAGATCGTCTTAATTCTGATCTGGTGCAGTGGGGTCATTTTCGACCTACTTGATTTTTAATTTTGAACTATCCGCAACTTTCTTAAAGGAATAAAGAACTTTTGGACTTCTCAACACGTTAAGTAAAATTTATGGTTATTTGAAGTAGGAAATTGAAACACTGTTGTGCTATTAAATATAATTTACAACAAAATGAAATACTCGAATAAATATTTGCAATCATTTCTGCACACTACTCTATTCTACAAACTTGAAAACGTATATTTATCATTTTTTATAGATTTTTAAAAATAAACGAGGTCCGCAATGTGCAAGATTAATGTGTGCAAGGCGTGTGTGCCGGGTTAAGTTGATCCTTAGATGTGATCCTCTGAATGTGAATTACAGACAATCCAAATATAAAATCCGACTGCGAATACCGCCCTGCAACTCGGTCTGAACGTTCTGACTTGCGATTCTTCGTCAAGCAGCTTGGAAACGCCCGCACACGGTGAAATGAGAAAAATTCGCCAAGGTGGAGTTTCGTCATCGACCGAAAACTGCTCATGCCGCGCGGCCGATACACGCTCGTTTTAGTTTTAGCGAGCGTCCGCGAGAACCCATCTCCGGTTCTGCAGGTCTAACCGAGACAATGGACAACGCACAAAAGTTTTCTGTTACGGTCTGCTTGACATTCGCGATACGGCTCGGGCCGGCCCGTTGCAACGCGGCACACACCTTTAACCGCGAAATATTCCGTTTCTCCTTTGAATGCGATATCTCGTCCTCGTTGTCCTCAGCCTCAAATGCCGGCGGTGGTGTAGTATGTCTCTGAAACGGGTACTTTGCGTAACTCGACACGTGCCATACGACGACCGAACGACGAGTATACGCGAATTTTCTACGAAACCAATATCCGTACGTGTGCGCGAACGGCGACCCACGTGCCAAAATGACGTAAGGAATTAGTGCACCGAGAAGCGCACTGCCAGCGGGATTGTCGGAATCGCATGTTAGAGTCGTTTATCTTCCGACTCGTGTTTCTCCAGCGTCTGTCGACATCCGTCTCGTGAGCTTAGTTATTTTCTTCACGACGCGCGACCAGCCAACTTCATATTCTGACTACGTCCACCAGAGAAAGCTGTTTTACAACTGTGGTAAAATTCGTGAATCCGATTGGTATATATGCTCTTACACTGAGAAAAAAAAGTGCTCGAGAGTAATGAGATTTTGCTTGAACGAACAAAATTCGCTCAAGTAAACGTTTAGTCTGTCGAACGAGCAAAAATTTAGTCGATATCGTTGTCACGATGAGTTATCAATTGATTCAATGATTGCGAGTTAGTCAGTAACTATATCAACGCGACTTACTGTCGCACTAATGCGTAGTTTGTTCAATAGACACAATATTTCGATGCAACTATCTTTTTCTCAGATGTAGCCAAAATTATGAGAATATTCTGGTTTGCAAGGTCGCAAAAGAAGTATTTTTCTGGAATTTTGTGTGTAAGGAAACGAAAAAACCGAATAACATCAAATTTTGCATATTCTTTAAGCCTTATTTTAAAAATATATTTTTATTGTTTAAGTGAAATAAAAATACTTTTTTGTATATTATACTTTACTTACTAGGAGTTTGCAGAAGGAAACGTTTAAAGGCGGTGTGATTCTGGTTCTTCTAGATATCTGACATCCAAGAACCAAAAATTTTTTTATTTAGGAAAAATGTGGCTATCCATATGAACCAAATCAATATTACCATTCTGGGCAAAATAATGGTTTCTTCATTAATAATTTTTAGCTTTTTCTTAAAGCATTGGTAGTCTTTAACTAAAAAAATATTTAAGAAAAACTAATAAATATATTGTTCTAGTTCAGGCAATAGCCATCCTTCTGAATAGGAACATCTTTTGTTTTTACGTTTCAAATATCTAAGAGAGCCATAATCACTTATTGTCCGAGTGCATTTTTTTTAACGAGTTCCTAGTGATCCCAAGTGTGATGTAGTGTATAGCATACAAAAGAAGAGCGTTCTTGTCACTTAGATAGTAAAAATATATTTTTCAAACAAAGTCAAAAGAATACGCAAAGTTTGACATTGTTCGATTTTTTCGTTTCCTAGTAAAATATCTTAGAACAATACCTTTTTTACGACCTTTCAAATTAAAATATCCTCTTATTAAGAGTATACTCTGATCAGATTGACGAATTTTCGCAACTGCAAAGCGGCTTTCTCTGCTGGACGCAGCCATTATTACATATGATATACGAATCCGGGGGCACAGAAATCCGCTCGTTACTTGTCTGTAACGTCAACGTGATCGTCGCGGACTGTACGGCGGCGAGGAAGGCGAGTTCTATACGGCGCGGAAAGCGCCTGTATGAAGTTAGCCCCCCACTTTTCGAATTTATTAATTTTGAC
>NW_022639485.1:1319686-1323005 GCF_010583005.1 Odontomachus brunneus | reverse complement strand
TCAAAATTAATAAATTCGAAAAGTGGGGGGCTAACTTCATACAGGCGCGGAAAGCCGCGGGAAGAATGTCCGCGCGCGAACAAATAGCGGCTATTATAATTTGTATGGGATATATATTCTTTGGGGGACGCGACGCTAGCGCAGGAGTTCCCGATTTTTTCATCCTCGCACGCTTCTCTCTACTTGAGAACCGGTTTCATATCGACCACGTTTACATGCGCGCCTCAAAAAGGAGGCGCGACGTGAGCCGAGAAAGGAGCGTACGTTTCGACGAAGCGCAAACACACTTTTATTTGATATTCGGCAGCGAGAGAGAAGAGAGAAAAGCGGCGGAATTCCGGCGCGAAAGCAGCCGTTGAAACCGAGAGAGATTTGACACACGACAACCTCTGTTCTGCAAAATTGCGACTGTTCGATGCTGTACATGGAAGAAATGTTATAGTAAAAATTGCAGCAAAATTGCAGCAATGATGCACTATACAAAATTATTGTTGAAATTGTTGCTTCCGTATTTGTCTAAAAATGTTATGCACGTTTGACTTTTTACTGCAAATTATTGTAATTAACGTTTACAATTATTTTCCCAAATTATTGTAATTAATGTTTTCAATTATTTTTTCAAATTATTGTATGTGTTGGTAGATTGTCCAATTTATTATTTTTATAGTAATTTATACTATAATTTCAATATAATTTTTACTATATCTTCTCTACGTACGTAATATATTGTATGTATCTTGAGAGTTCCCAAATAGGCCCTCATGATTATCATGAGACACACATAAAGTCGACAATGATAAATTATCTTCAATAACTCGAAAAGCAAATGAAAGAATGAGATAATTTTGAATAAATATTCCTATATATGCGTGTACTTACGAGAGAAAGAGAAATCCTATGTTAATATTTATATTAAATTTTGTATAACACATTTCTTTGCCTAAATTTTGATAATTTTTTTTTCGTCTATCAGCATAATAAATATGAGTGCTGTATGATCTACCTATAAGAGATGCAGTCTTTATGAATCGACTAATATAAAGTTGTTGCGAAATTTCTGTCTATCAGGGAAATGCCTCACATTTCTAGCTTTTATCACCGATTTTTGTTATATTCAGATTCCCCATAATCGCCAATTAACCATCAATATTATTTGCTCTTATTTTTACCCGACATGTTCGATTCCATGCTTTTAATCGCTCCACTTTCATTAAGTGAGTTTATCTCGTTTAACGCAATAGAATAATTGACGATTCGCCGAAGAATACACCACGAGGAACGCGTCTGCGAGGAGAACGGCTTTAACGAGAGTCACACGAGTGTTGCAAAACTGTACTCTACCCAACGAGAGGACCAGACCACCTTGACCGTGACTCGACGTAAGCGGATATAGTAAATTATTCCGCTAAATTATATGCACATATAAAGCGTGAAGCGATAAAAATATTATCAAAGTTCCATTTGAACGTAATTCTCTTTGGGAAAGAAATCAAATTTATTTTTTTCTTAAAATTCATCATCAGTTTTAAGCGTAGATCGAAAAGTAGAAGACATTCCCTCTGTGCTACGTTCTCGCTTTGCTTGCTTCTTTACTACGTGACGAGTATTGCCGATTTGTATTATGATAAAATATGCTCCGTCGAAACCGATTATCTACCTTCGGTATAGTGGAGCGACGGTACATCGTATTGAAGAACGCTACGCGGAATGTAATGTCATGTCCGGCCTCATGAAATGCGGCTCGCGTGTTCAGTGTCGGTAAAATTCATCCGACTCCGAGATAACCGCGTCCAATTGATTAAAACGCGAAATTCTTGCTCGCTGCTCAAAGAATTGAGATCAGGGACACCATACGAATGATGTACGAACACGAACGATTAGGTCTGAGACCTGTTCATTATCATTGGACTAGTAGTATACATTTACGGAACTTGAAAAAATCAGGTGTAAAATTGAAACTTGTTGGAGAGAAGACGGAGAACATAAGTGCAACTATGTCAGCAATAGGAAAGAAATCTGTTAACACTTCGAATCCGTCATGTCGCGGATATTAGTGGTCTTGTCATTAATTCGTTACCAGGAGCGATGGATGGAAGCCACGTAAGAGCAGCGCAAAGGCTGCAGCTTTAATGGCAGAATGAAATCAACATCATCGGCATGGAATTCACGCGAAATTGATCACTCATAGCTCGCTCGAAGCCATCACTGATCGCGTCACACTAATGGCTACGCACATTCACAGACAGATTACGTGTACAGTTACTCGATCGTGGTACACACGAAGTCTTCTCTTTTTTATTCAGTCACGGCAAAGTCAGCTGCTAGGTAGTCAGTGTAGCGCGAGTTTCCATGCGATTTCCACGCGCGATTTCCGAGCACGTCGTGGAAACGTTCGCGAGGAATCATGAACGATCACACGATGACGTGATTATTAAATACTCCGCGGACGTCAGATCAAGCACAAAGTTGGAACAATGCGCGTTAGTTGGACACGCAGCAGAACACGAGTACGGTGTGCTTCTCGTATATTCGCTGCACCTTATTTTGCATACTCCAACGAACCGAGAGAAAGAGAAAGATGTTCTCGCGCGGTTACAGTATGTTTCGCGATCATCGCAAAGTGAAGAAGAAGAGCACCGATAGAAAGAAACATCATGGTATCCATGGGTCTGACTCGACCAAAAAGAACAACAAGGCGGACAAGAGTCTTTTCGCGTGAGTTCGACTCTCGCTCTCGCTCTTGGCAGAGCAATTTTCACAAAGCGTCCCGCTTCTCCCTCGCCCCCACGCTTTCTGACGACCCGGTGATCATTTCAACGGGACTCAGAAGCAATTTTTTCGAGAGGTCTATTCTTGACTGAAGTGGATTACACCTCTTGACAGAATGAGGCAAATAAACAGAATAAGTCATTATCCCGTGACATTAGAAATTTAAAATATCTGTTATTTTTTCTTATATCAGAAGAGAGTGCATAAAAAGTAAATCGTTGAAAAGGTTGACTGGTTACAAACTTTATTTCTTACACATTTTCTTCGAATAATAAAAAACAACGGAGATATTTTCGAATTTAACGTTAGGTGACTGTTATCTTGTAAGCTACCCAGATAGATAAGTGTACATAAATTTGACAGCAACTTTGTGTGTGTGCTAGTCCATTTGTGGAAGTCGCATGCTTCATGAGCGGTTCATATGGCATTCATATTTAATATACAGAGTGTCCCATTTTAATCGATCACCTTAAATATTTCTTGAACAGTGCATTTTAGGCAAAAATGTTTCAGATAAAAGTTTTGGGATTTCGAGGGGGACATAAGATGA
>NW_022639485.1:1319033-1319151 GCF_010583005.1 Odontomachus brunneus | reverse complement strand
CCCTTTAAATTCTAGTGTTGGTGAAACTGAAGCTTGTGCTGACTTGTGCTAGCCTAGAGCAACTCAGATATATAATTATATATTGTTTGGTTGACTTATACGAATATAAATCTTACTT
>NW_022639485.1:1268434-1319023 GCF_010583005.1 Odontomachus brunneus | reverse complement strand
CTGCGAGGAGAACGGCTTTAACGAGAGTCACACGAGTGTTGCAAAACTGTACTCTACCCAACGAGAGGACCAGACCACCTTGACCGTGACTCGACGTAAGCGGATATAGTAAATTATTCCGCTAAATTATATGCACATATAAAGCGTGAAGCGATAAAAATATTATCAAAGTTCCATTTGAACGTAATTCTCTTTGGGAAAGAAATCAAATTTATTTTTTTCTTAAAATTCATCATCAGTTTTAAGCGTAGATCGAAAAGTAGAAGACATTCCCTCTGTGCTACGTTCTCGCTTTGCTTGCTTCTTTACTACGTGACGAGTATTGCCGATTTGTATTATGATAAAATATGCTCCGTCGAAACCGATTATCTACCTTCGGTATAGTGGAGCGACGGTACATCGTATTGAAGAACGCTACGCGGAATGTAATGTCATGTCCGGCCTCATGAAATGCGGCTCGCGTGTTCAGTGTCGGTAAAATTCATCCGACTCCGAGATAACCGCGTCCAATTGATTAAAACGCGAAATTCTTGCTCGCTGCTCAAAGAATTGAGATCAGGGACACCATACGAATGATGTACGAACACGAACGATTAGGTCTGAGACCTGTTCATTATCATTGGACTAGTAGTATACATTTACGGAACTTGAAAAAATCAGGTGTAAAATTGAAACTTGTTGGAGAGAAGACGGAGAACATAAGTGCAACTATGTCAGCAATAGGAAAGAAATCTGTTAACACTTCGAATCCGTCATGTCGCGGATATTAGTGGTCTTGTCATTAATTCGTTACCAGGAGCGATGGATGGAAGCCACGTAAGAGCAGCGCAAAGGCTGCAGCTTTAATGGCAGAATGAAATCAACATCATCGGCATGGAATTCACGCGAAATTGATCACTCATAGCTCGCTCGAAGCCATCACTGATCGCGTCACACTAATGGCTACGCACATTCACAGACAGATTACGTGTACAGTTACTCGATCGTGGTACACACGAAGTCTTCTCTTTTTTATTCAGTCACGGCAAAGTCAGCTGCTAGGTAGTCAGTGTAGCGCGAGTTTCCATGCGATTTCCACGCGCGATTTCCGAGCACGTCGTGGAAACGTTCGCGAGGAATCATGAACGATCACACGATGACGTGATTATTAAATACTCCGCGGACGTCAGATCAAGCACAAAGTTGGAACAATGCGCGTTAGTTGGACACGCAGCAGAACACGAGTACGGTGTGCTTCTCGTATATTCGCTGCACCTTATTTTGCATACTCCAACGAACCGAGAGAAAGAGAAAGATGTTCTCGCGCGGTTACAGTATGTTTCGCGATCATCGCAAAGTGAAGAAGAAGAGCACCGATAGAAAGAAACATCATGGTATCCATGGGTCTGACTCGACCAAAAAGAACAACAAGGCGGACAAGAGTCTTTTCGCGTGAGTTCGACTCTCGCTCTCGCTCTTGGCAGAGCAATTTTCACAAAGCGTCCCGCTTCTCCCTCGCCCCCACGCTTTCTGACGACCCGGTGATCATTTCAACGGGACTCAGAAGCAATTTTTTCGAGAGGTCTATTCTTGACTGAAGTGGATTACACCTCTTGACAGAATGAGGCAAATAAACAGAATAAGTCATTATCCCGTGACATTAGAAATTTAAAATATCTGTTATTTTTTCTTATATCAGAAGAGAGTGCATAAAAAGTAAATCGTTGAAAAGGTTGACTGGTTACAAACTTTATTTCTTACACATTTTCTTCGAATAATAAAAAACAACGGAGATATTTTCGAATTTAACGTTAGGTGACTGTTATCTTGTAAGCTACCCAGATAGATAAGTGTACATAAATTTGACAGCAACTTTGTGTGTGTGCTAGTCCATTTGTGGAAGTCGCATGCTTCATGAGCGGTTCATATGGCATTCATATTTAATATACAGAGTGTCCCATTTTAATCGATCACCTTAAATATTTCTTGAACAGTGCATTTTAGGCAAAAATGTTTCAGATAAAAGTTTTGGGATTTCGAGGGGGACATAAGATGATATCATTGGTTTGACCTCGAGTAGCGTCAAGGTCAGGAATTTGGTTACTTTGATTTTTTTAAATGGAACCCCCCATTTTTCATTACATATTCTTATAGCAAACTTCGAGAGCTTTCCAAAACACTATAATAAAATATTTTTTCATTAAGTATTTTTCGAGTTAAAAGACTTCAAAGTTACAATATTGTTGCCATTAACATTGGTACCCAAGGTATTCGACCGACGGCTAAAACCTTTTGAATGTTGTTCAGGGCCATGACCTTGACATTTATCAAGGTCAAGGCGATTGGAGACTGTTCCTAATATTTTCATTTCTTCAAATTTTACAGTGAAAACGAAAATAATAATTTAAAATCATGAGGTAACATGTGGAGTCCGATTGATTCTAAAGGATTATAATGCTCACAATGCTATGATTATTAAAGAAATTTATTAATAGAATTTCACACGTGTGCTTCTTTGTGGCCCTGACGAAGCAATTGTAACTTTGAAGCCTTTTAACTCGAAAGATATTTAATGAAAAAATATTTTATTATAGTGTTTTGGAAAGCTCTCGAGGTATGTTATAAGAATATGTAATGAAAAATGGGGGTTCCATATAAAAAATTTAAAGTGACCTTGTCCTGATCTTGACGATGCCACTCGAGATCAAACCAATGATATCATCTTATATCCCCCTTCAAATCCCAAAACTTTTATCTGAAACATTTTTCCCTAAAATGCACTATTCAAGAAATATTTATAGAATAGCACGAAATGGAAATAAAATTAAAAAAAATTATCAAAATTTGCTCAAAGCAATATATTATGTAAAATATAATGTAATATAAAAATCTGAGTGTAATTTTTAGTGAATTTGTTACTGCATTAATATAACAAACAATTTACATTATTATGTAATGTAAATTTGATAATTAAATCTTTAAGTAGTATACTGGAAAAATTGTGATAAAATATTAAGTTCCTTTTGATTTACTTAAACTATTACATTTTTCTTAACTTATAGCAAACATAAAAATAAGATATTTTTTGCATTCTATTTTACAAAATTTTTCCAAGAAAATAACAAGACAAAAAGAAGTCTAGATATTTGAAAAAAATTCGCCCTGGAGGGAATCGTGCAGTCATTTTAAATTACAACTGAAGAACTTTGATTTTGTGCAGTATATCTGCTTCATAGGCGTAATTAAAACAATAGTGAATAATTTCATTATCGATAATGTTTCATATCACGATAATCGTGATAATCTATCTGGGTAGCTCTGAAGGGAAAAGGAAGGAATTTGTAGCGCGGCAGTAGTTCAGTTAAAAAAAATAGGCCTCAGACATGAATGTATAGTTCGCGGGAAAATGAATTAAAATTCGCGGGAAAATAAGTTAAAATTCACGGAAAAATGAACTACAATGAAGTAAAATTCGCCTAACGTCATTCGTCGCGTTTCCATTGTCATCCGGATCGACTCGGTCGACGTTTTTCGCGTCAAGGGCTCGATGAGCACCGTACCGGTTTTTCGTTCGGTTTCGACTCGTCGACGGTTCCCGTCGTGACCGACGAGGGTGTCCTGCGTCCCACACACACGCACATACGTACTGTGTAAACGTGTACGCCACACGTGTACACACACAGACATACACACACACATACATAACTGGCCGAACAGGCCATAGCTCGGGATGCCTCTGTCACGCGCCACAGTCTCGATCGCGTCCGTCATCGATCGCGGTGATCGCGTGTGTATTGCCAATGAAATCAGTGCAACTTCGAAATAGCTCTCGTTTTAGCGACGGTGTCGCCAGAATGGTGCGCCTTAAGAATCCATTGCTGCAGCACGGAAGCTACAAGTAAGTGGAAAAAAAAGGAGAAGGAGAAGAGAGAGGGATGGAGAATAGAGAGAGGGCGTCGTAGGTTAAGTCTTCCCTTCGTTCATCCTGTAATCCTATCACGCGTCCGTTCACCGAGCACAGCTCCACTGAGGAATTTCTTTCGGCAGAAACGGTAGAAGAACGATGATGCTGCGCGACGACGAACATTCACAATTAACCGGTGTAATCCATGTCGTTTAAGGCTTAAAAAGCACCAATTTCTGAACACGTACCTAATCCTGAACATTTTTATTTTGTACTTAAATATGATTATATTTTTGTTTTTTATATACGATTATTTAAACTTTCTATATAGAATATATATATATATATATATATATATATATATATTCAATATGTATGTATATATTCTCTCCATGTTGAAAATTTAAATATTTAAAGACCAAAACAGTAAGAATGTTCAGTATTAGATATTTTCGTGGGCAGAAAAGTCGTCCATAATTTTTCGAGCGAACTCATCCATCTTGACCAATTCTCCCATTGGACAAGACGCGAATGGGTCCATAAATCCCGCCGAAAAACTATGGGCGACTTTTGAGTCTACGAGTGTACACTGAGTTTCTTCGTAGGATATAAAATTTATTTTTGTGAAATAAATTTTTGTTCCGCAAATTAATTTTTAAGTATTTTTTTTTTGTAGTGTCAGGACATTAGTGCTTTTGCCTTACACGATTTTTTTTATTATTTAACGTTTGATTCTTGTTGTTTTGTTTTGCTCTGTCAGTGATTTGCGAGCAAACCTTTTATACAATGTTAATATTTAACATTAACATATTAACATTTTATACAAAATGTTAATATGACATCTGGCCACGATTTCCGAGGAAAGACTCGATTATTTAAAGAAGTGTGTTAATTTCGTGTGTTTGCAATCTGAATTAACCCATCAAAAATTGAAATAAATTTCGTGTTGTGTTCATCGCGATTACTAATGAGCTCGACGAGCATAATCAATGAATTGCTGCGAAAGAGGTTATTAAATTGTTAATTTTGTCGCACGCGAAATATTAAAACAACCTAGTAAATGGATAGGTAGCAGTTCTCAACGAGGGAGTTAACTAGACCGATAGAGAATTAGAAGAATTTCCTTCGAGTCTTGTGCTCCGATCAATACCGTACAAAGGTTAGTATTTGTAAATACTCGCCGAGAGGAGCCGTAAGTGTGCGATCCCGTGGTCGGAGTCATTGGTTTCAAGATTACGTGGGCGAAAACTGCTCGCCTACTTTCTCCCAAGAGATCACTTTTCGTACACCGAAAAAATACAAACTTGAAAAGCGCAATTTGACGACTTCGTAAAAAATGAATAAACTGAGATAAAAATCGATCCTCGAATAAATCTAAATTAAAATTTATAAAGTTTGAGCAATTGATACTATATATACCGAGTCGCAAAGAACTTCTTTTATTTTTCGAAGTCATCAATTATTTTCTTAATTTGTACACTGTAAAAAATCAATTTAGCCCTAATTTAATGGATATGTCAAATTTTTAACATGTTGAATTTTTAATATACGTATGTTAACATATTGTCATTATTTTAACACTTCTGTGTTAACATTCACCGTTTCTAACAAGTAAACCTAACCAAAAGGTACACTCTGATTTATTTCTAATTTGGCACAAATATAGAAATACAAAAAATATTTACGCCATATTTTTTTCATTTTGGCCCATTTTGAGTTTATAGCTTTTGGTTTACGGACAGTTTATAGCTTTTTAATGTCCTCACTCTTATCATCACCAAGTGCAACAAAAATGCATAAGAAATAAAATTGAATACAAGATATAGTTAAATAATTTTAATAAAATCGGCATAGCTGAGACACGAACCATTCTAAATTTCTTGAACCGAGATTCCAACCGAAATATTTCAAATCTGTGCTAAATTAGTCAAAAATGGCTCGAATCTCGGCCAAACTGAGAAATTATTTGTATAACTAATTTTTTTTAACTTTTTACATGTTTTGTTTAAACATTTTATTATTTATACAACAAATTTTGCACATTTGACCTCATATTTATAATTAGCAAACCAAAAATGCCTTGTATTCAATTTTATTTCTTATGCATTTTTGTTGTATTTGTTGGTGATAGGAGTAAGAACATTAAAAAGCTATAAACTGCCCGTGAAACTTAAAGTGAACCAAAATGAAAAAATATGACTTAAATATTTTTTGTACTTCTACATTTTTGCCAAATTAGAATCTTTGTTACTTGTAATTGCTAAAATAATACAATTTATACATAACATGTATATCCTTAGTGACATATTTTGTGTTAATTGTACAGAGACAAGTTGTTATTCATTAACATATTTGCCTCTTGTTTCATTAGTTTAATTAAAAAATTGAAGTAGACAAATTGGTACATGTGAAACAAGTTGAATTTGACAAGAAATATTCTATAGTCTGTACATTTGCCCGATTTCCCCCTAGCCATTTTAATTTCTCTTCTCTTGATCAAACAATCAATTGTGCCGTCGCTTCTTCTGCCACAGAAGAATCGAATCACAAAGGATTATTGGTCAAACTGCTTCCACGATGTACGTACGAATTATAACGCCAATAATTCGAGAATAAAAAAAAGTAGAAAAAAATAAGGAATTTTGGAGCAATTTTCCATTTCTCACGAGGCGTTGAACTCTCCAGTTTACTTTGGCCTGAATTCGGCTCTGATATTAGCGTACGTGTCGGGTCTTCGTGCCGGTTACGGCACTGTCGTAACACGTGTAAAGCGCATCCAGAGTAGGAGAGAACGCTCTTCGAGGTTTAGGCGGGACAGTTCACGGCGACCGTTGACGGCGCGCGGTTGCATTCGTTTGCCGTACCGGTGCATGCATTCGGTGCAGTCGGCGTTGCAATTCGAACACTCGGCTGCGTGCGAGCTGATGTTCAGTCTCGGTGTGCCGGTTTCGCGGTGTATTAACGAGTGACACTTGTGTAACAATTATTATTGCACACACAAACACACACATACATACACACACACACACACCCACACACACACACGCACGCACATCATGTACGTAATGAAAACGACAAAACGCAGCCTTTCACGCGCGTGCGCGCGTCATGTATTGGGAAAACCACGTATAAAGTCGCTATTAATTATCGCTGATTTTTATCGATTATCCGACGATGGACTTTGTCGTTCCGGCAACGATTTTGACAGGCAAACGAGGAAGTGAGATGATGTTAAAGTCTCCACTGCGCATTATCGGCGTTTCGCACGATATATCCGACCGTTAAAATTTCGCGTTCAACGATACTGCGAGTGGGCGCCATAAAAATTTCGCAGACTCGCTTTGTATCTCAGTCTGTCCGTCTGATCCTATTGTTTGCCGTACACGAGCGAGTAACGTTATCTGAATAAGTCGCGGATGCAATCACACCGCGGCACGGTTCCGCGCGAAAGAGTCACGCGTTATTTCTACGAACGTTTCGTAAGAGCCGAAATACCGCGTGCTACTTGCGAACTGGATGCACTCAACGTTAATGGAATTGTTAATTCTAAGAATTATCTACGCATAAAAAAAGACAAGGGTCCGACGTCGACTTTGAGAAATAGCCTCTATTCAAACGCCAAATATTTCAGCTGCTTCATAGAACAGCTGCAGTTTTCGGGGTTTAAGCCAAGCGAGGACAATTGACGAGGGTAAAGACCTTGGTTCTACCTAATACTACCCTTCTAACAGTCAGCTTGATCTAACGCGGGTTTCTCTCTTGCATCGCCAAAGCGAGCGACCTTCTGTCGTCATTCTCTCCTCTTGTGTCCGTAACGTTAGAATAAAACGCATAGACCGACTGTACACAGAAGAATATATAAGATAAATGTACTTATTCCCGGACATATATTTAATCCTGGACATTTTTATTGTTTTGATACTTAAATACGAATATTTAAACTTTTAACATAGAATATATATTCAATATATACAAATATATTCTCTTTATGTAAAAATATTCGTACTTAAAGACCAAAACAATAAGAATGTTCAGAATTAGATACGTAGCTAGGCATTGATACTTTTGTCTTAATGCATTCAAACAATTGGTTTCATAAGTTTGTACATCCGCAAATCTATCAAATTCATAAATTCTAATAAGTAAATTAAAGCGAAGATTTGGTTTGCTTATATACTACGTAGAGTCAAACCAACGTTTTCTCTTCGATTTATAATATTCTTATAAAAAAAATAAATTTTTTTTTAGTACATACTAATGAGCTTCTCTAAAATGTTTGATGAGAGAGAATATATTTTATATCAAGAAAGTATTTCTAATAACCATTATTTAAGAAAAAATAAAATAAATGTGTAATCACTTTCGTTTTTTAGCAGTAGAATATTTTTCTGTGTGCAATGTCGTTTATTTAAAAAACTTCTGATGAATATATTTTAAGACCATTATGAAGAACTATTTTTTACTGAAGATAACCATTATGTAAAAGTAAATTAAGTAATTTCTTAGCGATAAAATATTTTTTCTATACGTAATATCGTCCCCATGCACTTTGTTATAATAAAATCTCCTAAATTTGTAATAGAGACAAATATATATCTGTGACATTTAGCACTACCCAAAGATGTGTATAAAGGAAACTACAATTTATCAATTTTTTTCTCAGAATCGCTCATCCGCGTAATCGATACTGAGAAGTATCTAATCAAGGTATTTTATCGTTCACTTTGACGAGAGGTCCAGTACTGAATGAATAAACTTCACACAGACTGTCCCCTGTGATCCCTTTCGCGAAGAGGAGAAAGGACGAATTGGAGAAATGCTCTGGCGAAGTGCAGTCAATGCGCTGCTTGTCAATCGGATTTTAATACACACACGGCACGGTACGCAGTGGTAGATCCAGTTGACGTTCATTAGCCTCCATTAGCCGACAGAATGCCAACGGTATTCAGTCCGCTAATGTGCCCTCCACGTGCTCGAAACTCGATCAGTTGGGGCGTAATCGGCGCTAGTAATGCACCAGATGCAACGCAAGTTACGTGCACGATGTAAACGTAACGTGCCTTTTACGACGGGATACTCGGCGCAATGTTTATGCGACACGTCGTAACAGGTGACGCGTGCACATTCAAATGTAAAATCATGAGCGCCGGTTCGGCGAGTCGCGTTATTTCTCTTCCGCAGGATATCGATCGTGCATCACTTCCCCTAACGCGAACTCACAAGTGACAAGTGAACAGTTTTATCTTGAATTCGTCAGTAGTTCAGAATTCGTTTTATCAAATTCGTCAATAAAACTTTTAATTTTTCAAGGACTTCGCGTTGATGGAAAAGATATATCCAGTATGTAAAAAATTCCTCGTGTCTCGTGTTCCCCGGGGAGCTATAAAGTGAAACCCCGGGGAGATACAAAGGACGATTAGATTAGATGGGCTTTATTAGAGTTACTTCACGCAGCGTGCGCGTAGGAGCAATGGGAGTATAGTGTTTCAAAGACTGTACGGGAGAGCGCTCTGATAAAATTACAAAACATATCACACCGACGAAACGTATCCCGGTGACGAAAGTACTCCAAGGTGAGCCGTGTGGACTACCTTCTAAAGATGCTGGACCAAACGTTCTACTCCACCCTAACCGCGGAGGAGAGAACCCGAACGTACCCTATTCGGAAGGCGCGGTGGTAGGTTCGAGGGTTCAAAGGGACATATTCTCGAGGCATTGTTCTATTTAAAGCGGATGGCACACGGAAAAACGCAAGCAGCAAGACCTAGGCACAGTTCTGCAACTTTAATCGGAGTTTAACTCGTTAGAGAGTCCTGTCCAGAGACAAACTTGCACAGTCGCATTACTCATATGCGCAAAGAAATTGACTAAACTGTATCTAATTGACTAAATTGTATATAATACAAGAGACGTTCTTTTACTGCACGGATCATGATTAGTTGATCTTTTTATGCATGTGCAATATACAAGTTTGTCTGGATAAGCTTTTAACGAGTTAAACTCCAGTTAAAGTAAGTTGTGGAATCAGGCCTTGAGCAGTAAGACAATTGACCAATCACGATCGAGTATTCTTGGATCGTAAGAAGAATCATCGATTGTGGTTGATCAACTTTCTCTTATTACTTACGTTTTTCTGTGTTTGCGACTTAAGGCTACTTAAGCTTCTGGCTACTTCATCACGGAACTCATGATTGATGACTTAGAAGCGAGGAAATGCATGCAAAAAATTCCTACAAAGTGCGTCAAAATAAAAAGATACATTTAAAAAATGACACTTGCAACCGATTAGACATATACATTATACTTCCAAAATATTCTGAACACTTTCTTTTTCTTTTAACAATCAATAAATAATCATAAAATAACATTGCAACCTTCCTCTTTAACTTATATTTCCTCATTATATTCTCATCTTAATTTTAGGTTATTTATTGATTATTGGAGCAAAAGGAAAGTGTTCGAAGTATTTTAGAAGTTTGTTTAATCGATTGCAAGTGTAATTTTTTGGATATATCTTTTTATTTCGATATATTTTGTAAGAATTTTGTGTGCGCGTTTCCTCGTTTTTCTGACGTCATAAATCAAGATGGTCGCTGCGAATAGTTCGTATCCTATTAGCGATTGGCGATTAGCGACTACATTTCAATCAGCGCGAAGCAGCTACCTATTGTGATTAGTGACTGCCAATTAGACAATACTATATTTTATAACTGTCAATCGTTAATATGGGCTTTAAACTCGTTATCTTTCTACGTAGATATATTCGAATTACTTCAGAAATTCGACTTAGACTTTCTAAAAATCTAAAGTCAACATTCCTCGACAATAATTTGATCGAGAATCTACTCTCTAAAATGTAATAAGTATATTCTCCACTCTGAAACGCTATACTTATAATTTCTAGTTCAGTTGAAAATATAGCACTGCAATCAGTAAATTTTCACTGAAGAAGTCAATTAATAGTAGCGACTATTCCCATTATTGATGCACTCTGCGAACACAGACAATGTCATTGCACGCATGGAAGCCGTTAATTTCATCGCCATAGACGTAGAAAGTTGGATTTGGCATAGCGAATTTGTATATTACAGATTTTACTGTGAAATCTTGCTTGTACTGGTATCGTCACGCCAAATTACGATAATTTACTAATACGACTAAATTATGAAGACATAAGACGGAGCAAATATAAAAATATTAGTAAATGGGAAATGGAAGAAAATTGGAATCAATAAGATAAGAGAATAAAATTTATCTTGCTTTCTTCTCAGGACAAAAGAAAAAAGAAAAGTATATTTCGCTGTGATCCCTCCGAATTCCTATCCTCTTAAATCCTCTTAAAAAGGACTTTTCAACGATTCACTTTAAGAGAGTAGGAATTCGGAGGGATCACGGCGAAAATATTTTTCATTTTTCTTTTGTCCTGAAAAGGAAGCAAAATAAACTTTATTTCTTATCTTATCGATCTGTCTTCCATTTTCAATTTATTAATAGTTTGTACTTATCAAAGGGGCCGTAATTGAAAATATTTTCTTTTCAAGTCCATTAAGTCAAATATTTTCATTCTAGCGTGATGATGTCATCCGGCGAATCGTCATCCCCGGTGCAGACGATATCCTCCACGGGTTTCGACGTGCCGGACGAAGCCAGGCTGGCGAAAATCACCCCGACAACGACCCCCTCGCCGACGACGTCGACGAAAACGTCGAAAGCCGACAACGAGACCACGACAGCGGACGCCGACGTGGAGGCGATAGAGGAAGCGACGCCGATCGTGCAGAAGACTTTACCCGTGTCGGAATCGACGTACAAAATAGAAAGAAACGGATTCGACATGGACACGACGAAGACGCTCAACGACCACGAGGAGCCCGACATGTGTCTGATCAATTGTATCTATTACACGCAACAGTGTTGCACCTGCACGATACTTTGAGATCTCCGGGGATTCTAACGTGAATATCCAAGAAATGACACCTCCTCGCGATTCTATGGATCGATCCATGGGGTCAATCGCGAGACGCCGTTTTTCGGTGCGAAATTTAGGAATCGACAATAATGCGCCGTTAGGAGACACTTTGTGATATATACGTATATAACATATACGAGGACAGTAGAATAAATCCTGCGGTGCGACGTTTAGAAAAAAATTTTTGATGCGTGTTAATGCACGCGTGTGCACGCGTAAACGTTCGCGATCCTCTCCATTCCCGTCCTTCATGGCGCAAGAATCTTCGATATTGCATCGCGTGACGATATTTAATATCGAGCGCGATGATATTTTGATTAAAATAAAACATTCGATAGATGTTTGATGGAATATTCATTTAGGAGCGACTTGAGAGGCACACGCATAGATAATGAAACTGTATTTATAGAATGTTTTTCTCTGCGAAGGGGATTTATCGCAACATGTGCGCGAGTATACACTGCCATAGCGTCATAAAAATCGCGTTTGACGTATACTCAGAGAAAAGGACACAGCAGCTATGTAAGTGACAACTACATACGAGTTTTGTGTGTACAATATGTTTAATTATAATATATATATATATATATATATATATATATATATATATATATATATATATATATATAATATATGTATAATATGTATAATATATATTAATTAGATTAATATATAGTTTAATAAACAATGTTGTAATTATCGCAACAAGAACTGAATAGTTACGAGTAACTACAAAATAGTTTATCAAACTACATTAATTCTACACATAAAGCTCATATGGTTGTCACTTCTATAGATCACTCTTTTTTCAGTGGTTTCGAACACTGCCAATGATTCGATAACTTCTGGGAATGAGTAAAAAGCAAGTTCTCCCACTGGACTATTGGTCGCGTCCCAAACGGTACAGAAGAAAGTGTGTTCAAACCGTTTTGAAAGTCAGTGTACGAGAGACATTGCAAAAGACACATGTGAGTCCGCGAACGTTCCCTCGCGCGTGTGTTGTTATAGAACTAAGCTATCGCCACATATTCGTCTTCCTCATGACTTGACGTTGAAGCTAGCGAATCATACAAGCGAGTTTTCATGTCGCCCGACCGACACGCTACAGACAGTTCGGTTCACTACATGAATTGCTATCGTGTGTTGGGAGATCTACGCAGCGAACTGAGCTACCTGCAGCGTACATGTCAGGAGGCATCAAATCGTGCGTCGTGTGACGCTAGCTTTAACAACCGTGACCGTACGTTTGCGAGTGATCAGTGGTTGTGTTCAGTAGAGCAAGTTGCTTCGCAACTTGTTGGGGAACTCGTGAATCTGGTTGGCATATCCGGCCTTAGATTCAGCCTAACTTAAGAGCATACATCGGTCAGATTCACAAATTTTACGACTCGCAAAACTCGTAAATCTGATCGCGTGTATGCTCTTAGATTCAGCCAGTGTTGGGCATTTATCGATCGAAATTTTAGCTGAATAAAATAATCAGCAAATCAATCATCAAAGTTAATTAATCGTCATACACAGTACTGGTCAAAAGTTTGAGATCACCGATAAAAATACCTGTCAAGAATAATCTAAATTATCGTTCAGACCAGAATTTTTATTAATGCTCTCAAACTTTTGACCGGTATTGTATAAGATACAAATAATTTCATCGATCTATTGAAACTAATTATTAAAATCAAACATTAATAGATTATAAACACTGATTAATAATTAATAATTATTAATAATTTCATTAATAGATTAAATGGTGATGTTATGTATGACGATTCATTTTCGTGATTGTTCTAATTAATTGATTTACCGATTGTTTTAGTCAAAGGATATTTCAATCGATTGATGTCCACTGGGTTCAGCCAAGATTAAGAGCATACACCAATCGGGTTCACGGATTTTGTAACAGTCGCAAAGCAGCTTTCTGCCAATGGCTTGACAATTGCTCGTAACATGTCAGACGGTTGATCGCGGTTGATCGGAATTTGGTAAAATTGCGAGTCGGAAAGGACAAATCTATAGTATATAGAGGATACTGATACACAGAGTGTACATATATTCCACTTGGAAAAACGAAGATAATACAAACAGTATCAAAACAGTATTCTCGTTGTTCGTATAAGGATGCATTTATTACAAACGAGGAGTAACCCGAGAACAATCACTTCTTAATGCGTCAGTAACTAGGAATAGCGTATTTTGATAATAGCGCAGCTGATGATTAAATCGGATTTTATTTTGTAATGCCCGTGTACGTTTATTTCATTCAACCGCTTCCACGATCGACAATGCATCCCGTATCTCGCTTTTCTTCTTCTCACTCGCACGATTTCATTAGATGCGAATAACAAGATCGTCAAAGCTAGCTTCTGCAGTTTTTACAGAATATGACTGAATTTCGAGATGTCTCAGTATCCGCAGTACTTTCTGCACACATTCCATCCGAGTTCGTCGATTTAATCACCGCCGTGCCTTCCCGATGGCGACCGGGAGCCGTTTATATAAACGTTTCCCGATATATCTCATATAAACATTTATATGGGCATCTCTTCATGATCATCATATAAATATTTATACATGTAACAGTTGAAGATTGCAAGTACACAGTGTAATTTATTAATAGATGCAGACTAGATTATTTTTGTAGTAAATACGACATACGGATTTCATGCGGAAGAGTTGACGCTAAACAATAATGTCCCTTGAAAATCTATCGCAAAATATGTGTCTTGTAAGAATTACGTTGCGCGCGAACAGAAGCTCGTGGTTTCGATAAAAACATTGGTAAGTACAATATGTGCTTAGATATCCCGTCTAACATTGTTATCGATAAGTAAAAATCAACGGTATATGTCTATAAATTTCCTTCACAATTTAGTGTCTAGAGTGCTATTAGCGTCTATCATTGATTCATTAGGCTTAGGCATTTGGTAGGCGCGTAGTTAATGGTACGCATTCGCCTCGATCGCCTCTAGCGATCAACTAAGGGAAGAATACACTTGCGTGTTCTCTTGTAGCGTAATAATTACGTAATAGTGTAATCGGAAAAAACCTTACAGAGTGCGGATGTATCGTGCTCTCATAAATTGAGTATATTGAGGAATGCCCCGAGGAAGATTCTAGTTCAACGCGTGGAGTCAAATCATCACGTGATCTCTCTTGTATTCCCACCGTGTGATACGCACAACGCTGATCTATTAATTTTTGTAAAAGAGGAATCTCGACCGTAACGGAAGGAAACCCTTCTCCGCCTGGTTTTCGTCACGTGAAAACATCACGACCGATCGAGCGTTTAAGAAATGATCTCATGGAGAATAAGTGCAATAAAGTCATTTAATAAATACACATGCACGTGTCTTTTGCCTTTACTGTGTTACGACTCGTATATTGGTAACGGATGACCCTCTGAATTGAATACCCACCTATCCAAATCGATCAATTGTCTAGAATCGTCAAACAACAAGTACAGATATTTTAAGGTCTCAGCGAACCAAAAACTCTCCGTCATATCCTGCTGGCGAATGTTGTGGACATTCCGTACATTACTAATACTCGTGTAGCCGTCCTCGACTTTGGTGTAATTCTCGAAGGCCTATCGATAAACGGTGTCTTTTAGTTAGGAGCCACGTCTCCGAGACTCGGGCGGAAGAAAGACGACACACTCACCTGAAATATTCGCCAACCCCAATCCTGATACGTCCTATTCCCCGTAAAGTACCACATATAAAATAGACTTTCAATGAACTCGGGCCTCAGTAGATTGTGAGCGTCATTTGTCTTTACGTACATGTCCATTTGATTTTCACCTTCCACTTTCTGTGAAGAATTGCAAAGGTGAGAGATCGCTACTGCATTATTTTCTTTTCTATCTTTGCCTCAACGTACGTTCGGCCTGCTATCGTCTGAATTGATGGCGTTAACCCTTGAGACTTACTTGTATATTAAAATAAGTGATCTCAGGTGCAAGGAACGTTGGTTGAGTCGCGTACGTTTGATAGCAAGTCTTAACTATCTCTTCCGCGAGAATATTATGCTCCGCTGGCAGTCCATGATGCGCGCCTAACGCTAAAGTACCTCCTAGGTAGCACGTGAGATGGTCCTATAATGCAAATCAGCTCAATACGATATGGTTCGATATCGAGTTCGTCTAAAGTTATTTACCATTTTCGGCCTTATCTCTTTATTAGCGCCGACTAGCTCGGAGATAAACAGATATTTGTTAACTGCGGTGTGTTTCACGAGATGCTTCTGTGTTCCGGAAATACCTAACAAATAATCGTCGCGTAGGCTAAAAAGTAAACATGTCAAATTTACGTTCATTAACACCGTCCTCCTAATGCTCCTAATGAGCTCTTAATGAGATACTAACTAGTCTATGGTTTTCCCAGTTTGCAACCATTGTTTCAATAAGTATTCGTAATAGCTGTCGCCGCGAGCTCCCAACGTAATCGTCGCGTATTCTCGAAACAGTCCGGTATTCGCGTTAATGAAAATTGGAACTAAGCCGTCGTATTTTTCTAATTTATGTACATGGTCGGAAACTTTTGCGGCTGCAGCCTGAAACAGCAATCAATGAATTCACGTGTATGTATAGACTCTCTATTTTCCTCACATATGAATATATGGATAAATAGAAGATTTCCTAATTCCTCTTGAATCTCTTCAATATTCATCGTAAGTATTGTTACTTCAATTCTATAATACCTCGAATTTAGGTTGCCCTGTGCTACGACTGAGATCACGAAATTCCAACTGAATCGAAGTAACTTCGCTCGTGCTACTGTCAGGACCCCATTTGGGACTGTGTGCGCTTCTGGTGCCAAGATTCACGTCGGAATATGGAACACCCGATCTTGTGGAAAATGCTGGCATCATGCGATCACCTAAATCCATCTTGAACAATCCTGAGTTAATACTTGCGCTCTGTGCTCCTACCAGAATAACTGAAAATGTTTTCCAGACTAGCTACTTACAGCTTTATTTAGAAACAGTATATCACCGGAGAGATGATACGCCGCCAATAAACCACCTAATACTCTAATTGTAACTTCAAATAAATTAACATCCCTGTTCATTGTGAACACTAAACTATCCTCCACCCATTTCCTTGCTCTTGTAAACTCTGAAATACGACGGAAGACTATTTATATCTTGCTGCCAATGAGTGAAAGATGTTCCGTACACTCTTACAATATGCTTACCATCATTTAGCCCCATTAGATACATAGTATCCAATGAATCAACTATTGTGAGACCTAAGCCAAACCACTCATGGTACCTCTTAGTCATTGGTTTTACATTGTCATGACCCCAGGCATATTTCTTGTATCCATCCCATGAATGTTTAAATGCTGCCACAACAGCCTGCTGCTTACCATTCTGTGGGCCTAAAAATCCTAAACATTATGACTCAATTCTGCTCATATGCCAACTTAATCTAATTTAATGCAAAGTATTCTAATCTAATTATACTTGTTGCTACATCTGTCACTGGGTCTATCCCAAAAATTATGATCTACCATTAAATTTGAGAATGTTTGGTTTTGGCTGTGGTGGTTCACCGATTTGATCATCATCAACCTGATTGATTTCTGGCTGGAACTCAGGTTCCTCAATGACCTCACCGGGTCCAGCACCCTGTTCTTCATTATCTACAACAACTTCATCAACTGCCTGCGGAATAAAAGAAAATTTGAAGAGGTTTCCCATAGAGGTTTCCCACACAAAGTGTGCCTCTTGGTGCAACGTACCTTCTCGTACTTGGCAGTCTCTTGTATAATTTCTACATTACTGTAGTCCACCTCATTGTCAGAGGTACCACCTTTGGTTTCGCTAGGCAAAAGATAAAATAATAGAAGTAGAACCGTGATAATTGTAAAGTATAGAATGTTTCTCTGAAACCTGGACAACTGATTCCATTGCTGAAAGAGAGACAGATAGCCGTGAGAGTAACGAGGAAACGACGACAAAAATGCGGCACATCAGGCCGACTGTGCGGACTAAAAGTAACTGCGCGAGATATTTTCCATTCAGACATACGTACCCTCCACAGACTGCGCGAGGTGCCCCGTGCAAACGACGCGCTGTCGTGAATATTTAAACTAATATAATCCGATTTAACCGAGTCTCTGGGCGAGAACATATTTTCATTCAGGTTAACTTGTTCTGGCACGTGCGGAAGCTCGTGGTGCCGCCAGAACACTTGAAGTACGACACTGTGATGAATTAGTCCGACATGCGGGGGTCCACATTTATACTATTTATGCTAGGGTACCCTCAACGCGTTTTTACATTTTCACTAAATACACTTATTATTGCTTCAACGTGTGACCCATGTATGAGCCGATTACAGATGGCGTCTGTGAGCTCCTTACTGTTCCCTTGTGTAGGTTCCCCTCACGTTATTTGACTGACTACCGGTAGTGTGTGTTGTCAGTGGCTGTTACCCGCGCGAATAATTATTATTTTGCATGAGAAGTTCCACTAAATACAAGGCGGTCACGAACGTAATACGATCCCCTAACAGTGTGTCGTTTAATTGTAAGAAAACAACGCAAGAAATTAACCTAACGATACTATGTGTCTGCCAAGTATCTCGGGCATTCCAGATAAACACTGGCAACCACCCTTCGTTACTTTCGAAACTACGTGAGTATCTTACGTTTTCCTAACTTAAGACCTATTCACTGCACATTGCTAATTTATTCTGATGTTTAGGATGGGTGAGATAACCTTCGAACTATACTGGAAACATGCTCCTGTCACATGCAGAAACTTTGCTGAGCTCATACGACGTGGATACTACAATGGTACCAAATTTCACAGGGTCATCCGTGATTTTATGATTCAAGGTGATGCACAAGAAATGTACAGCATAGAAGCTTTCATTGAATGGAAATGATATTTTGTATTAATTGTTGTGTACAGGTGGAGATCCTACGGGGACTGGGAAAGGTGGGATATCGATATACGGTGAATGCTTTGACGATGAGATACATGATGATTTGAAACACACAGGTAATCAGAATCACTTTTCAGTAATGAGCAATTAAGAATATTGTTTTAATGTATGATATGTAAAGGAGAGAAGTTTGTAGATATTATTATCATATTACTATCATGTTAAGCCAGCAGCACATAGTGCTTGTTTTCGTACTGGATTCCTTGCTGGGTGAAAATATTCTGTTTTGATTGGTACATTTCTGAAGATGGATGGAAATGCACTAATCAAAACAGAATGTTTCAATCCAGCAAGCAATCCAGCAAGCAAACCAGCATGAAAACAAGCACCGTGTGCCGCTGGCTTTACACATATTACTATTATCCCAGTAAACACAAAGTATCATCGATGTCAGCTCAATTATATGGTATATTACATAACTATTACTTTGTTATATAACAAAGTAATAGTTAGATAATATATCATATAATTGAGCTGATATTGTAATATGGATATTTTATGTTTACTGGAATGTTACACATATTACTATCATGCTTCAATTACACAGCATTAAAATTTGTGTAGGTGCTGGAATAATATCAATGGCGAATACAGGTCCAGACACAAATGGATCACAGTTTTTTATCACGCTTGCACCAACTCAATGGCTTGATGGGAAACATACTATATTTGGTAAGCTATGATAAGTGGGAATAATTCCAAACTTGATTGTCCTAACTGATTGCATTGTATTTTCATATTTAAAAGGTCGAGTTTATTCTGGTATGGCGATAGTGAAAAGAATTGGGCTAGTTGAAACCGATAAGAATGATCGACCAGTAGATGACGTTAAGATAGTAAAAAGTTCCATAAAAAACACGTAATTCTTACAAGAGAAGATTCTTTGCTTGATATGCATCATACTTTGTATATTTTTATAAATATATATGTTAAAAGAGAATATATTGTGTGACTTGCAATGTATGAATTTGACTACAGTTTGTAGTTTAACAAATTTCTGTAGCCATCTCGAACAATTTGAGCCAGTTATATTTGGTTGCACAAAATGTGGAATATATTGTGTGAATAATTACGTTTACTATAAAATAGCATGATATTTATTTAAAAAACATTTTTAATAATTATAGTATCTGCAGTTGCTACTGAAATTAATATTGATATGATATCATATGATATTTGATTAAAACTGAGGTAGATTTTATTTAAAAAGATTAAGATGCTAGACAACGTTCTATTGTGGTATCATTAGTAGATATAAATATCCTCAGGATGTCATATGTGTTCAATATTTGATATTAATACATTGTTAACAGCGTAAGTCATTTATCTCATTAATTTGCTGGAAATGCGCGCAATAACATATTTTAAACTCTTACAATTTTTTTAATAAGGAATAATATCATGAAATCTAAAAAATATAATTATCTTTCCAAAACTAATGTAAAATGAAGCTGATCAATTGATCTACAATGAAAACAAAAATAGACAGATCTACCTGAATGACATAATGTATTCTTTTATAAAACATAGCTTTTCACATTTTGTGCAACATTTTTACTAACCTCGACTATCATTTATCCTGTATTCAGAAGAAAAATCAGTATGCAAAAGAATAGAAAGACTCACCCTCTGTCATGTTGACTCACTGATTTTTAGTGTAGTGGCCTGGACTCTACGACACGATGATTATCCATTGATTAATCCAACTGAATGTCCAACACAATAAAACGACGCACGAAATTGCTGTCGACACTCCCGTTAATAAGTTACACACGAGAAATCTTCGAAATCGCGAGAAAATTTGCGCGCGCAAGTACGGGGCAGTTTTCAAACACGATTGAACGCACCGCGTCCTCTGTTATGAGTGATCGACGATGCGAGCGCGAGCGCGGTAGGATAAAGACGTAACGCAACTAGACCGCTCGGTATAGCAGCCGCCTCTTTTATACCCGCTCACTTCTCGCGCACGCGCAGTTACCTACTTTACCATACTCACTGCCGGTATTGTCGACGACGATAACTCGCGCGCGTAATTTCGATTCGGCTTATCGATACTTCATAAGCGATCGCGACTCATTTTTAAAACGTCGTATGTCTAAAATCAATATTAGACATTAATCGATTAAAATTTTCTTTGACTGAAATAATGGACAAATTAATAATCGAAATTAATCAATCGTTACATTTGTAATAATTTAATCGGTTGATAAAATTATTAATCAATATATAATCGATCATATCAAATGTTTGATGTGTCGAAGTTTGAATAATAATTAATTTCACTAATTAGGAAAATCATTTGTAATTTTATATATAACGATTTTTATATATAATATTTTGATTATTGATTTATGATCATTGATAATTGATTTGAATATTTTAGTCACACAAAGAAGATTTTCTAAACTAAAGAAATTTTCTTCAAAGAAAAAAAATAATTTTTTAAATAAAAGATTTTTTTAAGAAAACGTTTTTGAAGAATTCTTATAAAGAAAATTTTAATTAATCGATGCCTAACACTGCCCGAAATTTACTCGACATTTTTGTATCATGATGTACGTATAAATACGCATCAAATGTTTACTCAATAATGCTGATAAATAATGCGTAAAATCTATAATGGATTAAAGATACACATACGGTATTCTCGAATTCTGAAGCGCCATTAAACGGTCGATATTCAGCTCCCGATCCGTTTTACAATCCTTACTCTTTGCTCTTTACTTTTCCCTTTCGACGGTTGCTCGATAATATTTTATCACTATTAACGCGAGATTCACTTTCGGTATTCCCGGTGACGAAATTCGCGGCGAAATCGCGACAAGTACGGAGCGAACTTTCGGTGCTTTTCGTCGCGATTCGTTCGGTCGTTAATATGAATGCAGTGGTAAACGAAATTTCCAGGAATGTCAACGTGCGCGTCGCTTCACACGGTACTTCTTGCAACAGTCGCCCCACGAGATATCTAACGAAATCTTGCTCCGACATACGCGAGATACGCTTCTTTCCGATCTTTCAGATAATAATTCACGCGCGACGCTCACTTTCGATAGATTAAAAGGCAGAAAACAGTGTCTGAACTACGAAAGTCATACGTACTGACATGAAAATGAACGAAATATCCTCCCCCCCTGCCCGACGGCAATGAAACGGAATGATGGCAATGTTCGGCGATATTCACTTCTAACTATCTGACGAACACACGACTTACTTGCAGCGTTTTCGACGACAATCATTCACACCAGAGACTCGTCCTCGTCAATCCCGAAATCACGGAAAAAATGGAAGGATTTTTCGACACTGCCTTATCGCGTCGCGATCCGATCTGTAGTAACTGTCACCGTAAAGTGGCGGGCGAGCCATTTCGGAGGACCAATCAGCGCGTCGCTTTATAGGAACTACTTGCAACGTTCTTTCGTTGCCTATTTTTTGTCGCTGACTAATGTATACTTAGTCCAGATCTATAATATGTCCTTTGCCTCGTATTTCTCTTTTTCTGTCTCTTTATCTCTTTCTGGCTTAAATCCTGAGCCTTGAGCTGAAAAAAGATTGAGAAATAGGAAGCAATGATAGATCAGAGTTTACAGAATTTGAAAGAAAACAGATGTACAGTCAAGGAAAAAAGAAAGAGAAGAAGAAAACTGGTGCAAGTTAGTACAGCCAGTTCAACAAAAAAGGAACAAATAAATAGAATATGAATTCTCTCTCTCTTACACATTTCTCCCATTAACAGCTTTTATTATAAAACTGTAAGAATTTATTAAATATGTATGTACACAAATCACATGCTCTTGATAACTAGAACATCATTGTTTCAATCAGATAATATATGAACGATTCAACAGTTTTATTGCCTAATGAAGTCGAGAAAACAGTCATCGAAAACTTCTGACAGCGTGTGCTTTTATTCTGTACGAAACACTTGACAAACGCCCGAAACCTATCGATACCGACACCAATTTGCTCGCACCAAGATTGGTCGAGCAATTACAAAAATTTACTCCCAAAATCTTCTATGCTACGTTACGATCGCTCGCAAGAGCAAATTGAACAGTTCGAACGCAATTCGAGTTAACTAATGTTGATAAAGTAATAGTGAAATATAAGATAACGGTCCTAATTATAGGTCATTTAAGATTAGAGTAACTTTCATTAATTTACATAGATTTGTCGACCAAACATTAAGAGGTACTGTTAATAAGCGAAACCTTGTAATTTTAAAGCAAAAAAAATAACTAGACTTTAAATTAATCCATTCTAAATGTGAAGAGAGATAAGTAGAAACTTTTATAAATAAATCTCAATTATGGGTCAGCAAATATTTCGCATCTCTATGACAGATTATACAATATCCAATTTTATATTAATAATATCCGCATTCATATGGTTTTAGCCTATATAGAATAATGACGTATGTGGTTTAATCTGCTAGCAGTTTTATATATTGAAAAAGTCGCTAAACCAAATGATATTTTAGATTTTTTCTTCTTAAATATTAACAATATTTATGAAAACAATCTTGGAATACAATGGCAAAAGAACTAAAGAATATAAAAATATTTTATCTATCCTTTAACCATACTTTTTTAATATATTAATAAATCAAGCTTGATCTGGAATTGGGACTCATAATTGAGACCGTTACATCAACAGTGATTAATTATTTCATATAGGAACAAGACTATTGATAACTTAGAAGATATCGGCATTGCAGACAAAGTCTTTTGCTAAGTTTTTCCTAAAATTCGTGTAACTTAACAAATATATATAGTCTACACGCAGTTACTTATACATAATATTCTTATTTCAATTAAATAATTGTTATATAACACATTGATTTAGGTATCAACATTCAGTATGTGAATAAATAAATACGAATGTGCTATAGAATTTAGCGACTGTTTCACAGGCTCTGAAATATATTTACGATCGTAACGGCATATATTTGTATATATTATATGTATATATTATTTTATATAAACATTTTACATAAAATATATGTGTATATTAAAACAATGTGTCTTAGGCTTAAATAATATTAAATAATATGTTGTAACGGTGTATATAAATGTGTGTGTGCATATATATGAAGAACAACACATATAATTAAAATCTATTTTAAATATTTACATTTGGCAGGTACATGGAAGCGTGCGCTTCTGGTATTACAATAATTTTCATAAAATAGGGAGATAGGAATATATTAATTTAAATAATATATATTATCATTAAATATATTAAATATATTAAATATGTGTAAAACTTCTGCAAAAAAAATAATAGTTACAAACATATATCATCTTAAAGAAAAACAACCGTTTTGCTTTATATGTACGAGAATAATTTAAAATGCTAACAAGAGATAAATATCTGTTTAATTACGGTGATTTAATTACGATAAATTTGCGAAAATAATATCTCAAGTCCATAAGTTCTCTCATATGTCATATATAAAACATACAGTTCTTCTGTTAACTTCATGCATTATTTAAAAATGACAGTACAATTTGTCATTTTCCGCATCTTTTCATTCATATGCATACGATTGATTGGCTGTTCATTGACAATAAAAAACAAGAAGACATCAGTTGCGCTGTGAACTATCTTTAACTAACTGCAATAAAGTCACGGCTTTGAACAACATAGTATATAAAGGATAAACAATAACAATTATCGCGCGCATCATAACAACTGTAATAATAACATCAGAAAAGTATATAGGACATTAATACCTTTTTGGCAAGATATCGTTATTCTCCTTACTTATTTACATATTTATCGTTCTCTTATATCATCATTTTGTTATTATACTATTCACCGTACACACATTATGATAGGAAATATTCGATATAGATATGCACAAAAAAGAGAGAGAAAGAGAGGAAAAAGAAGGCAAAGAGACAGACATTAAATGCATATCAACATACTACTTATTTAATAACTTAAACTTACTTAGGATTTAACTTAGAACTTTAAACTTAGGATTTGCGTGATTGCTCTTTGTTACGGGCTAATATTGCACTACCGGCCGACGATAGCTATACTTATATTGTTTCAATTGCTCTAATTATAGTAATTCCAATCGCGATGATCATGTTCCATTTCAAGACGACTCATAAACAAGACTCAAACGTTAATTTTATCTAAATATAAATTATAATCATGTTTTTCATTAATGTAGGAATGTGACTTTATCTCGTTCTTCCTGATATGATACTTAACATAGGAAATAATAAATATAAATAAATAAATAAATATGCAATAGAGAGATGCACATGTCGCTGAGATGTTACAGATATATGCGTATACATGTCAATGTTTTTAAAGATGATATGCAGAGCCTCTGTGTATATAATACACTTAGCTTAACACGATATATTAATATAAAAAATACCCAAGATCTCTTGCACACAACATACATACATACATCCAGAAGTCTCATTTGTCACTCTTGTGAACTGAGCAAAAAGGATATAATCGTTATCAATTACCCGCTTAATGAACTTTCAAGCGCATGGCGCTTCATTGAATCGTAATACTAATAAAACTATCGTGACAATTAAAAGTCTATTAATTAGTAAGTTAGTTTTCCTTATACTGGCCTTGAAATTTCTCTGCAAAAATATATAAGATTTACACGCAAAGTGCCTATTCGTTAGAATCATTTTTATTCCCCACAAAATTGATTCAATCTCAATTTTTCAAGATTTATCTTCGAAAGTGTAACGGCACCGCGAATCGTTGAGCAAATGCGTCCTTTCTACGAATGCTAATCACAAATTATATCAATATCTGATTCGATCTCGGATATCCTATTTAGTGTACGATGGCAAATCGTTTTTGATTTCCGCTTATGTTCTAAAAGCAGTATTGCATTACATTCTCTTTGTTATTGTTGTGACATAAATGTATTATCATCTCTATAAGTAATTGAATATATGATTGATGAAATTTCAAAATCTCTCCAGAGTTTTATAAAAAATAAAATTGAACAATTAGTTGGTAGATAGGAAAATTTTGTCAATTCAGATGGCGAATATATCTCGGATAAAATGGGAACATTTGTTTCAATTTAAGTTTGGCGTTACAAATGCGCAATTACTTATGAGATGCCTGATACACGATAAAACCTGACAGAAAATTCAAAAGAAGGATTTGTCTATAAAAATCCTGTTCTAAGCTTTGCGACTTGCCATTTCCAGCGCGAGTAACCTATATCTACGATAAATATCAATAATAAAATATTAAGTAAACCATTTACGCTACTAAACTGTGGCACCGATTGCCGCAGGGTGGCAATACTGTGACCAAGCTTTCGGTTTCGCTGTCACTGTTGCTGAAGTTCATCCTCTCGGGAACGACGCTGGGCGACGTTTCGCTCTTTGAGTTGTACGGCGTCTGGTAGTACGTGCCCCTCGCTTCCAGGTCGACTCCGGAATCGGCGCTCTTGGAGATCTCGGAGAGTCTGCGGAAGTTGCCGAAGAACACGCTGTCGGTGCCGACGCTCTCGGCGCCGCTCTCGCTGGCGCCGTCACACACCGACTCGGTCTCGTCGGTCTCGGACACGCTGCTCACCTCGTGCCTCAGCAGCCGCTTGTGCGAGCCGTTGCTGTCGGTGCTGCTGAGGTAGCCGCTGTCTTCGACCTTACCACCCCGTCCGCGCCGTTTGTCCGCGGCCACCATAAGCGGTATCATCGCGCTGCTGGCAGGATCGCAGCCTCGTGAGAGTCCCTTTGTCGATTGCCGCGTCTTGGAGCAATTCTGTACCCTGCTGTAGCTCACGTTCTTCTTCTGGCACTCTTGTCTGCTCGAATCGGGCACGACTACGTGATCACGACTGTCATCAATCAGCCTATCTTCGTCTTCTCGCTGATGATCGACGTTGCCCCACGACGATCGCATCTTGGAGTTCTTGACGGAGCTCCTGTGCGACGAATTCACGACAACAGACCGCTTTTCACGCACAGCCCTCATCACCTTCGACGACACGTCAGCTTCCTTAGCGTCGACATTCCCGTAGGAGCCGTACCTGCTTGCGGAACCTTCAATCTCGATTCGCGTCTCGCACGGATAGTCCCTGCAGCCATTAGTCACGGCGCAGTCGGAGGTCGTCCTCTCGTTGGAAAGCGTCACGTTGTCCTTGGAAACGGCGACGTCCGTCCGCTGCTGCTCCTTGCCGCAGAGCTCATACTTGCCTGAGCGTGACGAGTCCGCGTGAGTCTGCGACGCGCAGAAACAGGTCTCGTTCCCTACATGATGGTATCCGTCGTTCGGGACAGGAGCGCCGTTGCTGGCCGTAGGGTTACCCGCTTCGACAGAGCTCCTGTCCCACGCGTTTTTTGGCGGCGACGTCGGCCGCTTCGTGGCCGCTTTGGCGGCGACGTCCTCGATGCGTCGCGGCGGCTTCGGCCGCTGGTAGATCTCCTCCGTAGGCGGTGGCGGCACCACGTCCGGCCGATTGTACGGCTGTCGTTGTCTTTTCGCTTGTCTGCTGTCTGGAGTCAAGTAGCGGGACTTCTTCCACGAGAGTGTGTTGTCCTCAGATTCACCATTCTCTCGGCACTCGCCGCTCGTCGGTGTCGTCGTCGTCGAGTGCGAGTCCTTGTGGCTCGATCTGATCTTCGCTTCGTAGATCTCGCGCAGGCTACCTCCTTGACCGCGCTGCGACTTCCCCTGCGTCGAGCCCTCGTCGCGGAAGCTGCCCTTACTCCTCAGCAGAATCTGCGCTGGTCTCTCCAGCGAGTCCACGTAGATCTCGTTGGCAATCTCCTGTTCGTACTGTACGTCCTCATTGATGCGTAACTTCATCGGCTTCCTGTCCAACGTGTCGGGCTCGTATTCAGACTCGTCGAGCTTCACGTAGTTCTCCGGCGAGTCCTGCACTTTGATAGTCAGGTGACCTGGGTTCTCCGGCTCATATTGGATCTCCGGGCCGGAGTCGTCGCTGCAGGCCGGGCTTGTGTAGCCGTCGTTTACGTAGACTTCGCTCACCAACGAATACATCTCTGAGCGCTGAGTGATCAGCTCCGGCAAGCTGTTGTAGTAGTTCCTCTCGAGAAGGATCTGATTGTTGAGCTTGGACATGGTCATTTCGCCGGTACGCGTATTGATGACGGCGTTCTGCATTGTCAGCTCCTCGTCCATCGGCAACGCGGTGGACAGCGCCGGGCTGGACTGATCCGTCGATTCCGGCGACGTCGACGACTTCCTGCTGCACTTGGAACGCTCCAGACTGTCCACCTCGTAGTCGGCAATCACCGGCGATCGGATGTGGTGATCCAGTGCTTTCACATCCACCATTTCGCGTATTACCGCGTCCATGATGCGCTTTGCCGTGTTCTTCGCGCCGGGCAGCTCGTTGATCATGTCCGGCAGCTCCTTCTTCGTCAACGGCGGCACGCTCGGCGCTTTCGATTTCCTCGACCTCTTCGGCACCGAATTAATCTGCGACGGCTGGGCCGATGTCTCCGCTTTGCTCTCCACTTGATTCGCTTCTAGCTTCTTCCTCCGTTGTTCTTCTTGCTCTTCTTCGCTCTTGCTGCTCTTGTTGCTGTCCTTTGCGTTGTCACACTTCTCCATAGCCGCGCTTTCCTCCATCTGCTTGATGAAGGAATTCTCAATGGCCTTGCGCACCTTCGCGTTTATGGCGTCGTCGCCGGCGAATTGATACGCCGGCCTGTCCCTCTTGCCGCGAGCGTAACGCTCGTACGCGGACTCCTCGAACATGGACTTGGTCGATCGTCTGGACACGCTGCAGCGATCGTCGTTCGCCAAGATCTCGCTCCTGGCGATGTTCTGGAAGGTCCTCAGCATCGGCGGGTTCTCCTTCCATGAGGACACCGTTTTGCCAGCTAGACTTGCGCCGTCTGGGTCGGCGAAGTCGCGTCTCGCCAGCTCCTTCAGGTACTCCAGATTCCTGGCGAATGTCCTTGCATTCTCCTGGAAATTCCTGCGCGTGTCTTCAGCGTCTCTCCAGCGACGTTGCGGCGGGCGGACGTCCTCCAGCCAAGCGCGCACCTTGCTCTCACCGTGGCTGGGTAGGTCGAGCGCAGGCAGCGCAGGAAGCTGTCGAGACGAGTCGCTGCAACCGGGACAGCCGGTGCACCGTTGGGATCGACGCGATTTCGTAGCTGAGCCCTGGACGGAACTCGGCGTGGTCCTCTGCTGATGCTTGCTCGATTTGGCTGACTCGCATTGATCCGAACCGTTCTCTTCTTCCGGGATACCTACGTCAGATTACGAGGTCACGATGCTGAGGACGAAGGCGACGGATTAATTATGCCTTATTATGCCGAGTGAAAGGGGCCGACGCGACGGGTTACTTTCGCGTCGCGTTGCAATTCTAATTTCAAAACATTCTCGGCTACGAGGATCTGGGGAGCTGTAAAGTCGAAGTGAAACGATCCTGACACCCTGCAGGCGAGAGAGACAGTCAAAAATCCAAAATCGGATGCGGATACGAGTTTGAAAATACAAAAATTCAAGACGCGAGATCAAGCTTTCGTGTCTTCCAGCAATTTCTCTATTCTTCACGTTGATATCTCGCGAGTGAAAGGAAATATTAATATTATTGCTTTTTGCGTGTTTTCTAAAATAGGAACGGCACGTCCCGCATCAAAACGCTCGCACGATTTTACCGTTCCGAGACGCGTGCGTGCACTTACCGGTGAGAGTAGGAACGAATCTCTTCGCTGCCATCTTGTGCTTGGCGATGGAGATGACTTCTCGGATTTTGAGCAGGAACTCGATGGCAGCCGGAGGTGGGGCCTAAGAAAACGCCGGGCTGTTTTCAAATTATCTTGTCGCCGGCCGAGTGAATGGCTACGCGCCGCGAATAGGCAATAGACTTTGCACGTGCTTCTCGAGGGTGTCATTAAAACATTCCTACTCCTCGAAAACGCTAAACTTGCATGGATGACTCGCGCAAATCGAAAATACGCTCCTGCTGCCCGTTCGCAGCCCCTTCAGCACGAAGCAAACTTACCAGCAATAACTGTCGATCGAAGTACGCGGGATTGAAGTACAATTTTCTCCGTTGAGCACCTGGAAGAACCGGTACATCCTGCTGATGTGGGTTGTCAGCCGTCTCCACGACGCGTACATCCTCTTCCGGCAGTCTCTCGCCCAGAATAGAACCGGCCGAGAAAAGCCCTTCCGATTGTTCCAGATAGACGCAATGCGGATGGACGATCGCGGATGTTATCTGCTGAAGAGGCACAGCATCGCCAGGTCGGTGAGAGTTCGTCGCAAGGCCGAGACGAGTCCGCAATTGGCGAGGTCGCGTCTCAAGCGTGCACTGAGAGAAATTATCCGACAGATAAGCAACAAATGGATATTTCCGATACATTGTTGCATCCGATATCAGGATATTCGATCAAATTCAATCGAATCTCCGATCATAATGCACTGAGAAAAGCAAATGATTGATCTAACTAAAATTATATTTACTTCTGGCCCTAACCATATTCTTTGGTTATTCCAACACGAAATATGTCCCATAACTGAAACATTAATAGTATATTTATATTTAATATTTCTAAAAGATCCTTCGCGAAATTTTGTCAAAAGATATTTTTTCATACTTATTTGCAATATTATTTAATGAGCAATTATTGAGTGTATATTATTTTGTAATTAGAACATGAGACATTTTTCAATTCAATTACTGGTATAATCGACATATCTAACATCTCAAATGTTATAACATGCAAATTATAATTGATATTTATTGATTATTTTATTTCCTGTTATATTTTTCGATCGCTGACATTAAAGTTTTATATAAATGTTAGTTTTGTTAGTAATTTCATTCATCACTTATTAATAAAGATATAAAACTGTGATTGTGTTTTTTTATTAGTTTAATCATTAGGATATTTACCTTAATATACACATAAAGTTATCATCACTAATATTATGATAGAATTTAATAAAAAAAAATAGTTTTCTTGACCATAATTTATATATAATTGTTTATGTGCGATTATAGTTGCAAACACCAAATACTTTTCTCAATGTGGCATTTCATCAGATAAACCGATCAAAGAATTGAAAAGCGACATTTTTCATCAGATGTTTCCTGATATCGGATTAAGATTAACCGGTACTTCATCGAATTTTGACCAGAAATATTCGTTTGTCAATTTTAATGATTTCTCTCGGTGTGGAGCTTGCCAATTATGAACTTACCTCGTCTTCGCGACGAAATCGCACGACCGACCGGCGTTTGGACTTCACATACACGTATGTGTTCGTGCATTATTATCAATGGCTCGATTTGACTTCACCGATTTTTTTTTGCGCGCAAATTGCGTCACTGAGAGACGCGATGCATTGCATTTTGCATTTTGCTCTGAACACGACGCGACTTACATTTCAACTGTTACAGCGGGGAAAGAATTCGCGCGGCTACGTGAAGACTGGAGGCGGTTTGTAGAATGCACTGAAATTGTAGTGCGTGATGTTTCAAGCGGTATGGCGTAAAAGTGGGATGCGCCTCTGCCTACTTGGAATGGTACGGGCTAACGGAGCGCAAAACTAATGCGCTAATTGGATGCATTATTAAACGCGCGCGGTGGTCCCAGAATGGCAGACGAATGGTTCTGCATACGGGATGCGGACGCTCGCTCGGGCGACTATTGCGATCACGGAGATACGCGAGCAATTTCATTGCTGAAACGATATTCGACTGATGCAGCGACCAGCAAAAGGTTCGAACGTTTGTTGGATATGCATTAGGAGAGCACCCATAAGAGTAATCAAGTACTTACAAAACTCATTCTTATGTGTTTGACTGTGTAGAATATATAAACAGTATTGTTGAATGTATTATTTGTTTGAATAAAATATTAAACTTATTCATTGATTAGAAAATAAAAACTTTGTCTATAGATATTTAAACATGTTTCATTTTTAAATACTTGAGAGTACTTATGAATACTTCTAATTTGAACGACGTTGTATGCATTAAGAGTATCCACAAGCAACCAAATATTTACAAGACTCATTCTTGTGAGTTTTTGTTTGAGCTGTGTGGGGTATATAAATATTTTCTTAGTGTGTTATTTGTTTGATATTAGATATTAAAGTGATTATATTATTAATTAAAAAGCAAAAGTTTTGTCTACGGACTTCTAAACACATTTCATTGTAAAATGATTACTTATGGGTACTCCTAATAGTATAATATTACATGATGTTACATTTACATTTTCGAAACCCTGTTCGCTGTCACTTGGAGGAAGATCGTCCCCCAAGTCGCTCTCAGTGAGTCCGCTGTTGGTGTCGCTCTCGAAGTGTCTCGTAGCGGCCAATAACGGATTGCTCTTCACTAATCCGCCGCCGTCTCGACCGCCGTCCAGGGTGACATTCGCCTCTTCGATGGATTTTCTCTTCGCTTTTCTGCTATGCAAGTACAAAGACACGCTGGCCACGTATATGAGGGCCAAGATCACGGAAGAGAGCCCGATCGCGGTGTACTCCGTGGCTGATAAACCTTGGGAAACTTGTGACGTCGACGCGAACATTACTTCTCGTACGTCTGGCATGGAAGGAAGAAATAAATGTTTAATTAAAATACTTAAAACCAAATGTATATTTAGTAATTTGCTGAAACATGATACATGCAAAGTTAAATCAATCAAATTACATTAAAATTTTAATATTTAAGAAAAATATAATATTTTCTACGAGGAAACATAAAATATGTAAAATATATTTTATTTTTAGAAAGAATATCGTAGTTTTCTTTTTCATATAAATTCTCTTCAATTTTACTCAAAGTAATTGACTGTGAATGATGACTGAGACTCGTCCCTCCATATTCATATATATATATATATATATATATATATATAATTTTTTTTAATTTTTGTAATTAGATTTCTTACAAATATTAAAATTTTTTATGTGACTTATTGATTTTAGTAGTGCAGAGAAATAGATTGTCAGTAGAGTTTGTATTGCTAAGAAATATAGCACATGGGATATTTCAGAGTTCCTGAAATATAATTATGAAATGAAAGGACAATAAGTTACTGCAGAATGTCGATCTATTCCTTGATAATTTTTTATAATAACTTTTACTATAAAATTCTCTTCGTATATATATAAAGTGCTATTACGTAACATGGTGAGAATCCCGTCGTTATACGTACTGTTTTTCGATGGTGAACCGGCTACCCTGAAGGCCACGCAGGGCGTAAAAACTCCGGGATACATCGACTTCGGTGAGGCGTCTCTACAGACCAGCTTGGCCGTCACGACTCGTCCCTCCGCCGCGTCTCGCAGACCAGCTTCGCCGATCCACTGCGAATGATCGATCGTGAGTGATGAATCGTACAACAAGACTTCATTATACATTCCTACAGATTCGCTACAGGACGTTCACGCGACGACGTCGCAAAAACAAATAGTACAAGTGGCAGCCGCGTCCGATTAATTACGCAAATTCCCGCGATTGTTCGGCTCGCTTTTTGCGTGTTCCGCCGTGCGTTCTCGAATTAGTATCCGCCGGTTTGCTTCACGTGCACAAGGAAATTTCCTCCGTTCCTGTCGAGCGCCGTCGAGAGCGCTTGCGAGCTAATTACGGTGATTAAAGGCCTTAGCTTCGAGGCCCCCGGTTCTGCACTACTCGGGCACGGGTGATACACGAGGAACCTGTGCATTTTCGTGAGTTCCCGCCGTAAGCCGCCGGCGCGTAAATATCATATTTCTTCGGAGCGCGGTAATCGCTACCGTACAACTACGTCGGCTACGTATTCGCGCGACTAATTGCGATCTCGCACCCGTATAATAACCGGGCGATAAGTTATCGTTTTTCCTTCTCCTGCGTATTATACCGACCTGGAGGAATGTCCTGCCTTCGTCTCGGAACAGTCTGAAGGGCGGCTCGGCGTCGGAGAGATTCCTCAGCTCGGACCATCCCGCCCTGCCCAATTGCTGGGCACCTGCGATCCCGCACACAGGAGTGGTCACACCTAGTTATACGGCAGATAATTTATGTCCGTGTTAACGGATGGCATCAGGATAGAAAGAGACAACCGAAGCGCGAGATAACGAGTGGAAGCATGCACATCAACGATGGGGGTCTGTCTTCGTCAAGGAAGGCGCGTGGGCACGAATTTCTCATTTATAGAAAGATCGAGTTCGATTTTGACACTCCGTGTTATTCCTTTTCTTCTTCATAATGTACAAGAAACGAGAAGAATACTCGCGGTTAATACATTCGGACTATCTTATCTACACACAAATAATACACTAAGAAAATACTACACGAAGAGAATATATTATAGTTTTCTTTCCACATATAAATTTTTTTTCAATTTTATTATGTTTCTAGTGGAATAGGAATGAATTGTCAGTAAGATCAACCTCGCTAAGGAAGACAGTAAATTTCGCAAGAAACGTAGTAAATATTTTAATAGCACATTTTAGTTAAAATTCATACATTAAATTCATACAAATAATAATTAAATGTATATGAAATAAAAGGATAATCAATTACCTTAGAATATCGATCTGTTTCTCGATTATAAAGTTCCATGGTAATTTTCACTGTAAAATTCTCGCTGTGTATTTATACACAGTGCAAGCAATAAAGAATCCTGTAAATGCTCGATTACTAATGGAGTAATGCTAATAAAAAAAGCATGGACTTTGGCGCGTGCTGTTTGACGCGTGTTACTTTAATCAACGGCGAGATTATATGCGACGTCGGTAACATTCGCATTTTGCGCTACGCTTCGTTGGGCTAATCTCTATTTGATGTTAGAACGCGTGGGAATTTACCTTCGAAGCGAATCTCCGCGTGCGGATATATTATCTGTCCCCGTTGCGGCAGGAAGACGTACGGCACCTTCTCCACGTGGCCGTTGTTACTGAAACCCGCGACATTGCACTCTGGAAAACAAACAGACAGCTCGAGATGAGGTATCTCTTTTATTGAGTCATCTCTCATTGATGGGACTTCGACTGGACACGTCGATACGACAGGCACGGTGAGATGCGAGGAGATTGCATAATATTATATAATATTTAACGCGAATCAAAGTGAGACAAAAACTGCGCCAATTCCCCAAACGAGCATTTTTCCACGAAAGTGGAAGAAGATCGAGGTGTTTCTCGTGATGGCGGCTACTTTTTTCCGTGCAATCGCATGTTCATTTCGCCCAACAATTTTGGCGGGGCAGCTTATAATTTGGAGCAAAATACGGCCTGCGGCCTGCCGGGCTGTTTTGCTCATTTGAATAAATTGCGAGGTTCCCGAGACTTGCCCGAAAATCCTCGCGAATCATGAGGAAACGTGGCGAGTCCGCACGAAGGTTCAAGCCGCAAAACGTAAACATTTCTTCTTGCGAGGAGGAGAAAAACCACGATCTCGCTAGAAAAACAACGTAATGAGACATCTCAGAGAGAACGCGCTGTAATTTATACGTCGGATTGGTCATTGAGTTTTTCGGAAACGCCTCGCGAATGTTGTTTCGGGACTCTGCAACAATTGCACCGTAAATTTACTGCTAGAAGCTGCAATTATACATAAAAAAAGTCTTGTAATAATTAACAAATGCATTTGTTTGAGCGTTTAGTGCAATATTTAGTAATTAATATCAAACACAGGTCGCGATAAGCAGCTTGTCCTTTTGCGACAGTGTCAGAAGTCAACGAGGAATCGTGATGTGCATTGATTACTGTTAATCTCGGCAAGTGCGCACATAGCTCCGACCACACGTACACACACACACACACACATACAGAAAGATGAATATTTAAAATATTGGACTTGGCCTCTCTTTCTCTCGTGCGGAAGTATGAATTTAAATTGGGCGAACCGCCAAATTGATTATGCAAACGCATTCTGCGAATCAATCTTCAGTATTGATGCCTCAGGTAGAGCATAAAATTCAATACCCTCCAATTTCGCGCGGCGCGCGTAACGTTTTGGCGAAGTGTATGTTTGCAATTTCTAATTTGCGCTGTACATTATTGGATAAAGAGCGTAATAAATCGGCGTGGCCGGTAGGGACTATTGGATTTAATTACAGCGTGGCAGTATGCAGAACCTGTTCGTTCGTCCGCAAGAGTCCGTTTGGACATCGCGAATTTACATTCTCTGTGCGAAAGCCTGTAACTGGGCACCGTGGTTTATAAATTATGTATCAGGACACTCTAGTATATCGTAAAGTCCAGCAGGTGGCGGCTCGAAATTCGATATCAAACGATATCGTTTCACCTGGCGCTCTTTCTCTCTCTCTCTCGTGATAACACGTGCTTATTTCAGATACGCCACGCGTCTAAGTTTCAAGACTCTCCTCTCGCCCGAAGATAACTTAATTCTGTGAGATATGCGCCATCGGAGATAGTCGTTTCCGAAACTCATGACCATTAAACTTATGCAATATCTAACTAGAAATGTATTTCATATTCCTGATCACACGCACAGTTTGATCTTAATCAGTTAATTTATAGATTTGCATCAACTGATTTGCACAAGGCGATATTATCAGGCCTTAATAAGTGATGTAATGCGACGTGGTAATCAGAACTTTATTAATAATAAGAATTATTAATAATTGCACGGAAAAACCAGTATGATTGGGCCACACACACACGTATCTAGTTGTGCTAACCAGATTCAATAGTATAATACGGGACAACTAATTATATGGTTGCTGCAAAACTACAGAATAATTGCTGAGTTACAGTATATCCGGTTACTCTAATCAGAGTGTATCCATGCTAAATATCGTTTTAAGAAATTTCTGTTTGCTACAACCAGATCACTTGTAGATCACTATATTGATGTAGTTAATATATCAAAATAATTGTCGTATCCACTACACACATTGCTATCACACAAAGATAATTATACTACTCACAACTGAATATTTCTGATTATGTGCACGAAAAAAAGTTTGGTTGGTTGGATTAAACAAATTTCTAGTAACTTCAAACAGGATTTTAATTTCGTTCATATTTCATCAGAAATTGATTAATCCAATCAAACTTTTATTTCCGTGTGTGTATCACATCTTTTTATATATATCCGTACAATAATAATCAGGACTTTATAGTATCACCTTATACTCTCTAAATTTCTCGGAATGGAATGCCAAAACGAGTGAAAGGTAGCGATGTTTTCACTCGAACTGATAGTGAAAATACTGTTACCTGAAATCACAAGAGTTGAATAATTTGATCAGAACTTAAGCGATATTTGTTAATATTTGAGAAATTTTCACACGGACATAGTTATTTTGAGGAATCGGATCTCCCAATTAGATGTTAGGATCTACGCGGGAACAGCTTTATGTAATCGTTGTGAATTAATTTGCGGGGCGCGTGATCAGTGACTTGAATGCCGCCAGAGAGACGTGAACAAGTGATAAAAACGTGCGCAGGAGTGCATACCTAACTGCAAGCGATCAGCCTTATCGAGTCCCCCGGCCATAACTCAGCGATGCCTCGCGCGAGATGACACTATCTATCACCCGGCCATAGAGAACCGGACGCCGCTTCCAGTTTCGTGGATCCGTCGTCTTAAGCGCGGGGTCAGAGTTCAAGTCGCGCGGGACTGTCGCTGCGACTGACTCTTAAGCCGCGACTCGTGAGCGGCTCGACGATCGTTAATCAGCCGGTCGTTATCCGACGCCGGATCGTGCATCCTAGATCCCGCGGCTGGAATACGGCGACTCCAACGGGAGTAAGTAGCCGGTGCTCGTGCATAAATTGCGAATCTAGCTTGCGACAGTCTTAATTGGAATTAGCGGCGATAAACGTAAATATCGATCCAGACTTCGTTAGTTCTTGCGAAACGAGTTCAGGAATATAGCGAACGCGACTGGACTCGCGTTTGTCGACAAATTCGCGTTCTTCGAGGAGATGTTGGGAAAAAGCCGCAAAGGTCGCCGAAGAGATGACGCTTCGAATATTAATGGGTATTTATTGATTGCCGCAGATGTCCACACGTACTTCCTCGTATGTGCGGAATTCTCTTTTCTCTCTCTTCTCGTTGATGTAGAATTGATCGCGAATAATATTGATTCATGGAAAAGAAAAAGAGATATCTCGCAAAATTATGAATATACATGAATGAAGCTCGTTGACGTTATGTTTTATATATTTCCTTTCATTAATTTGGAATTGATTACAGACGAGAATATCGAGAGGCGATCGATACATTATTCAAATTACAGGCTGCGAAGATCTACGCGAAATTTGCGAATTTACATTTTCCGGTAACATTAATGGCGAAATTTCTTTTCGCAAATTAACTTGAATTTCAGTTTCCAGTTGAAATTCACGTGAGGAAAGGTGTCGACTCTAAATCTTGTTGGATCTGTACAGGTGTGAAAAAAAGTAAAAGAATTGGAATAAAATATTCTGTATTCAAATATAGAGAAATATAGAAAATTTATCGCATGATCTTTTCTCGATTAGATGAATTCCAATTACTTACCTAGTTTGCATTTTCTAAATTTATTGGAGCAAAATTTCACTTGCAAGACAGAGCGACCGAGTTCGAATAATTTTTCACTCATACAGAATGAATCTCCACTCTGAATCGTCGAGTGAACATTTTCAATTGAAATTGAAGAGTAATCCATTGAAACATTCACTCATATGGATTCAGAATTCATTCCAGGAGTGAAGCATTTCGCGTCTCGTTGATATGAAATGAAATCCAAAACGGCTCGAATACACCATCAGAGTCGCGCGCAGTTCTATTAACGCTGGCTATTTGTGGCTTCGCGCTATTAATATTCAGATGTCTCACGCACTCACATTTCAGAATCACCATTTCGACTTCCAGCGAACGAGGATCGTATAAGTCACGCGAATTGTTTCATGTCTACCGTAACCGTAGTTCTTAAATCATCGGGAGCGTAATGTACGGCGGGTTGTGTCGGCTGTGTTATCTACCCCGAGAGCAGATCCCATCGCTCTTAGGTGATACGCGGAGATAATCCCGCGCTAATCAGCGAATTAGTTTAGCAGGTACATACACGCTTAACGCCCGACGAGATACCGGCCGCGCGTCCCGCCGTGACGATGATTGCGAACTTCAACGCGATGCACGCGCGAAGGACCATCGATTATGCCGACGACAGCGCAGCAGTGCGTGGAAACGATCGAGTATCTTAAAAGAACCCGATTTTCCGAACAGAGGAGCTTCGTCCCGGCACTTTCGCGCTATAACGATCCGCTCGAGCGAAATTACAATTACGAGCTTCGGAGTCGTACAAATCGATGCCAATTTTCATCACGATCGCGCAATCACGCCGGCTGGCGAGTTATCATTCGCCAGGGATCGGCCTGATGATGGAACGCTCCGGTGAGACACACGGCGACAGTTTCCGCGCGGCAATTTCGCCTCGCCGGGCAGCAGCGAATAGATCCGCGCGAATAGACGAGATAAGAGGATTCAGCATTACGTTTTCAATCTGCGAACATCCACGACGCGGAGAGCCCGACGACGTATTACGCGTCACGAAAGAATCCTAACTACGTAACGACGGCGAATTATTATCATTCAACACGCACGGCAGCAATGGCTGCAGGTGCAGCTTCCGGCTGTACCGCGGCGTATCCACCTCGTGAGCGGCCTTGACACCTGTTGCTGAGAATGACACGCGAGGAGATTGTGGTCTTGTACGTTGGTTCGATTGGTTGGGAGATTAATATTGAAGTGTCGTACGAGTTAATAACGGGTTAATAACGTCGTGGGAAAGAGCTCTCGCTCGGATTTTCGCCGAGAAAAATTGGGAAGTAACGTGTGCCTTTTTTCTTTTCTCTCTTTAGCTGTGATCGTTCGATAATTCCTCCAAAGTGATACAAAAGTACGCGTTATCAGGCCACGAATTAAGGCGGCTTATTTTCAGCCTTGATTGTCATCTCTGTGTCACAGGATTTAATATTGTCTTATTTTCTCCAATTTCTCTTTCTTTACTTTTCTACACGTTCGCTTATTGTTCAGGCAATTTTAAGATTTTTTTTAACAACATACAAATAAATGCTGTTTTAAATTTATTCACGACTGACATCATAACATCATAACGTGAATATTATAAAAATGAATTAATATTACTGATACTGTGCCAAGTACTTGTAATTCTGTGAAACTAACGCGAACCTTGCGAAAAAAAAATCAATATTTTGTCGGTAAAATTTGCAAGTACAGCATACCCTTAAGAGAAGTCAACCAAAGGGGAAAAAACGGGAGAAGCATCGTCCAGAAATCTCCTTTCGCGGAGCGCCGTGTAATCGATCGCGGATCCCGGTGCAGAAGCCGGATCGTGGTCGGAGATAGTCCGCCTTTCTCCGGGGGAAATCGGCACCGCTGCTCATTGTTTCTTGCGGTACTTCTTTCAATGGCGCCGCGCGGCCGTGCCGATGCAAATGCCACGCTTGGCTTTCTCGTTTTGCTGCCATTGGCGGCGAGTTATCCTCGCGAATCGCTTATTTATTGGTTGCAAAAGAGACACGACGCGTGGCAGCAGCCGCAGCTCGCGATGCGCTCGACACGACCGCTTGGCCCCGAAGAGGCCAACGTCGGGGTCTTCCACCTTCGCTTCGTCGTTTCTATAATACGTAGGTGTACCGCTAACAAAACGTATAATTCTCGTAGGGTGGAAAATACGCTGAGACATACGTTCTGCGTGCAACGCCGCGATCACCAGCCAGAAATCGATGTAATTCGCGGTAATCTACGTCGAGTAAAAACGTTCCCAAACAAATACCCCTCGTTTCATTCAATAAGCCCGACTTCGACCTCGGACTTCGACCTCGCGGACTCACCAGGGATTCGCCGGTGCGAATTTCCTCGACCAAGTGGAGCGGACAGGTAGGCAAGGCCGGGTTACTTTTTCGCGAAGCGTCATTCTTCTATAAAGACCTATTTGTTATTCGAAGCGATGCCGGAGCGGGTAACAGTCGCCGATGAATAATATCCATGGCCAACGTACAGACCCCGCAAACGTGATAGCCAAGTGTGTTAATAGTGCCTCGCCTCATGGATTATAGCGTTAAGGTATCCCGGTGGACCGTCACATTCAGGCGTGCGCGCACATTAGTCAAGTCAACAGCTTGGAAAAGACTCATCGGGGTGCACCGCGAACCTACACCTCGAACCTCGATCTTCCGTAACGATTCGCCATCAATTATCATGATTTTTCCAGCCGCCCAGGCGGGAGAACGTTACTTGCCTTACCGGTCGCAAAATCCGCAGCGCTGTCTGCCCCGCGAAAATGGATTTCAGCGTACGAAACGGTGACATCCGGTCGTTAGATAAAACGACCCGTGTTCCCATGAATATTTGTCGCGCGGAATTTACGGTATTGGCGCGGAGACAAGTTCTTCGAGATCTCACATAAATTAGTCGATTACACAACCTGTTTTATTACATAGATATTATAATTGTTCTCGCGGCGATAATTTTCTGTGCCAAATGAAATGTAACGCTGGAATCACTCAGCGCTAAATGTGCAGAAGTGAAAGCCTTCTTGACGCGTGATTTAGAAGAGTAGCCGATTTTCAGTTAATTTTTATATTCTTGGTAATACCTTTATTGTCACATACGTTGAGAAAAAGAATATTTCAACATTTGTTTATGGGATATAAACTTTATTTCTGTGAAATAAAGATAATTTCTGTAAAATAAAGTTTATTTCCGTGAAAGCAAACTTTATGTCCCACAAGTAAATTTTTATTTTATATTTATTTCTCAGTGTATACTGGGAGTAAAAATATTTGAGAAATAAAAAATATATTTTTTTAATGAATACTAAAATAAAACATTTATTTATTAATACAAAATATTTTCCAAATAAAAAAATATACATTTTCTCTAACCTTTAGTTATTCATGAAAAAGTAATGGTTTATTCTATTTAAATAAAGAAATTTAGATTTTAATAAAGATGTTATTAATATCTCTAGAGAGAAAGCAAGTCTGGTGTGACTTTGTCCGGTTGGTTTCAATCTCGAATAAGGTATAATATTAATTAATATTTCACTGTATTTCATTATATTTGAAAAAGATACGATACTATTTTGTCGTAACTATATACGGGGATTAAAGAGATAAAAAATAATAATTAATAAACTCCTGTATACTTTAACATTTGATAAGATTCGCGCAGGAGTATCGAAAATTGACAGAACGACGGCTACTCGACGTTTTTCCCTAACATCAACATCGTTCTCTTCCTTTCGAGCGGATAAAGTCAGGCTCGCAGCTGCTTCTGTTGAAAACTGAACAATCATCGCTCTAAACCGCGTGAAATAATCCTCGTTCATTCCGGTAAAATGAAAGCCAATTGTAACGTAACGTATCATTGCGGTATACGCTTCGTAAGAATGCCGTATTGCGACGTTTGTTCGCACATTAGTCGCAGCAACCCGGCCTGAGAACGAGAGTCCCGGCGACCATTAACCCAAAGCTGAAATTTCTCATCCACCACCATTTACCGTGATTGCTTCGTATCGCATCTCTAATATCGTCCGTAACTTATTCGCGCCGTTCAAACAATCTGCACACATTTCGTTTCTCACAAAAAAAAATCACGCGATCGTGCCTTTTTTCCTCATCGATTACAACTATACGATTTAATTGTACAGAATAGCATAGTCGTATCCTCTCGCGCGCAAATGTGCGTGATATATATACACACATACATGCGCGCGCGCCATAATTCACATAAAAAATATAAGAATATTAAATAACCTTCTCCTCACGAGATCAATCACGCAGGTGTACGCAACAAAAAGATTTAATCCATCTGCGATTAGCCGCGAGGTCGATACGACCCGCACCGTCATGTTCGTGTCGTCGCTCGTCCAAATCAGGATTTTCATCTTACACATCGGCATCGATGCTTTAAGGAGTTTATTCGTCAGGTATGTAGTTTCACGGCGTGTAAAAAACGTATTGCGTATAGAGAGATTCACTGATAAATTTACTACTTATCCAACAAAAATTACATTTTTATGTTTATTTCACTGTCTAAATAATAGATGCTAATTTGAAACTAATTTCATAACATCATCTTGTCACGATTCGCTCAGTGCAACGCTACTCAAAGCATGAAAGGACAATTTTCTGGTCTACAATCAATCATTGCGCGAAAACGGTGCGATGAATATCATACAGCATAAATGTTTAAAAAACATCTTAGAAATGTCTGAAAGGTATCTTACTTATTTCACATGTCTTTAAGATGTTTATGGGAGACATTTATGCTGTTCGGCTTCTTTTTGCCAAACCGTTTTTGCCTTCTTTTATACCGTGTTTCCTAATATATAACGTGTTTCCTAATTTATAACGGTGAATTTTTTTAGATAATATTACTTTTTACGAAATGTGTGTACTACATTGGGATAGTGGTTATCTGTATTACTTTTTCCATGAAATTATATATGTAAAACTGTGATATTCAGTAATAAATTTCTCACAAACAGGTGAATGAAACTTTAACTATGAATATGTTATGCTGCAATAATCGTTACATAAAATTTTGGTATAATTTGGTGCAAGTAAATAAACTCCTTAAGATTCTCCGCGACGATGAGCAAGCAAAGGTCGTTCTCGCGGCAAGCGTTTGCAGTCAACATCGACGCAATCCTGTCTCAGTGATCGGCGCTAATTATAATGCCGGTGACAGACTGCATCGCGTTTGATATTCACAAGACACAGTTGCGCTCTTCCACTCGTCGTGATCATCGACGGGTGATATACCGACCATCTGTCTGGTCTCCACCTTCGGAGAAAGGACCAAGACGATAATTTATGAGCGGTACGAGACGACCTAAGACGCGCGTGATTCCTTTTATCTCGATTATATATTACGTCAGCTTCATCGAATATTTTTTTCCCGCGCCTCGCGTGGACACACAGCAACACGGAAATCGAGATCTAGCTGAGATCCTCGTGAGCGTTCGGATGCCGCTCGATGCTGTGCGATTTTGTGCTAATTAACTCGGTCGAGGTGAAAGACGATTACGCGATGCTCGGCGGTAAACTTAACTCGATGGTAATTAATCGGGTTTCGGCCTTAATTGGAGTTACATCATGCGACATATGTGACCTGTGGTCGCTGCCGGCTCTTCGAAGTTATATAATGCCGTCGTTCTACGCACAGAAAAATGCACACTACATTCAAGTAAATGTTACTTGTGTCAAGTACTTGATAAGTTTATCCGTGAATCTATATACCAGAAGTTCATCACAGACATTAAATTTATTCTAAATACATTCTAAATCCTAGTGAGTTTAGCATTTTAATCAAGAAATTAAGTTAAAAATTCGTTTTGTTACATCAAATTAACTTTTTCTTGAATGCAGTTTTGCAATAATCTTGTAAAAAAAAAGTACAAATTATTGGGTCTTTGTTGTAAAAATGTCGAATGATTCTGTTAGCAACAAAAGATACTTCACTCTTGATTAATAAGGACGGAATTAATCGAGGGTTGTTTCAACAAGAATAAATGCAGAATTAAAATTTTTTTGGTAGTATAAATCAGTACAAATTCGGGCCTTTTTATTTATATAATTGTCTTTTTTTACTTTTTTATATATGGTTCTGCTAGAGCTTAATATTAAGGTAGCAGCGCTACTCTTTTTTTCTCCAAAACAATACGAGAGAGAGAGATAGGTACATTTTTTTGGTAGTATAGATTAGTACAAAATGGGTACTAAATAATACAGTAGATCCGGTTTGATTCTGCTGATTTGGTCCTGCTGGTTATAGCTTTAGAGAAGTAAAAAGTAAGCAGGTAGTGACAGTGAGGAACCTTACCAGGTGTCAGACGACGTGCGCGAAGCGGTGGCAGATTGCGAGTGAATTAAGTTTCGCATGTATAACATAGGAACACGTACTCTCGCGCGATTGCATCATTACTGGAGCGGTTACCGAGCGAGGTGAGGCAAGAACCTGTCCGCGCTGCGCGGAACCGCGAGGTGGAATCTTTGCGTGACCCTCCACGATGAACTCTGGAGCCCATCGGGAGATACGTACACGGCAAGAGGTAGCGGTGAGTCACCGGGGATATATCGTCTCTAGGTATCCCGTGGCCGAAGATCGTTAAGATCACAGCCTAGCGGAAAGCGGCTGTGCGCATTGTGCGAGTACAACAGCGGGATGTTTGGTGCACCTGCCGGTGGTTAGTTCCACCCTATAATTACCTGTACCGCGCTTCTTTCATTTACATGCCATAGATAATAACAACAATGTGTTTCGTGTACCTTTGTAAATATTCAATATTTCTAGAAAATATTTTTGTAGAGATGTATGCAGTTTTTGCATAGACATTTGCCCAGTTATTGTCTAGTAACAATATTTTCATTAGATGCAAAAAATACAGTGTTGGAACCAAACAAGAACTTGATAGAATTTTACAATTAACAGTAGTTGAAGCAGTTTATTTGGTATAATATTGGACCTATATTTGCCAAGACATAATATCAGCAATGTTAATTCACTTTTATAATGTTTACGTATTATAATGTCTATTGTGAATGAATTTAAAACATATTTATTTATATTATTAGCAAAGAGCTTAAAATTGCGTAAACGTGTAGAGAAACACAGAACAAGAAAGAGCAAATTGATGGAAATAAGACATTTTATTAAGTTCTGTGACACACACAGAGATGGCAACCGAGGCTAAAAATGAAAGTGAGTAAAAGACAAATAAGGTATGTATTAATAATACAAAATTTCATTGCGATAAAAACACATTTTGACTGTTTTGATAACTATTCCAATAATATTAGATAAATATGTTATTAATATCCATCACGCTTGAATAAACTTTAATTTTTTGAATATTTCTTCTCGCAGTACACCTCATGAATGATTCGCCACAAGTGGCAATCGACGCAATATAATTTACGCAAGTGTCCGCTCGACCAATTAATTGCAAACTATGGATATTAATACCGATACAGCGTTCTCGTACACTGGTCGCCCACGTCCATGCAACACATCGCCGTGTCGTTACGTGTGGCGCATCGCGGATTCATGTCCCGGGGATACGTTTTACGCGTCTCCGTGCACAGCCGTGACAAATTCGCGAAATACATAGACGGCGTCGAGGTTGGCGCGGGCTCGCCTGGGGGTGATTTCTGCGATGTGCTATTTAACGCGAGCCTCGCCGAATGGATGTTAGAGCGCTGCTCGCGGAGGGTCACCCTCCCGGCGATCAGGAAGCGTTAGACCGTTTGCGCAACAAACCTGCCGCTCGTCCTGCACAATTCTCGTGCTGTCGGCGAGATTATAATTATCTGCCGAGTCGACACGTCGGCGAGGAGATCCCGTAATAAGGAAACGAGGAAACGGCGAGGAGCTTTTCCGCAAGGATCGGTTTTTAGGCCGCGGGCGGCCGACCCGCGTCGCGAGTGCCGTACCGCTCGAATAATGTCGGGACGCTTTGTGCCGCACGTAATGCGTCAAGTAGTCTCCACCGGTCCGTGCTTAGGAAACCCAGAGTCATTAGAGGACGCAAACTTTGCACCTCAAGCGCAATCCGGAGGTTCGCACGCGACGAAGACTCGAAGGTCCCTCTTCGCATGACGACTTGTTCATTAAATTCATTCGCCGACGCGTGGAATAAGTTAGGGACGTGATGCATTTCGTGCACTGACAGAAAAAATGTCTAAAAGATAAGAAATAATTATTTGATGCGTACACACTTACTTGTACTAATATAAATATATTTATTTATTTATTTATTTTACACTAAAGAAAAATTTCTTTCAAATAAAAAAAACATATTTTCCTAAAACTGTTGCTTTTCATGAAAACAATTATTTATTCTATTTAAACAAAAGAATTTAATCTCAAAGCCCTTAATCGTACACTGGAAAAAATACTTAAAAATTTATTTGTGGGATAAAAGCTTATTTCACAAAAATAAACTTTATATCTCACAAATAAATTTTTAAGTATCTTTTACTCAGTGTATATTTAAAATTTAGATTCAGTATATATTTGAATTTAAATTCAAATAAATAGCTTGTTAATGGCAGTAAATAATGAAAATGAGATATCTCGAAATGAATGTGAAAACCAAAGTATTCAGCATCATATTTCGATTAGCAAAGATAGTACAATCAACAGTATCAACAGTAAGCGCGGCATTGTGTGTATTTAATGTTCGGAGCTTAATCAACAACGGGAGAAGCAAAGATATAGACTTCTTTTCGCTAATCTCTTTTGGTATGCTTTACCTGGGTCAGGTTCTCGGGATTTTACTCGCTTAAACGCGTATTCTGCGTGTAGCCCATCTCACACACACACACACACACGCACACATCACTTCACCTGTGTCTTGCAGGCGAAGAAATTAAAGATTGATGACGAGCGCCGGTGCAAGGTCATCGTCGAGGTCGCACACGGATTTCCCTCCCGGTCAGCAGCGGGTCAAGAAAGACGGTTTCATGCTTGATTACCGTAATTCCGCGTTTCGCACAAAAACATGACGTTACGCAGATACCGGCACGAAAGGTGATTTGTCGCGCTAATAACGCGAATAAATCGTTGCGAATTCGTTATCAACCTCGACACACTTGTCGAGCCATTTAAAATTTCGACTGATTGATTATAAAACTGAATGAATACTGACACTATGTGTTGGAAAGAATCTATCCACATATTACACAGTGAACTGCTTCAACCATTGAGCTCTAAAACTCCATCACGTTTTCGTCCAGTTCCTACGTAAACTATTTTTACAATGAAACTGTATTAATGACTGCAGACAATGACTGTGTGGATGACACAAATTGCACATATTTCTGCTTCAGGAGAATATAAAGATACGTTAGCAGAAAAGAACGAAGCAAAGTGTAGAGGTAATCGAGAGCGATTTGCAAGCGGTCGTAAAGGCGATAAGATACCGATCGCCGAACGACACTCACATCGCGAGAGTCCAAAATTAATTCATCGGCGTAATGCGCGGTTGAGACGTCGCATTTGAATTCCTATGGCTGATTCGGCATAATCAAAGGGTGCCGGCGATCTGACTAATTGGACTAATTTGCAATTTGAGACTCTCCTGAGACGGACGGTAAATGCAGCTGCGCAACCTCGGAGCGAGATTAATAGGCAGCGCTACCTCCTCCGGGAAAACCGCCAGCTACGCGCTCCTGATTCGCACCACTTGGACTGCTAAATGATGCAACGATGTAACGAGACGACGTGATGAGAGGTACTTAAGACATCCTTATGATCTGCGATAAACGCGATGTCCGCGCTAAGTGTTGCAAGTTTAACAGGACCGACGTTACCGGGCACATTTAATTGCCGCTATTTCGCGTCGCACGATCCTGAATGAGCATAATCACGAATTAAAATTGTAACATCCTGGCGCTCGTTTTTGCTTCCTCTTTTTTCTCTTTCGGACGAGTACATGACATCAGGTCTGCGTCTTGCAGCGTGGAACATTCCTCCTTCCACTTGATCCGCTACACATCCCGCACATCCCGTAGAAATATTCGTAACGAGACGTTTTCTCGCGGCCGTTTAGAGCCCGCTCGCTGATGAGGAGACTGTTTTGACGCGCGCCAGATTATTTTGTGCTAATAATGGGCCCGTGGCGCGCGCAAAAACGCGCTTTCTCGCAAGCTCTCGTTCTTCTTTAAAAACACTTCCACGAAGTGTTTTTAATCTGCAGCCGCTCGTAAATTCGCCGATCTTCCGACTGAAGATCGAGGACAACTCCGCGGATCGCGGTCATCAAGCAAATTAATATTAATAATAGCGGCAGCGAAATGACAGGCCGCGCTCGAAGGCGCGCGATCTCTCGACGTCGTCTCGACGTTAACGCAACTTGCTTCGCGTGTTAAAGTGCACTCGGATCACGCAGAACAGACAATAAGGACATTTCCATTTTGAGGGAGATATGTACGTAAAAGAATCTATTCTTTCGCGGAAATTTCCGCAATTAAGACTCGAGAATTACCTTGAGTTAATTAACAATTTGTTCGTACAGAGAAAAAATGCTATTGAGTCGATAGTATCGCTTAACAATGCGCAGTAGTTGGAACAATTTGCCTTGATACAGTAGCAACTGGAACTATTAAAACTAAAGCCATTGAAACAATATGTTTGTTTCAAGAATATATATTACTCATATCTTAAAAATAATATAAAAATTTTGAGACAACTACGGTTTGATTTATATTGTATTTGAAAGTGGTACGAATAGTTTGACATTGATTCAAAGCCAGGATTAAAAATTACTTCATTTTGAAGCATGAGCTCTAGGAAGCATGATGACGCCAAATTAATGATGTATCGTCGACGTTAGAGACGTTATTAATGCGCTGTTGAGAGTACTTTTACTCATGCTGTTATGAAAATATATGATATTATTTTTAGTAAAGGAATAGATAATTAAAAAATAATGACAAAATTATCATTTGTGATATACATTTACTTCAAGTATTCAAAAATATGTTTGCAAAGTTTCATTGTGATTGAGAAATAAAAGTTAAAAAGTCAGAAATAATATAAAATAAATATAATAAATAAATATATTATAAATATATTATAAATATGGTGTTAAAATAAAAATATGTTGTTATTGAACTGCATTATGTGTGTGTGTATATATACGTAGAATATAAAATAACTTTCCGCAAGCATTATGTGGGCTATTTATTCTCAATAATTCAAATATTAGTTTCAATAATGTTGTTATTAGATCAAGAAAATTTATACCAATCACGGCACGTTGTAGACTATTTCTGTCGATTGCATTTCTTCTTCGTGTATAGAAAAAGAGAAATTAAAAAGAAAGATCCCACCTGCAACCTTTTTTATTCCCTTTCATTTCTATTTTCCTGTTTGTTTTTTCTCGTCTGATCCTTTAACAGAAATTTTGGAAAGTGGAGAGCGTGGTTTTTGCCCCTATTAGCCTCCCTTCCCTTCCCCCCGAATGCATATTACGTCGCGGCGGTGCTTTTGTAGCGAGAGTCGCTGCCTCTCGCGAAAGGTGTGCGAAACTCTCTTACACGCCAAGGCTCGCGCTGCCGGGCCGCGCTTGTCGTGGTGCTCGTAAATCGTCCCGTAATCGATGAGTTACGATTCGCGGCCAATAAGTAAGAGGAATTGACCGGCCACTCGCCGCTTCGGCGGTCCGTAGCCGCCGGAGCAAAACTGATTACCGCCGGCCGCGGCGTGAGTTTGGTAACATTAATTTCGATACGCCCGCTCCTCACCGCCGTTATACATATTTTACGCGGTCTTTATGATGTGCGACGTAAGTTATACCGTGGTGGAGCGCAGGGCGCGAGGAAAAAATCGACGCGGTAAGTGGTTAAAGTCGCTGCGTGTGCGTGCGTGCGCGCGGCGCGACGGGGAGAAACGGTGCGGTAATTTGGGGTGTTTTAGTGCGGCCGAGAGCCGCGGATGCGGCAATAATCGATGATAATGGATTGTCAGCGATAAATAATCGTAACGAGAAATTCATTATTTATAATCTGAATAGTTCATTGTACGCGTCCAAAGTGGTTAAGTGTGGCGGGTCTATCAGAGGAGGCACACGTGAGGAGGATGACGAATGGTTATTACAATAAATGTCGTGCCGCACAATGCGCTTCATTAGTGTGCTTCATTATGTTGGCTGCAAACTCTCCGCTTACGCGGATCGCCGAGAACAAGATATGTCGCGTTGCAAATTGATACGAGCAGCGTAAAGTGATATTAATTAGAAGTTGAAGAAGTGATCAGAGAGAGAGAGAGAGAGAGAGAGAGAGAGAGAGAGAGAGAGAGAGAGAGAGAGA